>NC_057328.1:1007815-1332737 GCF_018924745.1 Marasmius oreades
ATATGGACTTTTTGTGTGTCCAAGTAGTTCCAGCATATGGATCCAGAGTTCTGAATCGCTGTAGCACATGAACAGCACAGACTTCGAGATCCGTTGTTCATTCCTGCCTGGTTCCTAGGTACTCTAATCCTGTGGATCTTTGGGGAATCTGTATCATGTCTTTTTTGTCTTTTTCTCAGATCGGGACTCGATCTACAGTCATATCAAATTTCTCCTAGTCTGCGTGGTCCTATGTCCAATTTCTTGTCAACTAAATCCCCCGTAGAAGTAGGTACTCCTAGTATGAAGGTCTTTTGACTCCATTAAGTTCTGCTACGAACAGTTTTGTGAAGACTACAAGTCTTCTAATAGTACAATCCCTTGATATGCCAGTGCATAGCAGAATGTAGAGAGTAGAACTCGGTGAATTACCGCTTAAGTCCTCTGCTCATAGTGTTCTACAGGTTTCAGATGGTCATACAGTTTTCTGACACGATCTACGACTCTCTCTACTGGTCTAGCTGCGCCTACAGCACATTCTACTAGCGGCACTAGCTTTAACTAGCAATTCGGGCTCACTCTAGTTCTTAATACGATAAATATCGCTCCGTAGCACTGTTTAAAGTGCAAAAAGAACCATGTAGCATAGTCAACTAAGTCGCATTATCGGATTACCATCTGACATCTGACAGATTTCCACCTCAGATATGGATTGAGGATGAGCAATTTTGTTATCTGTCGGATGGTAATCCAAAGAATTCTACCCTTAAATGGACATTTTCCAAGTTATTATACACAAAAATAATATTACTGATTACGTGACATATCTCAGATACCCCGCAGTTACAATGCTGGTTATTGGCCACTGACCATTTTTAGTTGTTGGGGAAAATCCCTCTTTCCTGCCCTCCTTAATAGTAAAAGTCCAAAATATGTATGAAACTAGTAAATAATAATGAAATCCCTTTCAGTCGAACAGAATCTCGCCTAATTGGGTATAATACAAGAGATTTATATGTTTAACTGAATATCTTTTCCTTGTATCCTGGTTGCGAGGTAGGGACTTGACTTTGCCGAAGTGCCCTAAATATCCACACCCTCCTGTTTTCCTAGGGAACGAGTCCCCTGTTTCAGGTGTATCCATTCTTCCTGTTCATGTTCTATCCTTTTTGGAGAAGGTCTAGCCTCAATTCTAGGCTTTGTCTCCAAGGTTTCTCTCTTGGAATCAAATGCCATGGTGTTAAGGGCGTGCGGAATGACTCAGAACCGAACAGAGAAATGATAAGATAAGATATAAGATATGTACTGAAGGATATACTAGAAGAGGAATGATCTAAGATGAAGAGAGGGAAGAAACGGAGTTGATCGGAGTGTGTCGGAGAGCAACGAGAAGAGTGAAGGAGATAGTGAAGAGAATGACGGAGTCTTGACAGTAGCCAAAGTTATTAGACAACGGCTCCCTGAGTCAAACTGCCTTAGACCAGGCCACTGGGAAACCAGAGTCGAGTTTAATTCTAAAGAATGTAACTACTAAGTCGTACATCTTATATAGGATAGAAATGTACAAGGTCCGAGACGGATCCAGTAGTTGGATCCACATTCGGACTGCTGACTCCCAAGCCGATAGCCTAGGCTTTAATGGGGAGTACAGAGATTAAGGTAAGTGGAGTAAGTAAGAATAGAATGAAAGTGATTGTGACCAGTCGGTCTGGATCGGTCTGACATGGATGTAACACATGGGGACTTTGCTGAAGTCCATGTTTTCTTGATTTTCCAAGAAATCCCTATTCTTTCCTTGTTCCATTCATGTGATCTGGATGTTCCTTTATCTTTGTTTGGATTTCTATATCTGAGAATTCCATATATCTGTGCAGTCCAACCAGACTTTGCTGAAGTTTCAATAAAGTCTTTAATAAAATCCCTATGTTCGCTAACGGCACTAAAAACTACCACTAGGTGCAGCAAAACACACTCCAAGCACAAAGTGCGCAAAACCAAAAGCGTAGTTGATTTGTGGAGGTCAGTATCAATGAACACTCTCAGCAAGGTTCACTGAGAACTCTAAGATAGGACTTCAAAGGTGGGGCTTTATATGGTTCAAACAAATTTCAATTCTGTGTTCACAAGTCAAAATGACAAAGGCTTTCTACGAAGTTCACTACTTCAAGGAGGTGTTCCAATCTTTCCAAGTTCAAATAGAACTATCAAATTCAATTCAAATTCAAGTCAAAATGACTCTACAAGTTCAAAGTTTCCAAGTACCAAAGTGGCAACAAATTCAAATCAAATTCAAAGTTCAAATCTAATCTTTTCCAAATACAAACACCAACTTTCGAAGAAGTGGGGCAAAGTATGAGCCAGAGTCCCCTAGTGAAAGCACTTAGGCTTCTGTCATAGGTTACTGGGGAAAATACTGCTGCTACCACCCCTCCTTATATATGCTTTTTCGAATAAATAATAATCAAAAGTCGAAGATATAGTAAAAAGTCAAAAATATAGAGAAATCCCTTTCAGAGATACCAAAGTACCCTTAATCAGGTATAGTACATGTCAATTAGATATAAAACTGTCCAGAATATAGTATTTCTTATTTCTTTTCCTCATATTTTCTTTATTCCTTTTCCAAGTCGGATATCTTTGACATTTGCATGTGGATACATCCTGACCCCTTTTTGTTTCCAAGGCAAGTCCCCATGTGCTCCTTTGTTCTCTCTTGTTCTATCCAATCTGGAATAGTCCAAAACTGTTCGATCTACATTCCAGGGATCATTTCTATGGTTCTTTCCTGGTAGAATATCCTTTCTGACCAGACATCGATGACATCCGCCCCTTTTCTTGTTTCCAGCTGTAAGTTACAGCCACCAGCATTATTTCTGCTCCTTAAGTCCGAAGTGGACTTTAGATAGTTACATCTGTCCAATTGTTACTTCCAGATGTACTTCTAAGAGTTGTTTCTGTCTTTTCAACCAATATCGAAGAAATCAATAAATTGATAGTAAAATCAAGTGTCCCCATGTTTGCTACAAGTATTTGTGAGTGAGACAAGGCCTATGCAAATGAACAAAGGTTTTTAAAAGGCTGCTTCATTGGTTCCTACAGGTTTCGGAACGTCAAAGACTCTCGTCTATAAGGTAATTCATACTTTTCATACTTCGGATAACCCGCAAATAGACCCGTGCTTTGACTAGCAGCTTGGGCTTGCTCTAATCCTCATATTATGTTCCTATTTTGATTATATTATATATAAAAATGTTAAAAATGTGTTTATTTAGGTACTAGTAGAATCTATCCGCAATAGCGGGATCTGATGAGGTGCGGTGGAAGGTTGAGGAACAGTATCTCCACTACCTGGGTAAGGAGCTGGTGGTGCAACAGGGGGTTTTAGTACATTGACCCTTCTGTGCCAGTGTTAAGGACGTGCAGAATGACTCGGAACCGAACAGATCCGAAGGGAGAAACGATAAGATAAGATATAAGATGTGTACTGAAGGATATACTATAAGAGGAGTGATCTAAGATGAAGAGAGGAAAGAAACGGAGTTGATCGGAGCGTGTCGGAGAGCGACGAGGAGAGTGAAGGAGGTTGAAGAGAATGACGGAGTCTTGACAGTAGCTGAAGTTATTGGACAACGGCTTCCTGAGTCGAGCTGCCTTAGACCAGGTCACTGGGAAACCAGAGTCGAGTTTAATTCTAAAGAATGTAACTACTAAGTCGTACATCTTATATAGGATAGAAATGTACAAGGTCCGAGACGGATCCAGTAGTTGGATCCACATTCGGACTGCTGACTCCCAAGCCGATAGCCTAGGCTTTAATAGGTAGTACGGAGATTAAGGTAAGTGGAGTAAGTGATTGTGACACGTCGGTCCGTATCCGTCCGGCATGGATGTAACAGTATCCCCCTCTTAAGGTTCTTGCCCTCAAGAACCTTTCCGAGACGGAAACTGAAAATGACATAAATCGTAAGTAGTTCGGAATGAATGGAGCCCGAAGAGGCGTAAATCGTAAGGTAAAAATGATTGAGTGATAGCCGATAGGCCAAAGCGAGACAAATATGAAGGAGTGATATAAGGCGTACCATGAAAATTTCAAAGTCCAATCTTCCTTGTCCTCCTTCCGCATTCTCTCAAATTTTTTTCATTCAGCTCATTATGTCCAACATCGTCCAGCCCCCTTCCCACCTCGCCCTGCCTACTCCCAAGCCTGTCTTTGTGCGCAGAGCTTTCGATCAACCAAAACCCGATCGGACGCCGAGAATTTTTGATGAAGATGAGTTCGATCGTGCACGGCCGGAGGGTATTCCGAGGAGGACCTGGGCTAAGAGAGTGGAAGACGAGCAGGAGAAGGTCAGGTCTTTTAACCTGGAGTTGGAGGAGGAGGTTAAGCAGTGGAGGAAAGCGCGGTAATGGGCGAAGAATACCACTCAAGAGTCAACCTAATATCAGAGCTACGGGAGTAGCACCAACACCAAATCAACCCAAAGACTAGTAAACCTCCGTGTAAAGTCTATCAATAACTCTACACACCAGGAAAGATTGCAAGGGTGGACTGCTTGGCAAAGGTTACGCACAAGATCACAGTCTCAATATCGTATGAAGGTTTTATGAAATCAATGTGTAACTGCAAGTGTAAAAACACCACAGCTACGGGATTCTAAGGTTTGTAGGGGCTCTGTTTATTGTCCAGTGGACTAAGTGGGACTATGAATTTCGTCTACGGTAAGACTAATTCAAACGATTGGAGACTATTGCCCTCGACGGACACGAAAACTAAGTCCTCGGCGGACACGAACGCTAAGATCCTCGACGGATCACGAAACAGTAATCAAGACCTCGGCGGCCTACGGACGGATAGTTCTCTAGTTTTGACCTTGACGGCCTCGTATAGTTCAAATCAAATCTTATCGTTTCACTGCACAAAGACAGGGCAAATCTCTCTATTGGTGTCAAGAGCAGTTACTCACGGGCAACCCACTCAGGACTTTCCTACGCACGGGTAGTACTTTTTTATCTACGGATACATGAGCTGCTTTTATACTACTTCTACGCTAGCTTTGTAATCCTATCTCTACTTGTTTCATCTCTAAAAATAAGGCACCGTAGCTACGAATCCATGTGGAATCTTATCGCTAGGGACTGCTACATGTGCAGAATCTTGTCTACGGAGCTTTTCCATATTCGAATCATATGTTTTGGACCAATCTGGACCAATCTTCATTTTTGTTTCAGCCTGTAGAATGGACCTACATAGGCGTACCATATGGTATTTCCTGCCTATGGACCTTATCCTGCATTTCGACGTTATCAAGTCATATGGACTTTGTGTGTCCAAGTAGTTCCAGCATATGGATCCAGAGTTCTGAATCGCCATAGCACATGAACAGCGCGGACTCCAAGATCCGTTGTTCATTCCTGCCTGGTTCCTGGGTACTCTATCTGTGATCTGGGATCTGTATCATGTCTTTTTGTCTTTTCCTCAGATCGGGACTCGATCTACGGTCATATCAAATTTCTCCTAGTCTGTGTGGTCCAATGTCCGATTTCTTGTTAACTAAATTCCCCGTAGAAGTAGGTACTCCTAGTATGAAGGTCTTTTGACTTTGTTAAGTTCTGCTACGAACGGTTCTGTGAAGACTACAAGTCTTCTAATAGTACAATCCCTTGATATGCCAGTGCATAGTAGAATGTAGAGAGTAGAACTCGGTGAATTACCGCTTAAGTCCTCTGCTCATAGTGTTCTACAGGTTTCGAACGGTCATACAGTTTTCTGACACGATCTACGGCTCTCTCTAACTGGTCTAGCTGCGCCTACGGCACATTCTACTAGCGGCACTAGCTTTAACTAGCAATTTGGGCTCACTCTAGTTCTTAATACGATAAATATCGCTCCGTAGCACTGTTTTAAAGTGCAAAAAGAACCTTGTAGCATAGTCAACTAAGTCGCATTATCTCCCCCAAACAAAAGAGGACTGTCCCCAGTCCATCTACGGACTGAGCACAACTTCATCTTCTATCGTTTGAATTGATCTACGGCTCTTTCATTTGGTAGTTCTACTAAAAGCCTTCAAAATGGCCCGTAGATCTACTTAATCTTATCTACGGTGTACACTCTAGTGTCCAACCGTCAAGTCTCTGACTTAGAGAAATTTTGAGCTCGAGCTCTACGCTGACCAGCGCTAATGTTCCCAAAAAGGAAATGTTCCGACATCAAAATGATTTTCCCACGCCAGAACTCCTACAATGCAATGTTCCGTCGTTAATTACTTCCATCATTTCTTAATTATGGCCTCATCATTCCGTAGATGATTTCAACAGCCTCGAGGCTTTAATTTCCGTAGATCTGGAATATTCTACAACATTCTGCGATGTTCTACGGTCATGTGCTGGTTCATATGTTGGATTTGGCTATAAAAACCGCAGCAGTTGGACTTAGCAGAAAATTTCTTTCCTCCCTTCTCCCACCTGCTCTACGGTCGCTCTTCGCCGCCGCTCTTCAAATCTTCTTTGTCATTGTCCCCAACGTCTTCGAGGTGAGTGAAAAACAATCTACGGAGGCTTCGGAGTCTGCTCCGAGGCCCGTAGATTGTTTTTCGCTTTTCTTATACGTTTCCGCGGTGTCATGTATTAACACGACGCCGTAGATCGTATTCAATGCCTTCTAAACAAGATAAAGGCAAGGGCAAGGCGCCTGCTATGGAGCCCTATGTTCCTTCCGAGATCATCTTCGATGTGCTGGAATCACAACTCCAACGCGTGCACCTATGGTTCGGGAGTCTTAACAATCGTTTAATTGCCAAGGTCATGGAAGAACCAGAGATGTTCGAGGAGTTCCGGAAGCACAGCAGTCTCTTGGTAAGTTTTGGATCTTATTTCTGCTTAATTCTTAATCTAATTTCGCTGTAGGGGGATCTACGCCGACAAACAATCCGCTTGGCACCTGCTGGCTGGATATTGCCTGCCTTCTCGATGCTGGCTACGGCTTCTGAGCTGGCCGACCGATGGCAGGTTCCCTACGATGACTGGATGTTCAATGAGGAGGACCGGGCTGCCTTGATCGAGGCTTTTGGCGTAAGTCTTCCTTTTCTTCTCATTTTATATTTGCAATTCATTTTTGTTCCAGAGATTTGACTTTGACCAGGATATTCCAGCATATTATCTGCCTAATGCACCAAGGTCAGAACCTCTCCCTACGGTAAGATCGTCTCGTCTTCTATTTCAGCAACTTAGGCTAAATCCTTTCGGCCGTAACCTCTTCCTCGCCTAGTTCCTGCAGTCCCAGGGGTAGCTTCAAGCTCCTGGGCCGTTATGGGTTCATCCCTAGCGACCACTGCTCTTGGTTCATCCAGGGCAGCTGGCACTTTTTCCATTTCGGTTGCTGGACCGTCCAAACCAGCTCAAAAGCGCAAGGTAAGGTTCATTTTCATTTCTCTTATCGTTCTAACTATCGTTTCTTAGGTTCCGGATTCATCTACGGCCGGTCCTTCGCAACCCAAAAGACCCAAGCCTTCTAAAGCTTTCGTCAAGAGAGTAGCTTTTGAAGAGTCGTCATCTGAGGAGGGTTCTCCACCTCCTAGGGTGAGTTCAGCCTTCATTTCCTTTCATGTTCCCTTATTAACTTTGGTTTTAGCCTTATCAAACTCGATCTCGGGCGAAGAAAGCTGCCGTAGCCTCCGATTCTGAGACTAGGGTGGCCGATCAGTCATCCAAGCCTTCGCCATCCCATGTCAAAGGAAAACGCAAAGGTCAAGGGTCAACTCCAAGTCGCTCTGGAACTTCCGTAGATGATCTTTGGACATCTTCGGCTCCTTCCCATGTTTTTCCCGAGCGTTGGATTGGAGAAGCTCGCAGTAAGTTTCTTATCTCTTTCATACTCTATTGAATTCTTACTCCTTAGCACAGATATGGACTTGCAGTTCAATTTTGGGGAAGCAAAATTGAGCTTCAAGTCGATCGTAGCTGCAGGTCGCTCTGTCTCATTTGTAAGTTCGTTTTATTTTGTCATAGTTCATCTCATCTAATTCATATCTAGTTCGATCGTCTTTCCCCGTGCAATCGATGCACGTACTTTGGCTATGCGGACTGTCGCCCCATTTGGGCTCCGAGTGGGAAGACTGGCCGTACGCCGACTTGCCAACGGTGTTTTTCGGGCAAACAAAAGTGCTCATACTTTGATTCCGATGACTCTCGTACTGGAGCCAAGAAGATTGAAATTGCCTCAAGCAATAACATCTGTAAGTGCTTCCTTTGCTCCGTAGATCGAATCTAATCGCTGTCTCAGTTCTGGCTAAGGTTGTTCATCGACTTCAGCGAGAGTTCAAGGCTTTTGATCAGGCTCGACGGGCTCAAATTGCTGCATACGATTCTGCTCGGCTCATCTGGGAAGACATTCAAGTCAGCCAGAAAGCGCTACGGGCTGCTGGACGCGACCCTGTAGAAGTTTTGAAGGGTCTCCAAGACGATGAAGACTTTCAAATGACTGCGGATCAAGTCAAAGCTCTAGGTGAGGTACTCGGATGGCCAATTGCTGGCAATTCCGTTCCTGTAGCCACCGAGGATCTACGCTCCGTTCCTGTCGAAGATGAAGCTGCGGAGTCTGCTCCTCTTCAATCTATGGTTCATAATTCTCTTTTCTTTCCCTTTCTCTCTTTATTTCTTCTAATTTATGTTTCTCATCATTTCTTCTAGGAACCTACGCTTCCTTCACCTAACGAGGTTTCAGCCCCCGTAGCTGCTCCTGAACCTGATCTTGAAGTTCCTGGTGAGGATGAGGAAGAAGAGATTCCAAGGTCTCCTTCCAACAGCCCAGACGAATCGGTAAGTCTTTTACTTTAAGTCGTATCATTTCAATTTCTTATTATCATTAGGTTAAGTCTACGGTCGCTACGCTCATCGATGATGAAGCAGAAGAAGCAGTATGTCTGCCTCTATCCTCCGTAGATTGTATCTAACCATCTCTTTCTAGAGCACTGACCATGACTCGAGCGCCGGTGAGGAAATCGAAGTCCCCGCCCCTCTTAGCAAGCGCAAGTTGAAGCGCAAACTCTTCTGGGCTAAGCGTAGCGAAAAGGCTAAGCTCAGAAAGCAGGCTACTTGGTAAGTAGGCTCTTCATTTATTGTTCTTTCTTATTACTAACCGTTCCCTAGAGTAGTAACTTCTACGGGATCGATTTTGTTTGTGTTACTAAGGACAGATTTGGTTTTTCTGCCTTATATCTTGTCATATCTTGTTTGTATCCATAGCCTACGATTATTGTAGCCCTTCTTGACTCTTTCTTGTAGTGGACTTGTAGTCATCATATCTTGTATTTTGGTACGCTCTTCAGCGCTTAAATCCTTCTTCTGTATTTCTAATTTCATATCTTGTATTTCAATCAAAACTTGTTTGATTTGCATATTGCGTGGCTAAGATCCAATAAGTCCAACTTAAAACTTTAATTGCTAAGTTAGTCTCATCAACCGCAGCTCACATGTCTTGCTCGGAGTTAGATGAATCTATCCGTAGCACATTGTTCAATCATTCTAATCACTATGCATCTCTCATGTAGGTTCTCGCTTATAAGTTTTTCTTAAGCGATGATTATCTTTTCAGGATCCGTAGGTACACCCGTATGTTCATGTAGGTGTTCAAATCGCAAAACTTGAATCTACGGTCAAATTTTCAGGAACCTAAGGTACCTCTCCCCCAAACAAATGAGCAGTCAACTCCTGTTGACTAGATGTTGGATCCGGGAGTCCTTTAGGACCATAAGGTAGAGAAAGTCATCTACGGCTGGATAGTAGAGCGTAAAAGGTATAAAAGGTTGACCGTAGATAGTCAATTCTTCACTACCCAGCTCTACCAGCATTCGTAGTAACCAATTCTCAACTCTTACATTCTCATATTATCTAAAACATGTCCACTCGTAGCGAATTTGTTCCTACCAAAATCTGGGTTGAACGCGCTGCTCCGATCGTTGAACAAGTCAGCCAGTTGCGTCCCTACGCTAACAAGCTGTCCGCCGAGCTGTTCACCAAACAGCTTCTCGACGTTGTGGTACGTTCAGCACCGCTCTTTCATCTCTGTTTCATTGTAATCCTTCTGCCGTAGGTTCAGACCAAGCTCCAAAGCTACCAGTCTGCCAAAGACGATGTTGCGTTTGATCTTTATCGCAACGTCGTCGAGATGGTCACCGCCGACATCGAGCAGTTCTCTCTCGATAAGAGCGTTGACTTCGCAAAGGCCAAGTCCTTCTATGTCGAGATGTGCGCTGTGCGCAACAAGGCATCTGCTATCAAGCGCAAGAATGTAAGCTCTTATTTTATTAATCTTTCTAATTTTCAATATTGACTTCGCCATAGGGAGCTAGCTCTTCTCGCAACGAAGCTACTATCGAAATCTCTGATACTGAAGAAGCAAACAATAAAGTAAGCCCTCCAGTTTGTTCTAAACCTATCTACGGCTCAATCCTTTTACCAGAATGACGACTTCAAGATGAAGGACGCCACTAAAGGGAAGGATCCTATGAAAATTCGCATTTCCAAGAAGAAAGAGGTCCGTAGATCGCATTATTCGTTTCATATAAATCATTTCTAATCTTTCCGTAGATCGAAGCAAAGCCTGCTAAGAAGGCTCGTATCGATAAGGCAGGCGTAGACCTTACGCCCGAATCCGAGGGTGAGTGTCCACCTTGGGACCGTCCTCTCTTTATTCGTGGCCGTAGCATCACTTATGACAACTTGTTGGACAGAGGAGAAGAAATGCAGAGAGTCTACGCATCTCTCTGTACTCAAGGTCATAGCCAGCATGCCGGCCCATTTTGGTATGGACTCCCTTTCTGCGTCCGACCTCGCCGCCATTCAGACCCTCCTCCGTACGGAGGTCAATGCATCGGCCTTTTCGATCCTTCACCAAGGAGCAGCGTACCGGGCAGCCTACGAAAAACTCGTCGAGGCAAATCAGCTAGTCCTTTCCCGCCTCGCCCTTTCCGTCGAACAGTCAGCTACGTCGACTTCAGTACAGGAGAGGTCTACAAACCAGCCTACTGAGGCGGATGCAGGTGCTCCTATGGAGTCTATTCAGTAGTGTATCTTTCCGTAGATCACTCTTTAACAATGGCTGGCTGTAGCGATAAACGGTGTCCGCTCCTTTCATATTACTGTCATTTCGTATACTTGTGCACTAGTTAGATTTTATTAGAATCTAACTGGATTTTTCGGTTTCATATGTTCAGTCAGATCTGAGAAAATCTAACTTTCTTCTTAGCAGACCTAGTAACTCTTACTGGATCATCCATTGGATCCTCAGATTCGCTAGGTAGCTCAATTTCATTATCATTTTCCGCCGTAGCTGAGGCATTACCATTCAGCCTCAGGTTTTGAGCCCTGTCAAAGATGTAGTCCACTCCAAGTTCGTACTCAGTTGGTTCATCTTCATTAGCCATGGCTTCTAACTCATCTTTAGATAGCTGAATTAAATCTTTTATTTCCGTAGGAAGGTCAATGTGGTATCGCGCCGCGTGAGGTAGGATGCGAAAGGCTCCATATTTTCCCCGTAGCAACGTTCCATCCATTTCCGCTAAGATATAAGAGCCACCTTTAGTACGTCGAATGACTACGCAAGGCCCAAAGTATCTAGGGAACATTTTCCTATCCAAGTTCTTTTCAATAGCGGTATTCCGTACTTGAACCAAGTCTCCGGGTTCAAAGTTTAAGGGTTTTATAGTATGTATATATTCCCGTTCGTACTTGATCAAGCGTCTACGCTTTTCTTCTGTAATTCTATCTCGCATAGCTGTTACATGCGTTCTGTGTTTAGCCAGAGCTTGCGCTCGAAAGCCAATTAACTCTTCTCGTGATAGAAACCTATTGGGTAGTTTCACTAGCCACGTAGATTCCACAATATCAAGCGGTAGTATAGGTTCTGCACCGGTAACAAAGAAGTAGGGGGAGCAACCTAGGTCTTTCCTAGTTGTTACTCTATCCGCCCACAAAATATGCTTCAAAAACCAGTACCATTTCGCAAGGTCTCCAGCTACGGCTTTCGAAAGCGCGCTCCGTAGATCGAAATGCGCTCTCTCAATCTTTCCGTTTGCTTGAGAATTGTACGGTGAAATCTTAATGCTACGGACACCATATTTGTCCGTAAGCCACCTTGCCATAGCAATCATTTGTGGTGCATTATCCGTAACAACCTCCTCGGGACAACCCCATCTACTAATGATATCGTCAAAGAACCACTCTGCGAGTATTCTGGCTGTATCACTTTGAATAGCCCTTGCTTCGGACCATCTCGATAGTGCGCATCGTCCGTGAACAATCAGTTTACAACTGTTGCTAGCGGGAGTCATACTTAAAACATCTACATGGATCACTTGGAACAGCGACGGTGTGTGAGTAACCACTGGTGGTATTCTCAAAAGATCAAGCCTTCGATCCTGGCATTCTTGACAGCTACGGACAAACCAATCTATGTCCTTGTCCATATGCGGCCACCAAAATCGTTTCTCCATGATCGACTTAGTCGCAAACATTCCTTTATGTCCTAGATGATCGTGACTTGCTACGAGCATCCACATCCTCTTATCAGGAACTACATACAACCTATGTTGTGTAGAACCATCCGTAGATCGTTTGTAAAGTCTCCCATCGGGGTCTAGAAAGAATTTCGATCCCAATGTAATGAAACTGTTCATTTCGTTTTTAGATAACTCGCTTACAAAATCTGCTTCGGGATCTAGAAGCCACTCTTCAATTTGTGGAACTTTCTCATCGAACCTTTTAATCTCATTCGTATATTCATGTATAGGCTTATATGGATGAGAATCATTCCAACTGTCATCTACGGCGGGCGGAACCACTGGTACTTGCTTCAAAAATGTTGAAACATAGTCTGGAGGTTTCCGTAGCGCCCAATTTCTTATCTTATCTACAAAGTTTGCTTCATCTACGGCAGACCGTAAGAAGTCTTCTAAATAGCAAAAGACAGATGTAGCCAACTTTGGTTCTTTCTCAGCTAATGAAACCAAATAACCTGACCGCAGATCTATATCATCCTTGAACGTATCAATGTCAAAAGGTTCATCCTCGATTCCATCTCCCATTCGAAACTTTACTGGCTGACCATACGTCGTCGACCAGGAATTCTTCCCATCCTTCTGGTCTAGGCGTAGATATCCCACCAGGAGGAGGTCTCGAAAGTCCATCTGGACCATGTACAAGTCCTTTAATATGAACTAGTTCAAAATGATAGAGTCTGATCTCTTCAATCCACCGGTTAATGCTAGCATTCGGAGCACTATCCGGATTGTTCAACATTCCTTTGATATAGCTGGCGTCTGTTTCTACGGTCAACGGTCTACATCCAAAAGTTTGATACTTCGACGCTCGTAGCGCCATAAGTAACCCGTAGAGCTCTCTTTTAGGTTGTGAGAAGCGAGCTTCTCTCTCATTGAACGTTATAGACCCAAAGTAATTGTAGAACTTCATTTTTGGACTTTCGGGGTCTACTTGGTACAAGTAATAGCCTACACCGTGCCAAGACGAATCTACGGCCAAAGTGATACCCGTCGGATTCTTATAGTCAATGGGCCGTAGCGCGGGTGCATCACGGATTCCATCTTGAACCTCTCGGACAGCTTCACAAGCTTCCTCGTTCATTTCAAATGGTACAAAAGCTCCAGTGAGCTTATTCAATGGTCTTGTCTTCTTAGCGTAGTCCTTAATGAACATGCGCATTTGTCCTGCAATCCCCAGAAATGATCGAATATCAGTTTTGCTTCTGAAGTTCTTTGGATCCCAAGAGAGAATGATCTCTGCAAACTTCTCTACAGGTTTTTCACTGTCGTAGGACACTCTATGACCTACTACCATTCCTTCAGCGCAACAAATGAAAGCCTTTGGACCTGAAAAGGTACCTCCTGCATACTTCATTCGCTGAACTATTCGATTCACGTTCTGTAAATGCTCCCAAACGAATCTACGGATGCCTGGATTCTCAGGGATCACCTCGTAGCCTCCGTCGGGCAACTCATATCTAGTACTAGGTCCTCGTATAGGTACGTCGTCAATGTATGGTCTAGTAACATGAGGAATTTCTTCCCGTAGAATGTACGTTACATCCTCATGAAACAACGGGACTGAATTAGTCCATCCCATAGGTAGTTTCACTAATCTATAGGGGCCAAAGGGCGTTTGGAACATAGTAAAGTCTCTCGATTCCTCGTCGATAATCCTTTCATCGTATCCCACCCAAATATCTAACATTCCTATACATGCTCTTCCGGAAAAGCTACTAGCAATCTCAGCTGTTCCAGGTGGAATCCCAGAATGCTGAATCGTGACTGCATTCAATGGTTCTAACGAATGAACCAGCCGTAGACTCTTTCCATCTTTCTTTAGTACCATGAACCACTTCGATCGATACGACGACGTAGTAGGTTCGTATACTCCTGCTGCGATTTTGTCCTTCAAAATCTGGCAGACTTCTTCGTAAATCCCAGGTGGAATAGGGATATTACGCTCAACCCAGGGCTTGTGAGGCAACACTGGAAACTTAATCGGCGGGAAGAAATCTGTACGAAATGTTCCACCTTCATCTGCACTCCAAGCGAATCCTTTCTCTTGGATTTTCATCAGATGGTGTACCAATTTCATTTCTTCGGGCCATAGAAAGCCTTCATTATGATTCTTTTCTATGATTTCCTTACGTTCTTCTGTATACCGTTCTCCTGGACTGAACGCAGGAGGGTGCGGCGATAGTACTGGCATCCCTTCAAGCGGATCCCCAGTAATATTCCTAAGAACTCGGAATTCTTCTGGCATCTTAGCCAATTGTGGTCGGACTTTAAGTGCTACTGGCTTATATTTTCCGTAGACCGACTGAACTGTATGTTTTCCAAGCGCCGTAGCACCCTGGGAAACATAGTTCTCACGCTCCATAGACTGCGAGCTACTCAAGAATGTGCTATATGAATTCGTAGGAAGACTTTCTCTCGAAAGCTTTCCTTCTAAGTTGCGTAGAGCAAGCCCCATCTCTTGTACACACGCATCAAGTTCGATAACGTAGGCATTCAGAGAGTCCGTAGACGATAGAATCTCATCTATCGGGGTTTCGCCCGTATAAAGGTCCTTAGGAAAGTTGTCTATAGTCCCGTAGACTTGCAACCATCTTTCCTTATGAAAAGCTAGTTCATTGAACAAAGTCTTTCCACGTTTCTCAGGATCCTTAGCTAACCTATCCAAATCCAAGGCTATACATTCGTCGGTTTGGTAGTGATTTTCGTACATCCTTTGGTGATAATCTACTAGCGCAGATGCTTCATTTAGCATTGTATCAAATGCATTTTCATTTTCAACCGCACCCCCTACAAAACTTCGTAGTCGGAGCAACGGGGGTATCAATCTATCTGGATTTTCTTCAATTCTCGACGCATCAGCGAGATCCTTGAAATTCGTACTAAGCGAATCAACAAGTTCACATAGACTATGGGTATCTTGAGCCTTCAAGAGTAAAGCTCTGCCGTCTACGGCGACCTCACTAAGCTCATCTATCTTATCTTGTTGAGAAGAGTCCGATCGATGTGCCAATTTTTGGCTGTTGAAGCCTTCGAGGGTTGAACCTCTTCTAGTAGTACAAAGCAACCGTTCTCGTTCCGTAGATTCACCGTGTATAGAATCTAGGGAATTCGAAACTGGTGCTGATGAATAATAAGAAAGAAAACTGTCCGTAACACAAGGAGAAATAGAAGCACTGTTTTTGTGTTTTGTATCTTCTGTGTGTTTTTGGTCTTTTTCGTTTATATCAATGTTTTTCATCACTCTCGAATCAGACTGACTAGTAGTCCTTTCACTATTTGAAGCTTCTATGAAGGCTCCAGCCAGCTCCGTAGGAGAGAATTTTGTATTTATCAAATTTTTATATTTTTCAATTCGTGGAACACCGTGAGCATCTACGGATATTTGTAGAGCCACCTCTCCTTGATCCTCTATCAATTCATCAAGGTGGACTGAAAATTTGAAGATTCAGTCCCTCGTTGTTCTCTTTCTTTCTGCGCTTCCTCTGAACTCTGCGTCCGTAGGGTTGGTTCCCGCTTAGGTTTTATCTTAATGCCTTCCCCTCTCATGTATGTAGGGATGACACTTTGAATTCCTTTGTTTGGGCATGAAACCGTAACCCACTGATCTCCATCCTTGAAGTTTTGCACTTTCGATTCCGTTAGGACATCGAAAGGTCTACCCAAGAGAATCTGAAAGGGAGCTTTCTCCACCACATGAAGTTGCAAGTATACTGTTACTTCACCAAACTTGAAAGGTACATTTCTGCACACTCCCAGTGTTGGTTTCAGCTGTCCATTGGCAGACTGCATGTGAATCACTGAATTCGGATCCCATTGCAAGCCTAATCCTTGAGCAACCCATGCGTCAATCGCGATTATTTGCGATCCACCATCGATCACCGCTTCTACTCTTTCCGTAGAACCGTTAACCTCAGGAAAAACACATCTGAGACCCTCGGACAATCCAGCTACTATCACGACCTTCTGTTTTTCTTCAGAATCTAACTCGGTGCGATAAACTTCCACAACATCTCGGTGAACTACTGATCCCGCTTCCAATCCGTCTTCTTCCTCTTCTAAGGTTTCGAACGAATCTACGGTCTCAATATTATCTACTTTCACAAACTCCACTTCTTCATCAAAAGATTCCTCAGCCGCCGTAGAGTCTTTTATCGGATAGTCTAACGTCTGAAGGAACGCTTTATAGTTCTTCGTTCGAACGTGCTTATTCCTAACTCGCCGTAGCAATGCCTTTCGGAACTCTTCTGAAGCCGTGAGCTTGTTCAAGCAAACATTAGCCGGATTGGCCATCATTTGGTCAATTAGGTCTTGTATCACCCGTTGCTTATATCTTTTCGTTTCAACATTTTGAAGATTTTCCGTAGACGCTTTCTTCACGTTTTCGGAATGAACCTTCTTAGATTTTGAAGCACCCTTGTCTTCAGGAATTACACTTCGGGGCAATACCGAATCCCTTGGTTGTGGGACACGTTCTACGGGCTGAATTTTATCGAATACCCTAGGCGGCGGAGTAGAAGGACGTCTATCGACCTGCGACGGAGGTTCTTCTTCATCCGATTCTGCTTCTTCTTCTTCTTCAGAGACCTCTTCCTCGAAAGGCTTTCTCTGGGGTATCACATACGGTTGTTTCCTTAAGAACGACGGCGTAGATATTACTACTTGGGGTTTTGGTGGTAATTTTATTTTTTTGGGGTCCTCCGGTCTCCTCTGGGTATCTCGAGATCTATCTCTCTTATCTGAGGAGTCCATCATTGGACCTTTTAGTTTTTTGAGCTGTCGCCCGACTGGCGACGAGTCTCTACCTCCAAAGCAGCAATTCTCTGTAGCAAAACTTCTATCGTAGGCACAGATTGACGGTCTGGGAGATCATCATCAAGATCCAAGTCTCCTTGTAAGAAGAAACTGGTCTTTTCAGCACCTGGCCATCCCTTCTCTCTAGCGATAGCTCTAATTCTGTCTGCTCGTGATTCTTTCTTCACTGGATCAGGCGGTGGGAGGTTATTCCCATCGTACATCTCCAATCTATTCGTATGTTCATTCTTAACTATCCACTTCTTCTGGGATAGCTCTTGTGCTTGCCTGCATTCTCTCCAGAAATGCCCGGGTTCATCACAAATAATGCAATTTTTGTCCGTAGGCGCCCTATATGGCTGCCCCGCGGCCGTAGAGTTGGATGCGATCTGGTTCGAAGGCCTAGATCCACCGCTACTCTGCCCTTGGCTTCCATTATGATACGCCATAGCTTGCATGTTTTTGTAGAAGTTAGGCTGACTGAAGTCAGGCATCTTCTTCGAAAGCTCAGAAACTGCACGCGCGAAGTCGTTCATTCGAGTATTCTGTGCGTCTACGGAGGCCAAAAGTTTCATTGTCAACTCATCAGAAGCTATTTCCTTCTTGTACGAAGACAATGGAGCTATCGTAGGCTCGATTTTTGCACGAGTGATCAAAGGGGTTCCTATGGGAGCCGCCGCTTTCACTCCTAGAGTATAGCTAACAGGATCTAAGCCCTGAGGTGCGTAGCAATCGCCTACTAACTCATTACTTATGGTCAAAGCCATATCCCTAACTTGGGAGAAAGCAAAAGGGTCTAGCTGGGAAGCCACCCACCCACTATCTACTTCTACGGGCTTTTCTGCCTGCAGGTTTCGAACGTAGTGAGGGTCCCGTAGCCTCTTTCTGATCTCTCGCCAGAATGTCGGGTCTAGACATTCCGCAAACTTCTGTACTTTCTCTCGATTTGACAAACTTCCTGCAAGTTTGTCTGCTTCAAACTCAAACTCCATATTAAACGAAGTAAGCTTTTGTAGCTGTTCTTCTCCTATACCAGAGAACCTAGCCTTCAACAGATCTAAATTCTCCAGTGCTCCTATTTCTAAATCCCTAATCAACGGGAACGAATCAAACATCTCTTTCTCAAAAGCGGCCCAACTATAGCCTCTCGTAGATGGTAAATGATGTGCCAGGAGTCGAGAGGTCTCGAACTCCATTTGAATCATTGCTAGAATGATAAAAGATTCATCTAACTTCCAGCCCTTGACTTTCCCATATTGTAGGATAGCCGCCATCCATTCCCGTAGATTTCCAGGATCTAGACGGTTGAATGTGGGGAGCCTTCGTTTCGACGTATCCTTGTCTAATTCTTTCAAAGCACCTTTAGAGAACTCCGTCCAGGACTTCTTTATCGGTCTTTCTTCATCTGGCACACCTGCCGCTACTGGGTCATTCGATATATGGGACATACTTGTTAACGGTCTTTCAAGAAATAAACTCGGGTTTAGTTCAAAAGAATAAAACTCTTCTTCCCGTAGGTCGAAGTCTGAATTGTATTCGGAGGGTAGAGATGATAATGGTGAAGAAAACGGTTCAATGTCTTCAGTTAAAATCTCTGGGGTTTCGTATGGGGTTTCTAACGCTTGGTTTCTAGGACCTTGCGTAGATCTCGTATCTCGGAAAGCTTCTCTCGGACTTCTGTCAAAAGAGAAACCGGGGTTTCTTAAATCGTTTGGGATAACTTGGGTAGCTTCTCTTCCTTGCGTAGAATTGCGCGTAGATCGAGAAGACTGACCAGCTCTCGGTACTTGAGCTGGGGTACTAGATGCTAAAGCCGTAAGACTATGTGTCTGTAAGACTTGTTTGCCAGCCGCTAGTGAAGTGCGAGTATTACGTCGCTGTGAACTAATCTTTCTGAGAGAAGTTCTTTTGGTTTTTGTTGTTTTTGTAGTTCTCGCCGTAGGGCTAAAACTACCGGAATTTCACAATATTTCGTTTGATACTGAATGTAATCTTATTTCCACCCCCTGCGGTGGTCACCAGATAATGGGCGAAGAATACCACTCAAGAGTCAACCTAATATCAGAGCTACGGGAGTAGCACCAACACCAAATCAACCCAAAAACTAGTAAACCTCCGTGTAAAGTCTATCAATAACTCTACACACCAGGAAAGATTGCAAGGGTGGACTGCTTGGCAAAGGTTACGCACAAGATCACAGTCTCAGTATCGTATGAAGTTCTTATGAAATCAATGTGTAACTGCAAGTGTAAAAACACCACAGCTACGGGATTCTAAGGTTTGTAGGGGCTCTGTTTATTGTCCAGTGGACTAAGTGGGACTATGAATTTCGTCTACGGTAAGACTAATTCGAACGATTGGAGACTATTGCCCTCGACGGACACGAAAACTAAGTCCTCGGCGGACACGAACGCTAAGACCCTCGACGGATCACGAAACAGTAATCAAGACCTCGGCGGCCTACGGACGGATAGTTCTCTAGTTTTTGACCTCGACGGTCTCGTATAGTTCAAATCAAATCTTATCGTTTCACTGCACAAAGACAGGGCAAATCTCTCTATTGGTGTCAAGAGCAGTTACTCACGGGCAACCCACTCAGGACTTTCCTACGCACGGGTAGTACTTTTTTTATCTACGGATACATGAGCTGCTTTTATACTACTTCTACGCTAGCTTTGTAATCCTATCTCTACTTGTTTTATCTCTAAAAATAATGCACCGTAGCTACGAATCCATGCGGAGTCTTATCGCTAGGGACTGCTACATGTGCAGAATCTTGTCTACGGAGCTTTTCCGTATTCGAATCATATGTTTTGGACCAATCTGGACCGTTCTTCATTCTTGTTTCAGCATGTAGAATGGACCTACATAGGCGTACCATATGGTATTTCCTGCCTACGGACCTTATCCTGCATTTCGACGTTATCAAATCATATGGACTTTGTGTGTCCAAGTAGTTCCAGCATATGGATCCAGAGTTCCGAATCGCCATAGCACATGAACAGTGTGGACTCCGAGATCCGTTGTTCATTCCTGCCTGGTTCCTAGGTACTCTATCTGTGATCTGGGATCTGTATCATGTCTTTTTGTCTTTTCCTCAGATCGGGACTCGATCTACGGTCATATCAAATTTCTCCTAGTCTGTGTGGTCCAATGTCCGATTTCTTGTCAACTAAATCCCCCGTAGAAGTAGGTACTCCTAGTATGAAGGTCTTTTGACTTTGTTAAGTTCTGCTACGAACGGTTCTGTGAAGACTACAAGTCTTCTAATAGTACAATCCCTTGATATGCCAGTGCATAGTAGAATGTAGAGAGTAGAACTCGGTGAATTACCGCTTAAGTCCTCTGCTCATAGTGTTCTACAGGTTTCGAACGGTCATACAGTTTTCTGACACGATCTACGGCTCTCTCTAACTGGTCTAGCTGCGCCTACGGCACATTCTACTAGCGGCACTAGCTTTAACTAGCAATTCGGGCTCACTCTAGTTCTTAATACAATAAATATCGCTCCGTAGCACTGTTTTAAAGTGCAAAAAGAACCTTGTAGCATAGTCAACTAAGTCGCATTAGTGCCTTTCTCAATATAACATTAGGATCTAACAGCATAGTCACCGTATCCACACTTTCGTAACCGAACCTTTCAAGAATACCATCAATATAGCGTTCCTGAGAAATTTGAATGCTACGGTTGGCTCAATCACGGTAAATCTCCAGTCCTATCATTTTCTTCGGTTCCCCCATAGCTCTGATTTCTAATTTCTTTGATAGGGCTACTCCAGTTGCGTCAAGTAGATGTCTGCTGGTCCCGAATCCAATGATATCATCTACCCAAACTGCGAGTATTGCAAAGTCGCCATCAATATGGTGTACATACAGTCCATAGTCGGCTTTGAGATGGTGAAATCTGTTCAAGGTAAGTATGCCATGTACTGTCCGGTTCCATTCTCTTGCTGATTGCTTTAGTCCATACAGGGTTTTTAAGAGGTGACATACATGTCCCGTTCCGTCGTCAAGGCCGGGTGTCATGAACCAAAACACTTATGCCAGCTGAACCCTGCCAACCAACATAGTACTGGCCCCCCTTCAATTTTTCTAAGTCTTAATCTTATCAATAGGTCCTTGTTATCAACTATCCCCATTCAATTCTCAGTAAATCCAACTGGCAAGTCATCTCTGCACAGGTTTGCACAGTCATTTTGACTCATCTCTTATCTCTAGTCATAGCATAGCTGTACTCATGTATTAATTGACTCATTAATGACTCATTAGATAGATAACAGAATAGTATATAAGGCCTGAGGTTTGATTTTTGTAGCCTTTGTAGTCTTTTGTTCCTTTTGTCTCTTTTGTCTCTTCTGTTTCTCTCTCTGTTTGTTTGCTTCTTTCTCTTATTTTTCTAGTATCTACTCAATATATTCTGTTTCCTCTCTCTCAAACCAAGCTCTGTCTGAATTCTACTGCTCAAATAGCACCTCTAAGCTTTCTGAAACCATTCAACAAACCCTTGGATAAGTATTTCCAATCCCAAATCACACTCTAGTCTGTAAATCTGTAGTGAACCTCTAGTAGTATTCATTGTGCATCCCTAATCCCCCTGACTTGTGTCAACTTGATGATTCTCTGAGTAAGTCTTGAAACCTCACCTGTTGAGTGCATCAGTAGAGTTTTCAATTCCTGACACCGGGTGGGGTTTCCATATAAATTTCTTCTTTCAGATCACCATATAGATATGCACTCTTCACGTCCCATTGTCCCATTTCGAGGTCATCAGCTGCCGCCAAGGCTAACATCAATCTTAATGTTTCTAGGTGTACAACTGGTGCGAAGGTTTTGTCATAATCCATTCCTGGTACCTGGGAGTATCCTTTCGCCACGAGTCGTGCTTTATAGCATTCAATATTCCCTTCTCTATCCAATTTTACATCAAAGACAAGTCGACATCCAACAGTCTTTCTGTCAGTAGGTCTCTCCTCCATTCTCCAAGTACCCATTGCTAACAATGTGCCATACTCGGCCACTCAGGTGATGACATTGCCTCTTCCAGAGTTTTTGGTATGTGAGGTAATTTTCCATTTGCAACCGTGAATGCATAATGACTGATGTCGTTCTCATTGCTAGATACCCTCCGGTCTAGTCATTTTGGTGCTGGATGTGCATCAGGGTTGGAAAGCTTCTGATAGTCATGGGATTTTACAGTATGTGCTAATTGTCAAAGCAGAATTGTATTTAGCTGATTCAATTTTGAATTGTATTCAATGTTCAGCTTCAGTACTGGAATTCTTGATGGTGAAGGTTCGGTGGAGAGTGGTTTGGGCGATTGGGAAGGTTGGGAAGGTTTTGGTGTCTCCAGAATGGTTGTAGGGGGTTCGTTTGAATCATTTGGCTCTGATGATGGTGACAGCGGTCTGGATTCCTCTATCTCCCCCTCAGACTGTTGTCCATCTAGTGTAGTTTCATGTGTAACTGTGGTCTTCCTCTTTGGGAATATTAAATTTCATGAGATTTTAATCCGATGAGTGGTTGTATCGTAATATTGGATCCCTTTTGGACCATCTACATGACCAACAAATATATGTTTGTCTGCGTGCGGGTCGAGCTTTGAGATTTCTTTTACATTTTAAAAATCCAAACAGGAGAGTCAAACTCCTGCAGTTCTGAGACATCGGGTTTTTCGCCAAAAAAGGCTTCATGGGGTGTGATCACTCCAGGTAATGCCAAAGTTGGGCATCAATTGCGCAGGTATGCTGCATGTGTTACCGCACACTCCCACAAACTCTTTGGCAGGTTCCTCTCCAGCAACATTGCTCTCGCAGATTCCAGGAGAGTCCAATTCATTCTTTCAGCTACACCATTTTGGGAAGGCAAGTAAGGTGCTGTAAAATGTAACTGAGCTCCTTTCCGCGCTAGCTCCTTTTCTGTAGCCGAATTTAAAAATTCTTTTCCCTCGTCAACCCTTATCCATTTCAGTATGCATCCATATTGCTGTTCAATCGTAGAGATGTATGCTAATAAGTTTTCTCCCGTTAATGGGCGAAGAATACCACTCAAGAGTCAACCTAATATCAGAGCTATGGGAGTAGCACCAACACCAAATCAACCCAAAAACTAGTAAACCTCCATGTAAAGTCTATCAATAACTCTACACACCAGGAAAGACTGCTTGGCAAAGGTTACACACAAGATCACAGTCTCAATATCATATGAAGGTCTTATAAAATTAATGTGCAACTGCAAGTGTAAAACACCTCAGCTACGGGGGTTCTAGGGTTTGTAGGGGCTCTGTTTATTGTCTAGTGGACTAAGTGGGACTATGAACTTCGTCTACGGTAAGACTAATTCGAATGATTGGAGACTATTGCCCTCAACAGACATGAAAACTAAGTCCTCAGCAGACATGAACGCTAAGGCCCTCGATGGATCACGAAACAGTAATCAAGACCTCGGCGGCCTACAGGGGGATAGTTCTCAAGTTTGACCTCAACAGTCTTGTATAGTTCAAATCAAATCTTATTGTATCACTGCACAATGACAGGGCAAATCTCTTTATTGGGTGTCAAGAGTAGTTACTCACAGGCAACTCACTCAGGACTTTCCTATGCACGGGTAGTACTTTTTTTATCTACAGATACATGAGCTGCTTTTTATACTCCTTCTACGCTAGCTTGGTAATCCTATCTCTACATGTTTCATCTCTAAAAATAATGCACCGTAGCCATGAATCCATGTGAAATCTTATCGCTAGGGACCACTACATGTGCAGAATCTCATCTATGGAGCTTTTCCATATTCGAATCATATTTTTTGGACCAGTCTGTGTTAAGGAAAGTACTTCACATGTCGATTCTCCCTTTTTCTTGTTTTCTCTCCTATTCCATTTGACTCTGGTTTCTATTTACTGAATGTTATTTCATCATGGACCGTTACATATATATACTTGCACATACCATGGATCTCCCCTCAGTTGTTGTTCGATACACACTGAGGTGAGTCCAATATTGTTATACTTATTCACTTATATTTTGACTTACGTTCATTAGCTTACTTCAACAGGCATTTACAAATATAGTTGTTGTTCAATATGCACTGAGCTTACTTCAACAGTCTGGACCATTCTTCATTCTTGTTTCAGTATGTAGAATGGACCTACATAGGCGTACCATATGGTATTTCCTGCCTACGGACCTTATCCTGCATTTCGATGTTATAAAATCATATGGACTTTGTGTGTCCAAAGTAGCTCCAGCATATGGATCCAGAGTTCCAAACTCCCGTAGCACATGAACAGCGCAGACTCCGAGATCCGTTGTTCATTCCTGCCTGGTTCCTAGGTACTCTATCTGTGATCTGTGATCTGTATCATGTCTTTTGTCTGTTCCTTGGATCGGGACTTGATCTATAGTCACATCCTATTTTTCCTAGTCTGTGTGGTCTTATGTCCGATTTCTTGTCAACTAAATCCCCCATAGAAGTAGGTACTCCTAGTATGAAGGTCTTTTGACTCTGCTAAGTTCTGCTACGAACGGTTCCATGAAGACTACAAGTCTTCTAATAGTACAATCCCTTGATATGCTTGTGCATAATAGAATGTAGAGAGTAGAACTTGGTGAATTACCGCTTAAGTCCTCTGCTCATAGTGTTCTACAGGTTTTGAACAGTCATACAGTTTTCTGACACGATCTACGGCTCCCTCTAACTGGTCTAGCTGTGCCTACGGCACATTCTACTAGTGGCACTAGCTTTAACTAGCAATTCAGGCTCTAGTTCTTAATACGATAAATATCGCTCCATAGCACTGTTTAAAGTGCAAAAAGAACCTTGTAGCATAGTCAACTAAGTCGCATTACCGTCTCCTGACCACATTTTCCTTTCTGAAATGCTACCTGAATCCTTCTTGATGCATCATCTGTGAAGGAGATGTAATAGTAGTTTCCTTCAGTGGATTTTGTGTGGGCAGGTCCCTATAAGTTACTGTGGGTGCCTTCTCTGGGTGTATCCATGTGATTTTTGGCAGTATGGGGGGAAGGCAGCATGGTGCATTTTAGCTCTAGTGCATGTAGGGCAAAAATCTATAGGATCAGATGAAGTGTCTAAGGTGAGTCCTTTAACTGATTTGTTTCTGATCAATGTTTCAAGAGCTGACTGTGGAGCATGTCCATAGGCTTTATGCCATGATTTCCATGAGTTATTGGGTGCCTCCTTCTCAATTTCTCTACTATCCGCAACATTAGCCTGATGGAGATATGGCCGGGACCGTGCTCACAACAGGTACATCCTGTTTACCCTTGGTCCTTTGGCAATCACTTTCTGATTTTTCATGATCAGGTGGGCCATTCCATTTCCTATTTCCATCCGTCCTCCTGCTTCATCCAAATATCTGATTGATAGCAAGTTGTTTGTAGCCATAGATATGTAGAAGACATTCTTCAATTCCACCGTTTGTAATTTCCCATTGACATAACCATCTAGGAACACTGTTCCCTCGCCTTCAACCTTGACAGAGTGATCTCCAAGTCCATCAACCTCTTTTGTTGATGGTTTGAACGATGCAAATACATCTCGACAGTTAGCTATGTGGGTAGTACAGGTGGAATCAGCAAACCAAGCATCACGGGAATGTCGGTCAGGGACATTGGGGACATCGGGGATATCAGTATTTGTAGCCATGAATGCAGCATGGTCATCGTCACCATCATGAGTTGTCTGATTGGCTTTCTGTCGATTTCTGGATTTCCATTTCTGATTATTTTTTGGCCAGTTCCCTTCCTGACCACCTCCTTTTGACCAACAATCTTTCTTCATGTGTCCCTTCTTTCCACAATTGAAACATGCAGTTTCCACCCTGGACTGGTGAGTATTCCAATTGTTTCTTCCTCCCTGCTTGCTGAATAAGGCTGTATTCCCTCCAGCTTTCTCCTGCTGCCTCCTATATTCCTCCAGTATGAGGGCTACAAGTTCATGTGAAGTGACTGTTACTAATGATGTGGCAGCAGTGCTATTGGTTTGGGAGTTGGAATTTGGACTAGTAGTAGGGACCTGTAATAGTCCATTATTCAATGCTAGATCTGAGCTAGTGAATTGGTCCCAGGATTCAGGCAAGGAAGTAATGAGTGCCATGAGAAATTCCTGGTCTGCTACCAGGCTTCCCATCGTGTGAAGTTGGTCCTGAATGAGCCTTAGCTCGGTGATGTGTGCCGGTATGTCTGTGGAGTCATCTGCAACAGTTCGATATACCCATCTCCAGTATGACATAATTCCCAGCTGCCCTCGGGGTTTCTTTACCATGCACAATTGTTTCCACATTTCTGCTGCCGTGTTTGCTCTGGCAATGTGAACCATCTGTGAGTTGCCAATTGCAAGAATGATTTGACTCTTGACCTTTCCATCCTTCTTCTCCCAATCCCTAATTTTTGAGTGTTCCTCCACCGTTATATTGGCTGGATCCTGGGGTGCCAGTTTAGGAGTAAGTGTTCCGAACACATAACTGTCTAAATCTTTATCTGTGAGAATGGCTTCCATTTGCTGTTTCCACGGGATCCAATTCTCATCATTGAGTAGTTCAATTCGATATGATGTTTCTGTTGACATTATGTAGGACTAGGCTTGGTCTGTGTTGATGTGGCAATTGATATATTCTGTGATATGTGGAGTTAGTTTGGGCCAGGGCCCATAACCTGTTAGCACAGTGTGATGATTATGATTCTTCTTCAGAGCTTCAGCTCCCTGGCTTTTATACTACACGAGAATAGTACCTAGAATATTCATGTCTGTTCTACTAGAGTCTGTACTAAGTGAGTAAGCAATGTATTTACTAGTCATTGCTGACAGGTTTGCGTGAGGCACGGGGAACATCGTTGGAATGCCATCAAACTTTCCCGTGCTTTCTTGACACATTGAAATAAATACACTTATTATCTTCTCGCCTGAAAATCTACTTTGGATTCTTTTTAGTGTCCCTAATCCCTTGTTACAACTTTGTTCCAGTTCCTCGCATGTCAACAGTACACTCTGAAGTTCGAAGTCCCTGCTGTACGAGCTCCCCACTTACCAAGGGGTACCATGAAAATTATTAGTGGATATCATGCTGGATTTCCCTGTCAAGGCCATCCCAGACCCCCCCCCCCCCCCCCCCCCCCTCCTACCATATATAGTATATTATTTCCACATTCCACATGCTGTGGCAGTTCTTTTTAAGTGTTCAGTCTGGGCCAGGTCCACCAAAATATGTAGTAAGGGGTCGGTTTACATGGGTTTCTAGGTCACAGTGAGTTTATTTGAGTTTATGAATTATTTTGGAGTGCAAGGCTATTTTTTAAATGGTTTAATTAAATTACCACTTAATTGAATATGAGCTTTCACAGAGTTTTCCAGTTTCTTTGCTGCCAAAACTAAGCTTCACATTGCTGGTACTCCTGAAGTTTACTCAAACATACTCTGACAAATGAAATTACACACTCTGGAGTACCTGGTTTTTTAAATCTTTGCTTCTTTACTGAGTACAGGGTGAAAAAAGCTTACAAATATATTCCAGCATATAATTTTGGTGGTTAAGTTGCTGAATTTTGGAATTGGATGCCTAATGCTCTATATGGTTTAATAGGGACAAAAAATTATCCCATTGTTTTTTTTTGTTAAGACCCCCTTGGGACACCCCCCCCCCCTCCCAGCATGATACGACCAAGTTGCCCGAGCAACACCCCTTGCCACTTACCCACCTCTCGTTCTAGAGCTTTTTGACCAACCTCCCATCATTACGTCCCTTTGGTGTTCCTACACTGCCAATAGTTGAATAGATAGCTGACATATGTTCACAATATGTGGAGTCACATGACAATGCTATAAATACTCAGCACAAATGTTTCCAGTGGTCCTCCTGTGTCAGGAGGGTGAACCACCTATACATATGCTGGGCCTCGAGCCCTGACACTGAGGATAGCATATGTCTAAAACAACCCAACACCCATGTAGGGCATACTCTGAGGGGTACCAAACCCTAGTACTCCGACCTACTACAAGATTGTACTCCAGACTAATGCTGGTGGACCATTCTACGGACCTATCAGCAATAGAGGATGACAAGAGCTGGTGACCAAGGAGAATGAATAATGATGATGTCCAGTATCGTGAATATCCGTGAATTGTGTGGTGAGCCATACGATGGACCATACTCCTATAATGAGAGCAGACCTTTGGCGGTGAGAGTGTCCTATGATGAGGACCGTACCCTCACAGGTCGGTACTCTAATGACAACGAGAGCATACAATAGACGGTACCCAACATACACCAGTGTAGTGTACCACATACCTATAACCTAGTCCATGCATACCCCATTCTGTACTATATCTCTGGAGGAGGGACTCTAGGACGAGTCCGGACTGCAATTAGACGGCGAGTCCCCTAATAAAGGCAACCTGGGCGACGTCAAGTGACAGAGTGAATGGGGCAGAGGCAAAGGATAAAGGATAGGAAAGGATAAAGGATGAGGGACAAAGAAGATCAAATTCTAGGGAAATATCTACCACTAAGTACTCCTTATATACCTATCTGGTAGAAAGGGTTGTACTCCTATACCAATGACCCCTTCTCTAAGATTAGGAGTACTCTCCTATGAATCGACCTCTTTCACATGAAATCTCCCTTGATCGTACACCGAGTCCAACCGCAGTTGACCGTATAGGAGGAAAAAGTCGGTGGCAGATACTACTCCTGGTTCAGTTCATGACATCCTGCTGTACTCTTGCATACATTGACCTTTGGTAGGTAAACGTTAGGACTCAATAACTTTAACCTCGAAACAAGGCTCAGTTAAATAGTCTCTAGTTCACTAGGTTGCTTAGGATGATCAGAAGTAAAATGTAGCAGTTAATGTCTATTGTATTCTAGTACTAAGTACTGGAATTACTGATAAATAGTGAGTTAGAATTGTATAGGTTGGTTAATAGTTTGGTTGTAGTGAGAAAACAGGATATCCAGAGTTTAATTACTACAGAGAGAGAGATGATTTAGTAGGTAGGTTATGGAGTTATGGAGGGTTAGAAAATAACTAGGCTGAGGTTTTTGTGTTGAAACCTCAGGGTTTTTATAGGCTACTATGTATGTATTTATTTGTATAATATTAAGTCACTGTTGAGTCAGTACAGAGTCACTATCTTCATGTTTGACTCAGTAGAAAAGGAAGGTGGAGAGTCATTTGACAGTTGGACACACACATGATGAGAATAAGAGTCATTGGCAGTCAATATGTGGTGAGGTGAGAGTCCTGAGTCAATAGGACTCATGAAATCATGACGAATCCCTTCGGCAAGCAGGAAATAAACCTCGAGGCCATGGAAATGAATTTTGTGGCTGATAATCGAGATCTGATCATTATTGAGTCAGTCTAACCGGTGATTGCAGCCTGATTGTGCATCTGGTAATATGATGAATACTGTCAAAGCACCAGGCTCAGAGTCATGGGCATTGCGTGATTGGTCAAAGCAGTTGGCGTTTACGTTGGGCGCTCGACTCGTAACAGTAAAATATGCCATTTGGACCCTTTTCCATCATGGGCAGAACAAAGGGCACCAAAATTCTCTTTGCTGGACTGTGTTATGGCATTGTTACAGCATGGCCAATATATGTTCATTATATATTGAGTTTATGGGACATATATAAAGTAGCACATATCTATATGACATGGGCCAGTTTTGGTAGTGTAGTTATTGGACTTAAACTCAAAGACAACTCAATGGTGAAGTCTGCCGGAGAAGATCCACCAACAAAAGTCACAATATTGACTGATGAGGGAATTCTCCTTTCTCTTGCCATGTAATGTCCAGACATGTATACGCCAGTGGACTATTTTAACATCACTCCGCTTCCCTCAATAAATCCACCACAGATTGACATTATGAACAATTTCTGAATTACCATCAATGATACCCTTCCAAACCTCATTGCACGAGATGGAGACCACCCCACATCATGACAAAACTCTTCTTCCCAGTGAAGGACTCTGAGTTATCATCTGTCAAAGATGCTTCACCATCATTACTTATTCTAAGAGAACTGTGACACACTCCCAATTCATTAAACAGCATGGCATCAAAGCCTTACTTTGTGGTTATCGTTTGTGGTATCACTCTCAGTGCATTGAACCTCTGATGGTGCCAGAAGTGGCGATCACCAACTGGTAACTGTCTTAGTGCTCTCTCAATCCTTAACTCTGACACTACAGTACAGACTCCACCAAAATAGACGGTGATGTTACACTGCATTGTTATGAAGACATGGGAACTGGCCAAGCAATTGGTCCAAAATCCATCCACTGCCCCCCAGGCCCCACCACCTTGTCCTGTTCATTTCTTCCCCCTCAACGAATGCAGCATAACAGGGAACAGCTCTATCCTCAATCGTTCTCCCCCCTCTTCTTCTGAGAACCGTGTCCTACTCGCTGGGGACAGAATGGAGAAGCAGATGGAGGCAACCACCAATTGATTCATCACTGTCCTTGAACACATTGAGCACAATTTTGAGCATGTCACAAGGGGCCTCACTAAAAAAAATAATGCACCTGACATCGAATTTCTCTGTGAAGGGGTCAAGAGGGACCCTACCTACTTATGTAACCATTCCCACAAACCATATATAGTAATGCTGCATCTGGCATATATCTAGAACCCATGGAACCAGTGTTGCACCGACCCCGGGTCAGACCCTGGGTCGGGGGTCGGGAAGATTTTTGAAAATGCCCGACCCCTCCCGACCCCACCAGCTGGAGGGGTCGGTGCCAAAAGTCATGTAGAAAAATCTGGTATCATCTACGGCTATCGTGACATGTAGAAGTAAGTAAGAATAATTCAAGAAAGTATTTCTATGTCGTCTGAGTTGGCGCTATCGTTGGTGTGAGCAGTCTCTGCAGTGTTGTCGTCGTAAGCCTTCAGCTCGTCGTCTACAGTACGCTTTCCAACCACCTCATGCATCCATAATGTCCCACCCCATGCACTTTTTGGTTCCTCACGTTCCTTTTCCCAATCAAAGATGTCCCGGTCTATGAACAGGAGATCCTGCACGAATTTTTGGGGGGGGTATGTACGGACAAAAAAAGAATTATGCCATCATCGCCGACCCCCAAAAATTGGCCGACCCCAAGGCTGGTGGCCGACCCGACCCCTACCTTACCCCTGACCCCTACCTTACCCCGACCCCTACCTTACCCCTGACCCCTACCTTACCCCGACCCCTACCTTACCCCTGACCCCTACCTTACCCCCAACCCCAGGGGTAGGGTCACATCTCCGACCCTACCCATGCAACACTGCATGGAACATGTCTCACAGGTTCAATCTCTTGGCCTGTAGTTCAGTCATACACAAGCTAGATGGTATTGGCAACACAGTGAGCTTCCAATTGACTGAATAGTATGACTTACTCATTCTCACATTTAATTTCATCAGTTTACAGAAAATCAATCCCTTTCAATCCAATGTGAAGACAAACATTACACTCTGGGCAATCTATCCAGCTGTCAACAACAAGAGGTTCCCCATCAGCCTAATATATTGATGTCAGCATGTTATGTCACAGTCTGCCAAAATCAATATATCAATATATAATATATTCTCGCCATTCTTGTTGGTTTTCTTCTCAAAAAACTGTTGTGATAGTTGAAAATTTGTGTGGGCTCTTGCCAAACACAACCAAAGCCTTCCCAAAAAAGGACCAAACATACTAATTCTAGCCTGAAAATTTACTGCCAGACGGCCTCCATATATAGTGGTCAAAAAAAAAATTCTAAGCCGCTGGGTACCTACCTACCCCACCCTGGTCAGAGGTTCAATCACGTGGGCCCCCTTGGGAAGTACTGACTGACTGAAATAAACGAACGCAATTCCGTTAGGTAGGAGGGCCCTACTTATAGTTTCGATTTCTCCGAGGGCTGCATCTTAGTGTGAACTCTGGGATGCCACCAGTCGGTGGTGAGTAATGTTCCAAATCTAGTATCTCAGACGCCGTAAGCCAATTGGGGCCCTGAAAACATCGTACTGGAGTTCTAATCGAACAAGCTCTAGACCCCATCGTCATCGTATCATTAATCCGTAATTTATCACCGCTAAAATAGGTGGAAGTTACATTAAGGTGATGAGCACGAAAAAAAAAGTCAAATATCGATAACCACATTCAATAACTAGGAGACGAGGTTGGCTGTTGCAATATCGTATCGAAAATGTCCCATCGTAAAGGCCAAAACCGAAAAAAGTAGTAAAATCATTTCCCCTAGACCTCAAACTCAGGACTTGACAGCTTCACTCTCCAGACGAGCACTGATAATCAGATCATGAGTGTCACGTGGAACGGGAAAGAGAGAGAGAGAGAAACATACACTGCTTCATCCTCAGGCTCCGTGTGGTTCTTGACACGAGAATAGATCATCGGCAAGGCGAAAACAAGGCCAGCAACGAGAAGCACCCATGTCGAGATGAATACATTCATGTATCTTTGTCAGACGTCCTCAGCAAAGGGAGAAAAAGCGGAAGTGCGATAATGATAACATACGGAATGCCGACAGCATCGGCTCTCCACACACCGGCAGCACCAGCGGATTGGATACATTTGTCTACCACCCCAAACATGTGAGTATCGAAAAATCACTGGGAAAAAGTCTAAGAAAACTCACAGAATCCAGAGAAGTATGCCAATTTAGCAGGGTCATTAGACATCGCTCCCATGAGCCAGTAGATCGTTGTCTGCCATGCAGCATCCAGGATACCGAAGAATACGTATAGGACAGCTCGTCCACCGTATCCTGAGTCGTTAATATCAAACCTTAGATCATCCCGGTCTTTAGGATATGTGTTACGATCATATTGTCTAGACGAGGAAAAGACGTCAGGTATAAAAGAATCAAAGAGATGGAAGCTCACTTCTGGTAGAAGTAGGCCCAGATATGGGTACCAAAGATCAAGATAAGAAGAAGAGCCCAACTCGCGAAAGCTCGGGTACGTCGGCTAAGGGACTTTCGATCCAGGAGGAAACTCATGCAAACAGATCCGACAATCTGTGCAGTCCAGTAGACGAAATTATTCAATGACCTCGCGCGTATGTTGAAGATTGCTCCATTGTACTCATTGAATTCTAAAGGGGAAAAAAGGTAAGAATAAGATGTGCCCGGTATGGGGAAAAGCCACTAACGCCATGTGGAAAACCAGTTGGAGGAGAAGAACATGGGGAAGAGTAGGATGATAGCTGGATCGGTTCTGAGGGCAACCCAGAGACCGTAAATCTGAACTTTCCACGTCGGGTCGACTGGGATGGTGGGTTTCGTTCCGTCACTACGAATGATATTCTTGGGGTCGACGAGGAACATGGGTATCAACACTCCTAGTCCCGTCACTACGACAAAGGCAATCTGGTGATCGAGGTAAAAAGATTCAGGATCGTAATTATCAATGACAAGAATAGAGGCGTACGTATGTGCTGTTTGAGACTAAGCAGAGAATTGAGTATCAGCCTGACGACCGCATCAATATATCGGAACTGCTCCTTACCAGAATTTCCCTACAATCATACAAAAATCAGTTCAGTCGATGATAATCCAATTATGATGAGTATTTTGCTCACCGTCGAGTTAAAGTTTTGACCCAACGATATCGCAGCTCCCAAAACCGCACCAAGGTTAAAGATTGACCAGAAAACAGCAATGTACGTTCCTTTCTGCGACTCCGTGGGGTATGATAACATCAGGGATCCCTGCGCGGACCATAACAGCCCCGCACATATTCCTAGAATAGCACCAGCAGCGACAACAAATCCTCCAGCATTGGGGTGAATATTCATAGCCCTAAATGTGTATGAGGTTTCAATCCGTAATCACCTCCGTCACCAATATGTCAAAGGAAACGTACAAGTATGAACCGATGTATAAACAATAGCCCAGACTTCCCAGGAGAAGTGTAACTTTAGATCCGAGCTTGTTGTTGATGGAGCTGTCGATGAGACGAAAAAGAAGAAATTAGAGGCTATGTCTTTTAGAGGAACCACTGGATGTCGGTTACACTCACCCGCCGAAGAAACCGAAGACGGCGAAGGTCGAATAAAGGGCGGCGTTGGCATTGGCATTGGTGGTCCCGTCAACTTGACCGCCAGCACCGAGACCGGTCAAGGCGTTGAAGAGGCCGGGGCACATGAAGCACACAAAACCGACCATACATGTCTGATTTTAAAAAAAAGTCAGAGAAACCACGCCCTTTTTGTGTGTTCAAATGGAAGCGACTCAGTCACTCACCTGGGTGAGAGGATGGCTATACCAACCCCAGAGTCCTTTCGGCCGCTCATGGATTTCCTGATGACCTTCGTCGCTAGAAAAAGCTTTCTCGTTGTCGGACATGACGAATCCTCCTATTGGAATGTTTCGCAGACGAGGGGAGCACCGGGGTTCGGGTGAAAGCCGCGACGAAGGGATGGTTTATAAAGCATCTGTATATGCGGTCGCATGGAGCGATTAGTTCGAGCGGGAAAGACTGACCAGGTGATTTGCGAAGACCGCTACGGCAAGTTAGATCAAAAAAAACCCGCGAGGACCATGCTGGGCAGCAAAGCTCTTGCGGTGAAAATACGCCGGGAGTAAGTCTGGATGTTCCGTGCAAGGCGCTTTGTTTGCTTGCACAGGACCCTTCCACGAGAAGCGGAGCCGCTCAAATAAGTACAGCAATTCTTCGGCATGGAATAAGAATAAGAACAGGCAAGCTTCCACATGACACAATCGACTGAAAGTTTGTGTACATATAACGGCGAAAGAAACTCTGGGAAAGAGGGGCTGCAATCCACCCTTATGGCTCGCTGCTCTGCAGGTTTGAATCCGGGTATGAGGGAATTATTGCATACGACCTGCCAGGCGTACACCCTGTCAAATAGACAAGTAATATTAACTTGCTACTTACTGTAAAGGCGATCCATAGACATTCAACGTTGCGTGGGCACGAAATCATCCATATCATTTGCTCCTACGTCGTCTTCAGTCTCATGGTCTTCCTCATCAGGGCGGTTTTCGATATCGCCGTCGGACGATGGCTTGCCTACATGATTATGACACTAGCGGATAATTTGCATCGTCCCGAACTCAATTGATTAGAGACGGACTCACGTGGTACACAGCCGTCCAGTAACCACTCCAGTACATCGCGTTTAGAGCACGGTTAAATGCCTCGTCGCGGCTAACCATCGGTTCAGGGGGTCCGGGTAAGGCTGTAGAATCGTCTAGGTTATGAACACCGGACTGTTTTGATAAACCCGCATCGTGGTCGGGAATAAACGTGTCAAAATCTATAGGGCGAGAATCGGCGTCCCCGTCCTTTGCTGAATTCCCCGTGTTCGAGGCAGATCCTTGGCCATCGGAGAGTTTCACCTTCTTTGCCGGAGGAACATTATACCATCTAGTAACGTGAACTTGAAGCGTCAACATGGGCATGAAAATAAAGAAAACATGTACGCACAACGGGGACTTGTGCACTGGTTCAGACTTCCAGCCTTTGTCCGGTCCATGATAAGCCTTTTTAAAAGAGGAACGCTTCAGCATCAGAACTGGATTCGGGGGAGGGCCAGACACGTACCTCATATTCCTCCGTCGCAGCATTCCACGCATCAACTAAAGCAGAATCATCCCAAATCTCTTCATACGTCAATTCCCTGCTCATATCCATGTCCTCCGTCTCGTGATTTTCTTCTGGGAGAACTCCTTGACGATTGCTGCTACGATTGGTTGAGTTACGCGATTTTCGTTTTCGTTTGGACTGCGATTTTTGGTTGTTATTGGAATATGTTGTGTTCAACTTTGTGACTTCGTTTGCTGCATTGGCAGTTACTTCATACGGCAGAGTTATATCTTCATACGAGACGACTTGTCTCATGAGACGGTGGTGGTGAGAAATGAAGCTGGTGAGCGGATCCAGATTCCAGCGTGACTCTAAATCGATCAACGAGTTCTTCGCGACCACCATCACCACCTTCACGACTCGTACTTTACACCTCTATAATCTAACTCATTCCGCTTTATTCTCTATCTATAAACTCTTATTTTCTCGCCTAACATTGCTTTGAATTCATTTTCAGTTTCCCTAATCCCTTCTCTCGTTAGGAGTTCCTGCTCTACGACCTCCTCAAGTATCTACTTCTCGTGAGGTCTCTAGAACCTTTCGAACAGCCCCCTGTTACTGCCTTTCTAGTTATTGGACTTGAACCCATAGTCTCCGGCCTCGACAATTCCACCGTAAAGTCTGCCGAAGAAGCTCTAACCACAAAGTCACACCATTGGCCAACGAGGGAACTCTTTGTAGCCACAACACCCTTCCACCTTCCGTTGGCGCGGCTGATTTCCTTCCTCGCGTGGAGCTCGAACCGTTACCGTTACGTCGAGTGCACGGCGTTTCACAGGAACGCTTGGCACCGTTGATCATCAAGCGCGGAGTCTCGTCAATGGACAGACCTGGATTGCCGAAGTCGCGAAGAGAAGTTGAAACCCGGCAGTGCTGAAGGTCAGAAACGTCTGGACCGACCATTGGATCACACCATCAAGGCATGACATGGAAGTGTTTGTGGGCGATGTGATCAAGGGGAACTCGTAGCAGTGGCTAAGCTGACGAACATACGGGAGGTCAGAATCCTGAGAGAACTGCATATCTACAGCGGCATAGCCAGGATTATCAGAGAAGAAGCTAGGAGGTCGACATCTCTTGGTTACTCAGTACGCTGGGCAAAACCTCGACCTCTACTGCCGGTTTGGCAGAGGACCTCCTGCAATGGAAGTAGTGGTTGCCTTGCTCAACACCACAATATCCATAGTGCTGGCTTCGTGCATTTGGATAGCCTGACAACATTTGGTTTGTATTAGTCAATGGAAGTCGAAAATCAACGAAAGATTTCGATTGAAAAATCCTCACGTGCACAGCTCAAGCGCTCAGGCTTGGACACTTCCTGTGATTTGCAAACTTTGACACGAATCTCATTTTTTCGGCCCTGCGGCCTTACACCCAAGACGACTACATCTCACTGCCTTCCGAAGGCGAAGAATTGATCAAGTTCTGCAAGAACGCTACTGCATCTTCAACCTTCAAGTTCCCGACCAGGTAAATCAGGTGCTTTTCGGTTGGATTCAAGGATGGTGAGTATTTGCGAAAAGAATTGCAGCAATGTATCTTGTACTACTCTTTTCTCCGGAATAAACAAGTTTCGCGATTGTGCTCGAAATAGCCACAGAACAATTTGTGCTAGGTACACAAGAGCTTTACTACCTACTGCACCGTTGTCTATTTCGATAAACCTTAGCAGCCACAGCCGCACCTAGCGCACCCAATCCCCTTCCCACACGCTGCGTTCGGATTGCAATCAGAGTACGTCGAGCACGACAACCATGGCCCAGAGCCATCGCCATCAGCTGTCCAACACCACTTCCCATCACCAGGGGTGCCACAACTCTTCCAACAGCTTCCTCCTGAACAGCCGTAAGGCGCGTCATAGAAGCACGCTTCATCGCTTCTAGCGGTCAAGGTGCTGGTTGAACTTGTCGCGTTGACATGGTCGAACGGTGCTAGGGATTGCCATGTCTTTCTGCGATCTTCAATGGGATGGTCGGCACATTTACGGATGGTGCCCGCATGGTTGCTCTCGTCGGCTACCATGACACCGAGGGCGCCACATTCTGCAGCGGCATCACTGTTGGGAACGGCGACACAGAGACCCCCAGCGAGCTGGGTGGCGAGGAAGATGATACCAACGGCGAATTTCATCTCTGCAAAGTGGAAATCTGTACGTGCTTGTACGTGAATAGTGGCACGGGATGACCTACCTGAGTGTAAGATATGAGGAGCACTTAGATGGGACTCTAGTTTGTGAAGAATGACACTGTTCAAGCATCTGCTTTTATACCTCGAGATCCACTCGCCTTTAGTAAACACGACCTGACAATGGCTGCACTCGCTGGCCACCGCACAGAACTCGTTGTGTACTCCGAGCGGTTAGGCAATGTAAATGGCCCGCGTGGGTGTGGATTAAAGCTCAAGGACCATGCCCGTGCTTACCGTCTGGGCGCGAATATTCGAATTCTAATGTACTAATTATACAGACACATTACTCTATCAGTGTTCTAATCATGATCCATGCCGGGCCCCGCAGGGCTACAACGCTACAAATTGTTAATTATTAAGGCCACTGCGTGTGTATAAGTACCCACCATCATCATAGTTCAAAGGCATGGAACTGACCAAGAGATTCTGTATTGAAGAGCACTCCCCCTGTGATTTCAGGGTCGAGAACAGTCGTTTCAGGTTCAAAAAAATTGTGGACATAGTGTGAAGCTTGATGTGACAAGGTACTTCAAATACTAGAACGAGAGATCCTCACTACTGCGACCGTATTACCGGTCCCCGCACCCCTCGACAGTGGTACCCGGCTAATGTTCCAGGTGTCCGCAAACGTCCCCCGAGAAGGCGAAAGTCAACGGAGAACTTTGGCCGCTCTAGTGTCAATGGCCCCTCCCACCATATCAGGTTGTTCAGAACTTCAGCAAAACTTCACGTTGATCTCTGCCGTCCATTTGCCTCCCCGTCTCAACCGGCTTTCTTTCAAACCATGTATCTCCAGTCAGGCACGACTCCGAACCAATACCCACGATGCCATGATGACCGGGCACCGAGTACTGAGCGCTGAGCATATATGGCACAAGGTCCTCCTGCAACCCTCGCCAGGCTCTGCCTTTCCTGCATCAAATTCACTACAACAGATCCCCATGAACAGCCGCTAAGATGACTAGAGTCTGCGGCACTGCCTCGGCCCGTCGCGAATGCTGAGTCTTGATGAACCCCCAGAAAAGAACCCAAAGACGACCTGACGAGAGAGACGCTGCTTATAATGGGTAAGATTCAAGAATGAACAGTCCGGACGAGGTCGTCCGGAGAGAAGGAGTTGCGGGAGGCTAAAGGGAAAGGGTTGGAGGACTGTAAGCAACCTGTGCAGTCAATTTACGGTGAACGCTCTGAGCAAGCAATGAGATGGCCACCTACGGGGGTTCCTGCACCGCTACTATAGCTGAGGCGTACATCGTGAGTGGTGTGATTATGGAGAACCTCGGTCGGCTCGTTTTCTGAACTTCCCAGTCCGTCAGGGTCCTGTAACTCTCTAGACTAGATTGTGAAAAGAATCGTTCCTTAGTTGTTTCCGTCGGTTATGGTAGCGTTTGTGGTATACGTCGATCCTTACCGGGTGCTTGGATTCTGGTCGATAGCCTTCTGGGAACACGGGAGATAGCCAAAATCCAGAATAGGGCATCAGGTCTTTACGAGCACTGTACATACTGCAAAATTGGTTAAGGATACTAGTGCTGACTGACAAAAATAAACGAACTCAATTACATTAAGTAGGATAACCCTACAGTTTCGACTTCTCCGAAGGCTGCATCTTGATGTGAACTCCGGATGCCACCAGTCGGTGGTGAGTAATATTCCAAATCTAGTATTTCAGACGGATGTAAGCCAATTGAGGTGCGCAATTCTACTGGACACCGTACCTCAGTTTTGATTGAAGTCGCTCTAGAGCCCATCGTCATCGTAGCGTTGACAATCCGTAATTTATCACCGCTGAAAAAAAGACCCATAGTTAAAAGTCAAACGGTAGGTGATAACTACGAAAAGAAAAGTCGGATTTCCTACACGACAGCAGGAGAATGATAAACCACATTCAACGACTGGGAGACGAGATTGGCTGTTGCCTCATTGTTCAAGGCTAGAGCTGTTGAAGCCATAGACGAACACCTGTATGGGGGGAGGGGGGGTTATTGATGTCGATGAATGAGAAGACGATGTATGGGGCGGTCATGTTCGCTTGGCTCACATATCCACGAGAAAGGCTGAACATCCTCCATGTATTGTCCTTGAGCCATTTATCATGTCTGTATTTCAATCAACCCTTTCAATGACAACTCGTTATTATTGAGTCTGTTAACGCACCATCATGTACCTCCAATTCGCACACAACACGTCCAATCTTTTTCAATTCTTCGGGATGGCACAGAATGGAAACCTCTGTCACAACCATTCGCTTCGCAATTTCCTCCGAGTATCCTCTTCTTCCTTTCGCATGTCGACTGTCGATTGTAGGAAAGACTGTTACTATGATTCTCTTGATTTCGTCTGGGGCGTTCCCAGAAACATGGGAAATGTCAACGCTGTCGTCAATTTGAAGAGGCATGAAGGTTTGAGTTTGATCTAAACGAACAATGCGACAAAATGATGAACAAGGGTTGCCGCCTAACGCTGTAGGTGGAGGCGTTGCTCGTGGTAGACGTTGAAGCACATCGGCAAATGATGAACCCGAACCGAGAACGTACTCAGTTGCTCAGGACAGAATTTCAAAGAAATAAAAAATGATTTGACTCCAGTCGAATGTTCCGCCTGTCAGGCAAAGTCGGATATACTACAAATTCGCTAGATAAACGAGATACTTCCGTACGAGGGGATTTTTCTCCGAAATGATACACCTCAGCTGTGACAATCCTGGACTTTGGTGTCGCACGTAGGTTCTCCATAAACCAATTGGCACAGAAGGTTTGAATGGTACCGGAATGAAGAAAACCAAGGGTATTGAGAAGGTCAATCTGATGTCTGCTGGCCAGCCGGTATTCTTGGGAGGAGAATGTCGTTGACAGATCCAGACGGTCAACCCTCTCTGACCGAAGTACTCTGCCAAGTTCCGTTGGGTCTGACCCACGTTATCTCTACAGAGTAAACTGATGGTGCTTGATGCAAGGACGGGATATCGGCGGACATGAACATGTTGAATTCGGCGACCGTGGGCGGCCAGTTCGATCGAAGGAGAAGCCAAGTTGTACCACGGTACTCAAGAAACGAAGTGCTCGAGCGCTCCGCCAGTTCCCGCCAGTTTCTAAGTAAAGATACGGAGGAGATTGCATCCATTCGCAGAGCGGCGCGCCAATAACACACATATCGACTTGCGGTAGTTGACTCTCTTGCACCATTATCTTTTCTATAAACTATGCCAGTGCTTCTACTGCTCCCCAAAGTATCTGTAACATGAACATGTACCCGATACTGATGCATGACCTACGATAAAGCGGGTCTCGAAGCAACCCATTGGCTGGTGAATGCCTGTACGGAGTATATTGGTCCAACTTGCACGAATGATAACCATATGAAAAACGCACCCAAGTACGTGATCCCTACAGTTTCGACTCGGACGGCTGCATCTTGATATGTACCCCGGATGCCACTAGTCGGTGGCGAGTAGCATTCCAGATCTATAGGACGCGTTACTGGAAAGCAAACCCGTAAAAACTCCTGATAACGTACCTCAGTTCTAACTGACATCGTTCTAGACCCCATCGTCATCGTAGTATTCACTATCCTTAATTTATCTCCACTAGAAAAGGTTGAACGGCTATAACCACCGAAAGAAAACATCGACTTACACAGTAGCTGGAGAGTGATAGACCATGTTTAACGACTGAGAAACATGATCCACCGATCGTCCGTTGCTCAACGCCAAAGCTGTTAAAGCTATTGAAGAACATCTGGCGAATGGCGTTGAGAAAAAGGGTCGGTGTTGAGCGCGAGCTTTGCCCCCACTCACATGTCCACGAGATAGGCCGAACACCCTCCATGTATTGTCCTTGTTCTATTAACCATATCTGCATCGAAAGGCCAATGTCAGTCCTTTCAGAAACTAGTCTATAGTAACCACCACACACCATCATGCACTTCCATCTCACACACAACCCGCCCAACCTTCTTCGACGGTTCCTCAGGATGACTGACAATCGAAACCTCCGTCACCACCATCCGTTTTACAATTTCATCCGAGTATCCTGTTCCTTTTTCGTGGTCTCCGTCTATGGCGAACATCGAAACGGAGGGGTATGCTGCGACTCGTTTAATGATGTCTGGAGCGTTGCCAGAGACATGGGAGATGTCCAGGGTTTCGTCGACTGGTATGACGGGCATGGGAAGTAGGGGAGCCGAACGGGGTTCGGTTGAAGATGGACGTAGTACTTAGCACTGCATTGGAACAATCGGTTAATGACAAAACCGGGAGCCGGAGTAGTACTGGTATTAACTTATGGTGCAAGAAGGAATAAGAGTGCGAGTGCTCGTTGATGCGCTGACACTGCGAAGGTGAATTCGGAGAACTCGGAAAACTCAAATAAATTAAATTATGATCACAGAGTACATACATCGAGAGTGTGAATACAACCAGTATTACAAGCATGTATAAGTATAATAATACACGAAAGCGTACAGATAAAATGAATAGCATCTAGCTAGGAATAAGTAAATAACATACATACAGACGCATACTATACATAAATCATACTTTTGTCAACAAAGAAAAGGAAAAGAAAGACTCATACTACTCAAAATCCATCTAACAATTCGAAATGAAACTGCCGCCAGTCCAGCTCACCAGGGTCACTCCATTCCGATTCCTCTGGCAGCGGGAGTGAAAGGTCTTTTTCGACACTCGAGCCCAGGTCTAGTTCCCTCTCCATTTTACCCAGGTAAGAAGAGGGCACTGAGTAGATGGACGAATGTCGGCGACGAGGGTCGGTAGGGCGGCATGTGGGTAATGTATGGACTGAGGTCGGTCTTTCTCTTTCTCGCTTAGTGAAGGAGCTATCGCGAGTGGTAGACGACGGTGAGAAGAGAAGAGTGTTTCGTTTCGAACGACTAAAAGAGGATGGACTCTTGATATGGATGGGAGAGTCTGCGAGTTCAATAAAAAACGACTTTGACTCTGGCGATGAGCTGAACGGGTCGATTGTCTGTGGCTGAAGTGGGGATTTTTCAGCACTAAATAAAGTCGTTCAATCCACTGTGTGCGATGGCGAGGGAGGTAAAAACTTGCCATGAATTTCGTGAAGTCGATCTCTGAAGCCCAACCCTCGTCCATAGGTCGAAATCGACAAAAGATCGGCGCCGCCTCTCCTTCACATCGGTGGCGTTCGATGCCACCTTATCAAAAAACCTGATCACCGAGTTACGACGCTTTCTAGAGACTTCGGGAAGTGGCCGCAAGGGATTGGTACATTCACAATCCTGGCAGATGGCATACTCGCTGAAGTGGGGGGAGGGGGAGATTCGATGATAAGATAACAAGACACATTGATCAAACTCACAGGAAAGGATGGGGAAAAGGCTTGTTGGCAAGGGGTTCTCCTGTCCCGGGTGCACGGATGGCACGGTAGCCTGAAGAAAAGAAAGCAGAATAGCCACCTGAGCTCTGCATGACCATTAACGACCGAGGGGAGGGGGGTTATTGATAGAGCTGACTGCGACTCCACTTGCGGTTTAAAAGCTTTTCTGTGGGGTCGCGTAAGATTTAGGCTGTGGTAATGATATGTAAACATGATCATCAGCAGATATCGGGGGACATGTCGGATTAGCCGCCATGAGTCCCTTATTCCCATCGTTCCCTTTCCCATACTGGATAAGGGTAAGATATCTCTTGCTTAAATTTATGGCGTCTGGGGCGGTGAATCATCCTGCGACTTGTGCGAGAATGACGGTAAGTCCACAGAAATTCTCCCAGCGCTTTGCCTTTCGCCAACGGGGATCGAATGGGCTTTTTACACAGGATCGAACCAGTGATATTGTTCCGAAATATGTAAACCCGCTATATTAGCATAGGGGTTAGTGATAATAGATTAGAAATGTCCGGGGTAGGAACAGGAGGGGGGTTCAAACTTGTAAGATGACCCCTGGAGGAAGCCCGCAAACCCATGTGAAGAGCCGAGTCGCCAGTCACCGGACGAAGGAGGAGCGAGGTGTAGTAAAGCGCAACTGTGTCCATCATGTTCTCAACAATACTCGAAACTGCATCATATGGTGCACAGCGGACCGACAGTGGCGATACCTAGGGAGAGGAGCCTTCAGAAGGTGATTGACACTGGTAATGATCAGATACAACTCTATACGAATGGGGACAGATATAGGCATACCAAAGAGAGTGATAGTTATCTTCTAGTAGTGTTCTGGGCCTGTGTGCTTGCTTGGGCCAGCCTATCTTTTTGCGCTTCAGCTATCACTCTTCGTTGATTGAAGTATTCAATCTGTCGACCTCCAAGATGAGATGCCGTTGAGAGAGAGAAAGAAATGGACGAACCCAGCTTTGAGCACAATTCTTTTGATATGTTTCGTTCTCTGATGTACAAGCACCCTTGCTTCGTTCTTCCCCGGCTTTCACAACGCCGACTGTGTCTAGACACGAGAAATACGCGTCCCTAGCTTCCCAACATTTCTGTCGATCATCCCGTGATGGTGCTTTTGGTTCTTCAGTCTTGGAAGAGAATGGCCACATGAGTAGATTGACAGAACACCGAGAGGTGTCGAGGAGTCGAGACGGAGGAATCCGGGTCAAAATCGTATTGCTGACATAATTGTCACACAGATACTCAGAGTGCAGTCCATTGCGCCAGTTCCTCAACTCGTAGACCTCGCGGGTTACGACCAACAATGATCTACGGTCCCGGTACCTGTGGCAACCGCACCGAACTCCATAATTCTCGGAAATATCACCACTCTGTAACCCGCACGACCGTGTACCGGTACTCGCCCTCGATGTAAGGCTACCCCACTTTAATTTCGAATCAGGGGAGTTGTTACCGCTGCGTCAAGACGGCGCTTCGAGGACTTCGGGCGATGATGCATCTATGGATTAAGCATATATCTCACCTGGGCGCAAAGTAAGAACTCAGGACCCTATTTACAGGTACGTGCAAACATAGAGTAAAGGTGATCCCGGCACTGCCTAGCTGACAATGTTGCAGGTCTAGCCGCTCACTAAGGAGTCGACTGGGACTCGGTCTATAAACCGCAGGTAAGTAGTACAACTTGGGATACAGAGTCCTAGTCAACATCGCTACATTGTGGTTCCCTCTCATCCTCAGCTGGGTCCTTCACGCTGGATAGACACGGTACCAAAGAGGCTAAAAAAATCGTGAGTCACTACAGCTCAGCCAACCTCCGTCCGACTCGTCTCTAACCGCGGATCGCTCTCGGTTTCAACGGCTTTAACAACCTGAATCTCGGTCGTAGGACTATGAGGAGTTGCTGTGAACCATACTCAACGTCGAGGCGGCATAACCGAATCAAAGCCCGGATGAGCCCAAGATCCTATTCAATCTCTCGTGCTTTGGTTCCGCTGCGTCTCCGTTAAGGCTCTACAGGACTACGTTAGCGTGTCTGCCATGTCACTGACTACGCTTTTTGAACGTAGTAAAATCGGTACGCACAGGATCAGTCCGGATAGATGAGGCGAAGCACTAAATCGATCAGCGTGCCGCAAAGAATGACATTTTAATGCAATTTTAATGAGATGGTTGATCGAGGTACCTCTGAAAAGGATGGGCTAGAACGTCGGTTGAAACCCAGACGTTGAATATCAACGGCCGTCACTCACGATCCTCGTCATGGCCACCAAGTAGAATAGTCACATCGGACGACAGCCCCAATCAACCATATTCTCAACATAATTTAGCACCACCGGAAAAGTTTGTTAGAAAGGACATGTATCTGAATCATCATGTATAATCCCGGCCGCACTTCCAAAGGTTGAGCTGAATACGCTCTCTCCCGCTGACAACGCCGTGGAGTTATTCAAGATACCTGCTGAAGAAGAAAACAACTCCTACCAAGCTGACACCAGTTCCAGAGCGAGCTGGTTGAAGGCGAAAGGGCGCCAGACCATCATTTAGGTGCAAAGACCTTTCTTGGCGCGGACTTACCGGCACACTGGACGTGAACGAGTCTATCCTCCTGTGCTTCTCGTTCTATTCTCCTGTGCTTTTGTCCACGAGTTCCTCCGAAAACCCCTTGATCATGATTTGAAAAAAATCAAGATAGCACAATCGGACTCGAACAGAAGATCAAACCACACGGCGTGGATACTGATGCGTGTGAGGATTCTGTGCCACCAGTGGAGTGGGCTCCCCAGGAGATAGCCTTTCTGGTGCCTGTGACGAAAATTCCCCAGAGAAACAAGAGATTGCAACCAGACGGCGTATATACTAATGCATGCGAGGATACTCTAGACTCCGAAGATGGTGTTGTAGTTTTGGATAGCCTTTCTGATGAAGAAGACCAGTTCCGCAAGGGTTACGATTGCGACTGGGAAGTTGGCTGATAGCTTCTTGGAAGAGCATGACACGACCGGTGTTCAATCCCGAAATGCTCACTGCTGAGGTGCGATATGATTTGAGGCCGGAGAGGAACAAGTCAGCTCAGCTCAACGGGCGCCTATTACTTTTGTGCGAAGCGTTTTAGCATATAAATTTAGTGCAGCCCATTTTGATGTATCATTGAGGGAGAATTCCAATCATCCTTCTAGCTGCGAACATCGACTGCGCATGGACAGCCATGTATCATGATACGGGAAACTATCAATGAGTTTCAAAGTAAGGTTCAAGTAATATATGTATTTCAGAAAGAGCGTGTATTGAAAGTTCAACAAGCCAAAAAAAACATGACACAAAACCCACACATAGGCTCCCCTTTCGTAAGAACGAAAAGAACAGATCGGAACAGTAAAAAGGAATAAAAACAGCTAGGGTATACTTACATACAACACTTCCATTCCGCACATCAATCAAATACCAAAAAGGCTCTCATATCACAAATCAGATTGCCAACAGCGCTGCCCCAATCATCCCACATATGGTACTCAAGAACGATCCAGAAACATGGGCAGTCATAGCTCCATTACCGCCCTGAGTCTGAACTGGCGAACCGCTGTCTTGAACAGTCAAACTGGCGGTGGGCTTGGTTGTAAAGGTCGGAGTTTGGATAGGAGGAACGGAAGCTGGGGTGCTGATGGTAGTGACCGTGTTCGTGTCCGTGGTGACAAGGGTCGTGGGGGTCGAAGTCGTTGTTGGTTGAGTCAGAGGAGTGGTCTCTGAGGACGAGGTCAACGGCGTCGTTATACTGGTGGTTAGATCGCTGGTTGAACTAGAAGTTGTGAGGATAGAACTGGGTGAGGAAACCGACGATGTGTCGGTCGCAGTTCCGGAGAAGGTACCTGCCATAGGATCGTATTAGAAATTATATTTTTTCCCATCGGAAAATGCTCGCTCACCTGTGGAGGTGCCTGTTCCAGTTGTCGCATCTGTCAGAAGAAACACGTTAATTGAACATGCAGTCACAAGGGTAAGCACGAGCACGCACCACACGCGTTCTGTATAATCTGCAAGCTCGTTGCGGCTTCTTGAAGATCTTCACAGTTTCGGCTTATGCAACGTTGGACGGCGGAGAGGAATGGACGCGATCCACAGAGACATTGTAGGTCCGATCTGGTGAGTTGGAATAGAGGAGAAGTCAGCTCATTGACTTGGACTTGAGGTCAGTTGCATCAAGGTTGAGAAGCCCAGCATAATGGTCCCTCCACTGTTTGCTTTCGGGCCCGCGACATGCATCGCGATAATGCAAAAACTCCCCAACAACGAAAAGCATAAGAGTGACCAAGGTAGAAGAAAGAATAAAGTACAACTCACGCTGTACACCCAACTGGTCCTGTGGCAGTGGTAACGCACCCTTGTGCGCACGCTGGCAAGCCAGAAAACTGTGCAGAAGCCCGACCAACCAATACGGCTACGATAACAGCTTGAAGCTTTCGATATGCCATTTTTTCTGTGCTGACGTGTCCGACGTAGAGCGAAGAAACGGATGGAGGGATGGATGTCGGATGGAGAACCGTGGGTATATGGGAATGCAATGTAGATCTTTTCCTGATTTACGCCGCAGGTTCGATCAGCTGATGGAATACATGGCAATGATGAGCTTACACTCCAAACAAGATTGCTAGACTGATACTGGCTCTTCAGGAAATCATCGAATAATCGAATAAAAATCAGTCAAAAGTGCGTTGACGCCTTGAGCAGATAAGATAAGAAATTGACGGAAGTTGCCTTTATTTGTTTCTGACGTTAGAGCCAAATATTAGCCTCGCGCATCATCCGAGGACCGTGAACGAATTTCCTTGCCAGCTCGAACGTCCTCAACGTGTTTCTGACCCCCATCCCCCATTTCAGCAGCAGTAACCACGATGTCTGCTGCAGCAAAAGCCGAAGCCCGTCGTAAAGCAATCCTTAGCAGAGGAACTGACCGCCTTGCCAAACTCACAACGTCAGCTAGAGGGGAGGATGCGCCGTACATGCGGCACGAGAGTACGTCTCACATCTTCTTTTTGATTGTAGAATTGAAGATGTCTGACAACTTTCCTTTACTTATAGGTCCACCTGCAGGATCACACTCATCGAATGTACGCAATTTCGTAGGAGAAGAGAGTAACATGCCAACACCACCTGCTCGAGCATCACCCGGACCTACGACCTCTCCGTCATCTCAAAGAAAACCATCCACAAATCAACCGGAACCTGATGTATCTGCATGGTCAGAGGAACAGCAACAGCAATTCTTGCAAGCCATAATGGGAGGGTTCGGAGCGCGAGGTGGACCTGATTCTCCAGGTCAGCCTGCATTAGGCGGTACCCCTGGAGCCCCTCAGATACCGCCATCGCTTGCAGATAATCCTCTCGCAGCAATGCTTTTTGGCGCAGCCGGAGCTCAAGGTGGAAACGGATCTATACCACCTTTTCCTCCGCCTGGAATAGGCTTGGGTAAAAGTCCAGCTATGGACGGTGGTATTGGGACTCAGGTCAAGACAAAGAAGCAATCCAAATTCCAAAAATTGATGCCCTTGGTCCACTTGGTCGCGATTTGGACGTTATTGGCGTATTTTGTTCTCGTGAGAGAGCCCGAAGCACATATAACGCTGCGTGGGGAGGTCGCGTCTGACTGGAAGGGGGTATGGAGAAGATGGGCAGAATTAGCTTATAGAAGTCCATATGCTGTCGTGGACTCTACCGCAGGTCAAGGGTGGACAGTCGCAGTCTTGGTGAGGTCTATCACACTCTGACAAAGCATTGTATACTGAATTCCCGTAAAAGCCTTTCTTCTGGGCGTTCATGGCCCTTCAAATCGCGCTTCACTCGACGCGAATCTTCAACGGATTTGTGAGTCTATCTTTTTTTTTCTGTTTCTATAGATCCGTTGATGAATATTTCACACTCTTAGGATGCTGCCCAACCACCTGCACTGCTTGCGATGGTGTTACCCCATCTTCCACCGCCCTTTCCATCTCTCATTGTGAATGGCTTAAAATACATCCATATGGGATCAACGTTACTAGACGACCTCGCAATACTAGCCGTTGGAACTGGTTTTGTGATTTGGATTGCTGGGTTGCTCAGTTCGAAGTGATACCCTTTTCTCTTGTTTTGATAGCGTGTAATCACGGTTGTTAACTGGCGTGTGGTGTAAATTCATTAGAAAAGTTGATCAGCAAGTTCTCGGCGTACGTTATTACATGAGTTGTGAAGTACCATAATAGAATGAATCAGCCATACTATCAAGGTAGTACAGCAGCCGCACCCGTTTTCGTCGTCAGATTGGACAAATCAGCTTGTGATGTAGGAGCTTCCTTCTTTTTTGAGGCGTCCAAAGAGATCCTTTTACTGGGATCCTTCTTCTTCTCAACCTTCTTTTCCTTTGATTCGGGAGGATGTGTTTCACGGTAAACTTTGAGATTGGGAAGGGGGAGCATTCCAGTAGGAGGAAGAGGCGTTGGTCGTTCGATTTCCTCTCCTTGAACGAGAGGATGCCCTTCTCTTTGCGCTTTGTTCTTCCATTTCCGCCATGGATCACCGCCTGCAACTTCCATGAGCTCCTTAAGAATATTCGTCGACCATTTCTTGTGCATATCAATAGTTTTCAGTGTTCCATCCTCTGAAACGAAAAAGACAAATTATTAGTATCAGACGAAGTCAGCACACGCTTAAATCACGGCACCTAATTGAAGTTCCATCTCAGGCCGCCACTGCTCTTGTGCTGTTTTAAGCACTTTCTCAACCTCTATCTTCAACGACGGATTCGCATGTCGTATTCTAGGAAGGTCCTCTTTCACGAAATGCCTGTGTGTACTATCAGTTTCGACTGACTTAGCGACTGGTTTAAACCACGAACCGGGCACCAAAATGGTCATTCCGAAACGCGTATGAGAGTCGTATTGCCCGAAGGCCAAATAATGAGAGTCTTGGTGAGGAATGGAGGTGTTCTAGTATCTTTGAGAGGCGAGATGGCCCTATGGTTACTTTGAGTTTGCGAACCATGACCGTGATGAACGCGAAAAGGACCCGGCGAGTTGTACTTAGTTTCCCGCGGTATATCCCAGTCTTCGGAGAACCCTCTGCTGCAAAAACGACCTCCAACGAACCGAATGCCATCTTGGTATGAATGTCGAAATGCCAATAAATTCAAAGCTCTCTGGGTGACTATGTACTGACTCCACAACCCGTATCCCCTCGCCTGATACTCTTCAATCCGTAGCGACCAATTCTTCATGGTGGCCAGTGAGTACTTGAGTACTGACACTATCCTCTCTGGTGTTCAGTGGGCTAGGCACACGCCAACTTGAGCGCGCGAATCCCTGAAATCTTTACACGAAGGCATCATTGTCCATCGGTCGATGTACAGTCCAGAATGAAACCACGCACGGCCGGCGAGTCGCGACATGATGCATGACATTTCACAGTGACCACCGAATACAATCGCTATGGAAGGACATATCGACACAATTTGGAATCTTCAATCGAGTGGACAATGAACTGAATTCTAAGCCGTTTTCCCGACATGAATATGCGCGAGAAACCGACATCCTGCTTGTCTGTGGTTCAGTCCTGAAAGTATGGTATCGTTCATGGCCACAAATGCGGACGCTTTGACTTCAGTAGAAGAGGGGTCCTTACCGGTATCGCTAGTGATCAAGCTCTGCTCTCTGAGGATGGAAGGGATACCTTTCTGGAAGCTCGAAATCCTTGTTTAGGTACAGGATCGGACCAAGAAAAGTAATTGAAAGAAGAGATCTTTTTGAGAGAGGAGAAATACGCACATGGAGGACATCTCAGACGGTGAAGATGCTTGGCATCGTGGAGTCGTCACCAGCGAGGTTAAGTGACTTTGCAAGTCCTGCTCATCGAATAATTCCTTTGGCCACACCTCGATAACTTACAGCATACGTTGTCCATTGATTATATAGATAATACATCCAGTTGTTATGCACGACTACGTGCGAGACTGGTAGTTTTACAATGAGTCCGAAGCCACGGTAATTCCAATTTCGCCCTATGTTGCCCAATCGTAGCTGCCCCACAAGCTGGTAGACCCTTCACACTCCTCAACTGTCGAGGAAGGGCTTATATTAGCTGGAAAGGTTATCCAGCCTCCAGGCCTTGAAGACATAGACTCGAGGACACAATGTCAGGAGACATCGTCAACCGATTGTTGTGATTACGTTGAGCCTTCTCCAGTGTCAGCAAGAAAGACTCATTATTCCTCTTTGCTGCCACCGTGGCCGCCAACGAACAGATTGAATGTTTGAGACTCTTCGATTCTGACGGGTTCAGGAGCAGCAGCAACTTCGGGCTGTTTCCTTCGTGGTCTGCGAGGCAACGCACCTGCCCGTGGTTCCAAGTGCCCCTTTGCCACCGCGACTTCTCCGATGGGTTTGGCCGTGTTAATTTGGATGGATAACTGGTGTCCTCGTCGTTCACCAAAAGAGGCTGAGCGAGGTCGTCGAGGACCAGGCACTGGTAAGGCAGCTCCAGAAGGAGGTGACATGAAGTCGCTTGTTGGGTACAAAGCGAGGACAGATTCAGGGGTAGACGACGGTAGAGACGTACAGCTGTCGAGGGATGATGTAGAAGACGATGAGAGGTTGTAGATCGACATTGTTGTTGTAATGGGAACTTTTGTTTGTCGTTTGATGGAGTAAAGTCAACTTGGTGCAGATTTTTCAAACGACGGATGGAGTTCGAGTGAGAGAAATAATGAAGACCCTTTAACGGGAGAAGTAACTCCTTTATACGATTTTTTGAGGGCCCCTTTCCGTTGGTGGAGTTGACTAGAAATTGATAAATCGCCTGAGACTCTAGTCACCGTGGTTTGTTGACATCGGAATGAAGACTATCCGGTTTCACTGACGCAAAGTAGCCTCAAAATTGAAAAGCTGATGTGACCTCGCGCCCAGAAAAAGTGCTTTCCTGACCCAAGCGTCTCGATCCATGTCCCCCCCCGTTCTTGAGGCCTTGACATTTTCCACGATTGGGTGGTGACGGTATTCCACAAGCGACTAGGATCGAGCTTTGGTTGTGTAGGTTCCCATTCAGTCTGAAATATATGCAGTTGTGTATTGAAGTAGTATGCATGCATCCTGATGCTCTCCATTTCCTGTTCCCTAACCTTCCAACCATTCGTGGCCTTCGTCACCGTGTAGGTTTCCAGTCTTGGTGAGGTTCCAGCGATTGTGAGCGTGGAAAAGTTAGAGATGGTGGTCAGTCGGTGAGTATCGCGTTACAACTTCCCTCAACCTCTCTCAACGTCCTAGGCCCGTACTCGAGTCGACCTTTTCAATGTCATAGCGATGGCTCCAGACTTTCTCAATTGCTTGCCGATGCTGTCGATATCAGTGCCGTCTTCGGCAAACAGAGAAACTCGCCTTTTATGTTGGCGTTGGGACCCATTATAGTAACTCTCTTGTTCATCCATGCTTGATCTCCCGGTAGACCTCCCCACAATCTTTGATCCAAACACTTGCACGCGCAAAGGATTCTGTGGTATCTCGCGTCGTGGACGAGAAACACATAAACTGTACTACGAGCTGCACGGAAGTGGTGATAACACACGTCGTCTTCATCAATGGATTAAACACAGGCTTGTTTGCATGGAATTTCCAACTGGAGGCATTGGTTTCTCGTGGAGGATATTCAGTACTAGTATTCGACCCTCGTGGTGTGGGTTACTCGAGCTATCCGACGGGACGTTATACGTACGTGGTCAGCTTTACATTTTTTTCATATAGCCGTTGAATAACTATGCCTTTTATAAAGAATATCGAACATGGCGGAAGATGTCGTCTTTCTTCTTGATTTCATTGGATGGACCGCGAAACACGAACTCGATATGCCAGGGACCAGTTTTGGCTTTTGGCGGAATGGTTGCACAAGGTGGGCATGCATGCTCCTATATCCTGCTGTATCCGTGTTTATTCGTGGAACGAGGTGGCTTCTCGCATTCCTGCGAGGGTTGCATCGCTTGTCCTGGCAGTCACAACTCCTGGTTCAAGATGGGTATGGAACAACCTTCCACCAGTGTGTTCAAATTTAGTGTTGTTCTAAGTCACTCTTCTGACATCGTTTCCACAGTGGAAAGTTGTGAAATACCTTTTACGGTACACCAGCACACATATGTTCGAATATACCTCCCTATACCGACATCTTTGCTCTGACCCAGCATTGTCATCGCGACTACACTCGAGAAGAAGGTTGATGTTGTAATGGAGATGCTGTTCCCCGTTGCATGGCTCGATAAGATTTCCTCTTCCGATTCCAGACGGAGAACGAACCGCCAAGTCCAGACCGAGGTACCTTCTGTGTTGTATTTTCTATGGCACACCCTAACATGAACGTTACCTCAGGACGAACTTCGCCGGGAGCTGACGACTCATAAGCAGAAATTCATCGGTACTATTCTTCAGAGTTGTGCGGCCTTAACTCACTACATGTCCCGAGAGGTCTTGAAATCATTGGCACCACAGTTCCTCGAATTATCGTTGTATGTGGAGACGATGATCTGATGCTTTTCCGGGATTCGTTAAGGCTCGGGGACGCGATACCAGGAGCGGAACTACTGCAGTGGGAGGTGACTGGACATGGAATCCACTTTCAGAGACCGCATGATTATTGTGAATTGGTGATGAGAACACATCAGGAGGCAAAAGAGAAGCTGTGAGCCTGAGTTGAAATACATTCTAAAGTCATTCTACGTCCAGCTTTCTCCTCCGGGCCCGACATATCCGATCTAAGCATTTACGACCCTCAGCCGACTGTCCCAAGTTTACCCCATATCTGCGCAATGTCTATATAGTTCTGGAGTGACTCTATCTCACCGCGGACTGGTCGCATCCGGGGTTCACATCAAGATGCGGCCCTCGGAGACCTGGACGAGGTCGTCCGGACTGCTCATTCTTACCCACTATAGGCAGCGTCTCTCTATCGCAAGGTCGTCTCTGGGTTCTTTTCTGGGGATTCATCAAGACTCAGCATTCGCGACGGGCCGAGGCAGTGCCGCAGACTCTAGTCATCTTAGCGGCTGTTCATGGGGATCTGTTGTAGTGAATTTGATGCAGGAAAGGCAGAGCCTGGCGAGGGTTGCAGGAGGACCTTGTGCCATATATGCTCAGCGCTCAGTACTCGGTGCCCGGTCATCATGGCATCGTGGGTATTGGTTCGGAGTCGTGCCTGACTGGAGATACATGGTTTGAAAGAAAGCCGGTTGAGACGGGGAGGCAAATGGACGGCAGAGATCAACGTGAAGTTTTGCTGAAGTTCTGAACAACCTGATATGGTGGGAGGGGCCATTGACACTAGAGCGGCCAAAGTTCTCCGTTGACTTTCGCCTTCTCGGGGGACGTTTGCGGACACCTGGAACATTAGCCGGGTACCACTGTCGAGGGGTGCGGGGACCGGTAATACGGTCGCAGTAGTGAGGATCTCTCGTTCTAGTATTTGAAGTATCTTGTCACATCAAGCTTCACACTAAGTATGTCCACAATTTTTTCGAACTTGAAACGACTGTTCTAGACCCTGAAATCACAGAGGGGCCCGGTGCTCTTCAATACAGAATCTCTTGGTCAGTTCTATGCCTTTGGACTGTGATGATGGTGGGTACTATACACACGCAGTGGCCTTAATAATTAACAATTTGTAGCGTTGTAGCCCTGCGGGGCCCGGCATGGATCATGATTAGAACACTGATAGAGTAATGTGTCTCTATAATTAGTACATTAGAATTCGAATATTCGCGCCCAGACGGTAAGCACGGGCATGGTCCTTGAGCTTTAATCCACACCCACGCGGGCCATTTACATTGCCTAACCGCTCGGAGTACCCAACAAGTTCTGTGCGGTGGCCAGCGAGTGCAGCCATTGTCAGGTCGTGTTTACTAAAGGTGAGTGGATCTCGAGGTATAAAAGCAGATGCTTGAACAGTGTCATTCTTCACAAACTAGAGTCCCATCTAAGTGCTCCTCATATCTTACACTCAGGTAGGTCATCCCGTGCCACTATTCACGTACAAGCACGTACAGATTTACACTTTGCAGAGATGAAATTCGCCGTTGGTATCATCTTCCTCGCCACCCAGCTCGCTGGGGGTCTCTGTGTCGCCGTTCCCAACAGTGATGCCGCTGCAGAATGTGGCGCCCTCGGTGTCATGGTAGCCGACGAGAGCAACCATGCGGGCACCATCCGTAAATGTGCCGACCATCCCATTGAAGATCGCAGAAAGACATGGCAATCCCTAGCACCGTTCGACCATGTCAACGCGACAAGTTCAACCAGCACCTTGACCGCTAGAAGCGATGAAGCGTGCTTCTATGACGCGCCTTACGGCTGTTCAGGAGGAAGCTGTTGGAAGAGTTGTGGCACCCCTGGCGATGGGAAGTGGTGTTGGACAGCTGATGGCGATGGCTCTGGGCCATGGTTGTCGTGCTCGACGTACTCTGATTGCAATCCGAATGCAGCGTGTGGGAAGGGGATTGGGTGCGCTAGGTGCGGCTGTGGCTGCTAAGGTTTATCGAAATAGACAACGGTGCAGTAGATAATAAAGCTCTTGGGTACCTAGCACAAATAGTTCTGTGGCTATTTCGAGCACAACCACGAAACTTGTTTATTCCGGAGAAAAGAGTAGTACAAGATACATTGCTGAAATTCTTTTCGCAAATACTCACCATCCTTGAATCCAACCGAAAAGCACCTGAATTATTTGGTCGGGAACTTGAAGGTTGAAGATGCAGTAGCGGAGTAGAATAGATAACAATGGGCCCTATTATGAGGTTCAAATTAGATTTGTGATAGAAAGTGGTTGTTCGTATACACATGGTTGAACATGATACAAAAACGAGCACTACAACCTTCTTGACAGAATCGATTATCGACGGTACCACCATCCAACAATAATCAGGTGGGCCACTAGGAATTCCAAGCCGCCGAGTTCTCGATGCTGCGGAAGTTATAACTACCACTTGCGCTGACTCACCATCGGATATCGTCAAATACCGACAGAGTCACCGTTAGTAGAATCAGTGCCGTGGAGGGGCTGGAGAAGAAGGTAGCTGGATCATCTGCTGGTACAAGTTAGCTCAAAAACTGAAGTGACCTTGCCGCCAGGAAAATTACATTCTGCCCCGCATTCTTGAATCCTAGTCCATGATTTGATGATCGATTTAATTGCAGCTCAACACAGTGAAGGTGTAGGAGCCGACAAGGGCCACATCCAACTTTTGATGAGCGTCATTGTTGCAAAACGTGTCGCAAGTTATTGGCTCCTGGCGATGGATAAAATCAGAGGTTGTGGAAGGGAAGAAAGGAATTAGGCGCTCATGCGCCCGGTTATCACACTTCCTTGATCCTCAACTCCCACGATGTTCCAACAGCCTCGTATCGCACGGTTCTGTTCTTATTTGTCTGGACAGCGGCATATATTCAAATACGTCACGAACGAAAAACACAGAAAAACAACAAGAAAACACACAGGGAAAATGTAATGAAATCGAACTTTTCTTTGTGGATTTAACGTGGGCATCAACCGCAGGACCAACTTTACCCAAGTGGAATCCAGCAAGAGAGGACTCGGAAAGGACGTATACACCACCTGAAGGAATACTTTAAGTACTTACACCACGTTGGATGCTTTTTGTAGGACTTGAGACGCCGCAGCTTCAGGTTCTCGCGAACGGGAACGATCCAACCCACCAACTCGTAGCCCGCAAACGTCTTGCGTTTCATTGAATACTGTTCCGCTTGTAGGAACGTGATCAAGTACCTAGGTATCTAACCTAGAAAACATGCTGCAAAACTTGACAGGCTACTATTAGAGTCCACGGCTTGACCCTTCTCTTTGATCATCCACATCTCCAAGCTCCTCAATCAACTTTGGGTGTTTTGACTTGTAGCTGTGGCATAAAGTCTATTCGTTTCAATCTCAGGACGTTGGTGTCGACATCTAGTGATGACCTGTATATGGAGCTCCATCCACACACCACCGCATCCCACGATAATACCTCGCTCGCTTTTGCCTAGAGACTAAGAAACGGCTACTCTAGTGACGTGGATGATCTATCTAGCTCGTCGCTGTACTTGTGGGGCGTTGCAGGTCAACGACACGAGAGCCCTTTTACTCGACTAGAACGCGATTTTCACGCCTTTTGCTTTCAAACCCGTATTCTAAGTAAGTATCAAGAAGGAGTATTCTCAACCCCGACCGCATGGAATAGATCATCGAGGGGCGCTCCTTTTCGGCTTCGTGCTCTATGCCAAAGCTTCTCTAAATTAATGGAACCCCGTGGTAAAGACTTTTCGAAGAAGCCATAAGGACCGTAAGTTCTTGAGAAATGAATTGTGAGGAACTTCTCCCTCAGCCGTCCAAGCCGTCCGAATCCGTGTTCAAGCACTTCCAGATCTAGAGGGGACGCTTTGGTTTTTACAAAGGGCGTGAAACTGGAGTTGCTTCTTCGCGAAATTCTCGAGGTAGGACCTCGAATCTACCCTGAATGTGTAGACTGGCGACCCTTCTTGATTTCGCTGTGCTGGGGGCGGGCTGGGGGCGACCGGTGACCCCCAGAATAAGACCTGGCAGATCCATTACATACGGGCCCACCAAGGTAGATAAAGGGCTTGTGATCAATTATTACTTATGAAAAAGCTCTTTTTTTCTTTGAGTAACAGAGAAGGCACCACAAGGGACGTACAGATAACACACAGATCGAAGCATATGGGCGTGGCTACCTATCTGTGGCGCCAGAAACGAACATCGACTCAGTGTTGAACAAGGGAAGTCCATCGTGACAGGGAAGGAAGAATTCGAGTCCATGGTAGATTACGCTCATGCTTTATCCGATACCCACACTGTCGGGGTAGGGGAGTCAAGAGATGTCGGATTCCGTTCCGAGTCCTTGTTCTCAAGGAAAGTAAAAAGTTCAAACACAAAGTCCGGCGGCAGATCCGGCGGGACAGAGAAATCCCGAAGGGCAAAACCACTCAGCCGAAAATGGGGATGGCGATAGCATTTTCGAAAGTAACGCAACAACGTAACGTAGCGCGCCACGGAGGATAAAATGATACAACATTAGTCTAAAAAAGACCCGATTTAACAATACAACGAGATCAAAATGAGCACTTAGAGATCAACATAATAAATAAAATACTCCATCATATAGATCGTAAACAATGACGGAAAAAAAAAAAACGCAGAGTTGGTGAGTTCACGTCAACGTTTCACGAGTAATGGCGATTCGAACGATTTGACAGTGATATCTCGTCCATGTCCAGTACGCGACCGGATCTATCCATTCGTGCACTATGAAGGCCGGGTAGAAGAGTTCAGATGTTGTCAAAGAAAGTTATTTAATAAGAAATCAAACTTACATCGTCTCGTCCTCGAAATCAGTATGATCTTTTACTCGGAGATGTATCATCGGTAAAGCAAACAAAAGTCCTGCTACGAGCAGAACCCACGTCGAAATAAATATACCCATATACCTGTCAGTCAAGTCAGTTTCAGTTAGCAACAGATCGACGGCAAGAGGATGTGGAGAGGGCACGTACGGTAACTGCACTGCATCAGCACGCCACACACCCGCGGCACCCGCAGACTGCAGGGATTTGTCTAGTAAAGAAGGTTTTTTTGTTAAGTATACACAGCGGACACAGAAGAGAAAAAGAAAAGTTCATACAAAATCCAGCGAAGTAAGCCAGTTTGGCAGGATCGTTAGACATCGCGCCCATAATCCAATAGGCTGTCGTTTGCCACATAGCGTCGAGGATTCCAAAGAGAACATATAAACAAACTCGGGGTATATACCCCTTATCGTATATGTCCATTTTCGTCATATCTCCAGCGTATGTCTCTCGCGTATATTCTCTGTGAAAAACAATCAGTTAAGCGAGATAAGGTTCAGTAGAGTAAGGAGCCCGCACTTTTGGTAGAAATACGCCCAAGTGTGGGTGACAAAAATCATCGCAAAAAGTATAGCCCAGCTCGAAAAAGCACGAACTCGTCGAGAAAGGGACGTCCGGTCAAGAAGGAAACTGATGAGAATGGAGCCGATGATTTGGGATACCCAATAGACAAGATTGTTCAATGACCGGGCACGAATATTGAATAAGGCCCAATTGTACATGTTGAACTCTGCACCTCCGTCTTTAAGTATTGGGGGTAGAAAAAAAAGAGTTGTGCGGTAGAACTTACGCCAGGTGTAAAACCAATTAGAGGCGAAAAACATGGGGAATAGAAGGACAATGAGAGGATCTGTTTTCAATGCGACCCAGAGTCCATATATCTGTGTTTTCCATGAAGGATGTAGAGGTATGTTGACCTTAGTACCATCTGTTCGAATGATCTTCTCGGGAGATACCATTAACGTAGGTACCGAGATTCCTATGGCAGTCAGCACCAGAAAGGCAATCTATAAAAAAAAGTATAGAGGCATGAGGTATAAACGCACAAGGGTCTATGAGATGCCACGTACATAGGTCCCGGTATTCACTAGCCACAGAATGTTTCAAGACTCAACCGCGCCGATGGATAAAAATGCAAAGAGCTTACCGTCATTCGACTGGCGGAGGATGGATAACGTGATTAAGGAAATGTCGCAAAAACTTTGTTACAAATAACAAAACGTACCAATGAATGAAAATTCTCGCCGAATGAAATGGCCGCGCCGACAACACTGCCCAAATTAAAAATGGTCCAGAACACGGCGATGTATCTCCCTTTCTCCTTCTCGGTGGGATACGAAAGCATAAGGGAACCCTGTGCTGACCAAAGCATTCCAGCGCAAGCCCCAAGAATCGTACCAGCGGCGATAACAAAACCAGACGCATTCGGATGGAGTTTAAGAGTTCTGCGGATAGTGTGTGAAGTTGAGTGGTGCTAGACGATGCCTTGAGTGGAATACGCACAGGTAAGAACCGATGTATATACAATAGCCAAAGCTCCCAAGTAGTAAAGTGAGTTTCGAACCGAGAACATTATTGATGGAACTGCGAATCATTCAAGTCCCCGGAAACTGGAGGACATGTTTGGGTGCTTACCCGGCGAAAAATGCGGCGACACCAAATGTCGAGTAAAGAGCAGTGTTTGAGTTGGAACTGGTGGTCGGATCAAGTCTTCCAGCGGCGCCTAGGCCGTTAATCGCATTGAAGAGGCCTTGAACAAAGGGTTGAGAAATCATTCGTCAATCATTCGCAAGAAGTAACCAACCTGGGCACATGAAGCATACGATTCCGAGCATGATTATCTGGAAACGAATGAGTGATAAAGGTGATGGTGGAAGAGGTACTCGACGACTCACTTGGGTCAAAGGGTGGTAGTAGAGGCCCTTCAAGCCTGTAGGGCGTTCAAAAACCTGGGGAGCATCAGAGAAATCATCCCCGCTACTGTCTCCACAGCCCTTCCCCTGCTCAGTCATTCGAAGGACAGCGCGACTACGGTTGAGTCGCAGTCAAGTTTTGGAGCCCGAGTTGAAAACCGGGGATGAAAGAAGTTTCTGTCAACCGACTGGTTTGATCTATATGTAAGTATCAATCAATATATCCATCAATACTTTACATAACCTACCTATTTAGCCTGTTCTCACCAAGAAAAAAGGGTCAAGAACCTCGGGGATCAAGGACTTGACCAGGTGATCGATTGGTACATTATAGATTGTGTCACATCCCACCCATCTTTGACGAGCGATATCCACCAAGCTCTGTGGCTTTCAGCCAGCGAAACTTCAGCTTCATGGATTGGAACGAGGTGAGTGCGGGAGATGCATAAAAATGGGGGTTCAGGTACACTCCCACGTGCCGCCTAACCCCCACTCTCCCGACGGGAGCGGGAGACGACGTGTAATGATTCAGTATTTCAAGCCAGTCAACTAATGACATGATAGCTAGCGGTAAGTATCTGCAACAATGTCGTGCTGAGAGATTATCGATTACCCGTGGCACCGACTGAAGCGTCGGGAACTAACATGTGTAGCATTGTTCGCATGGCGGGCGGCGGGTCTGATCCTACGCGGAACGAGGCAGACTCGGAACAGCACTCTGCTCGACAGCTCTGACGAAGCGTTGTGACTTTATTTCTGCTCCGGGTATTACCATTCCCATTGGACAGTGATTGATGGACCATGGCACGTGGCCATATAAAACATTGGGGTTTGACTGGGGTATCTTGATGGTATGTACTCCTTGTTGTATTGAAATCACAATCATTTAGCTTGAAATACGTAGTCGTCCTGAACGTGCTTTATGGCATTACGAGTCTGATAAAAGAATGAAAGACAAGCTCTCAGAGGGGTTCATTAATAAATGTAATTTGACCATGGGCGCAAATGGGCGGATGCCCCTGAGTAGTCCGCCACAACCGCTACACATTGATAATTCAGTGCACGGAACAGTCTGAGGATCTGCTTGAATCAAGAATATCACAACATCTTCCAAGTTTTGATCCGATCTAGTGTACAGTAGCAACCAGCAACCACAAAGATAGGTACAAACTTGAGAGAAGCGAGCGAAGTGAGGGGAGGGGAGGAGTCGATATTTGGTTCATGTCAATGTCGTTAACGAATGATATGCTGTGTGTTGTATGAACATGAGAAACGAAAATGAAACTAGTGACATGTGAATGAGAGTGAACAACGAAAGAGTGTGAATATGTGACATGAGTAGCTTTGCAGGAGTCAAAACTTGTTGAGATTCAGAAATCAGGAGAAAACTTGAAGGAATAAAACTTTATGATAGATTTAATGTGTGGAAAGAGCGGGGGAAAGAGGGAGGGGGCCGTTGCCCAAAACAACATTTTATGGGAGCCGCGGTAAAACAGCTCGAAGAAAAAGAAGAAAGAAAGCGGTAAAAAGGAGGGAAACGTTATGTACAGTACGCATGAAGACACATGATATGAATGCGAATAGGGGTAACTTTTTGTGGAGAGCAAAAACCGTCTTTGATAGTGTATGTATCAGACATAGGTAGGAGGTATAGGCGTCAGAAAGATATTCGGGAATTCAAAAGAAACAGATGTAAGCGGGAGAAAAACATTCAAATCAGCAGTTCCTTCCTACCGGGACGACGACACTGGACGCTGGGGGATTCTTACAGCAACATTGATGGACAACAGATGGCAATTGCAAATCCGTATGAGAGGTCAACCTCCGCCGGCGGGGCTTGACGGGTATGAGATTGAGGGGGGATCAAACGAAAAATTGTGTGCTTTTCATCACAATTAGATCGAGCGTGCAGAGTATAGACATTAAGAACTTACTGAATTCTGCTCGCAGCATGAACTTCCATTTCTTCCATCTTGTAGCTGTTAAGCTCCTCCTTGATTCTCTGCGCCAGAGCAGGGGTCAGTCGACTCCAAGTAGCAGGTTCACTCCTCCTGTCATACACACTCGAGCTGAATGTATCATAAACGGACAAATTATTAGCGAACGCTAAGCGCTTGCTGGGCGCCGTAGCTGAACGGTGGGTTAGCGTCGGGGGGTTCGATGGTGTGGATAGGGACAGTGCAGGAGCAGATGAGTTGGGATGGCTGAACATGGGTTTTTCTGCAGAAAGTTGAACAAAACGACTACCAGATGTATAAATAACCAATAGCAACTTACGGGGTGCATCCATGTTCGCCTTTATGGGCGAACTATCGAAGGATAACGGGGGTAGTGAAGGTACTGTCGAACCTGGTTGCAGAACCGCACCATGTCCACCACTGGAATGGCTTCCATGTCGATGTAAGCCGTCTATGTGGTCGGGATCAGGTGAAGGTATCCTGGCGAGCGGTCCTAGCTCACCCTGTTGCGAAGGATGGGCATTGTAACTGTTTGATCTGACTCGTGTGGGTTGTTTAGGATGAATGGCGTCGGCAAGGTAGACATGTTGGTCGTAGTTTACCGCGTCTGCGGAGGTCAAAGGTAAGCGACACGCGAGAGGTTGAAAAAAAAGGAAAGAAGATCTTTGCATGGAGGTCATAGAGAACGTGGAAGAAAGAAATGAAAATCGGATGCAATACATACATTTTAGGATGCCCTTGTTAGGCGTTCTGGTTCTCTCGGCGCTTCGTCTCACATCCGTGGCCCAGACTTCCATTTCCTCTGGTTCTCCCCAATCGCCCCCGACGTGCCCTGAGGTAGCGTTGTTCAAATCGACTCGGTCCACGCCTATTCGTATCGTAACGTCTTCCTCATCCTCGCCGTCCCAATCATCATCGTCACCATCGTCGTCCCATCCAGCAGGTCCTCCAGGTTGATATGTTTGCTGTGTGCCACGTCCGTGTCCATCCTCACTCCAGTCTTCCTCATCCTCATCCTCAACAACAACTCTTGTCCCGTCCTCGTTCACTCGCACATTTCCACCTCCCTTCACCGGTGACCGATTGTGAGTTCCTCTATCCCATGCCGGCACTCCTCCTCCATTAGCGTTCGCTTGGTTCGCCTTTGCCTTTGCTGCTGCCGCTGCAGTAGCCTCATGTTCCTTCTCCTCCTTCTCCTTTTGTATCCTCTCCCGTTCCTTCGCCGCAGCCTCAGCGTTCGACTTCAAGGTATGCTGTCTCGCCAACTTTGCCGCAGGACTCAGACCAGCGAGCTCAACCGCGTTCCATTCCCCAGAGTTGCTTCCACGGTCCAGTTCAGCAGTAACATGGGAAACCGAAGCCTCAGATACTGTTGCTTTTGCCGTCGTACCCTTCTTCTCCTTTTCTTTTTCCTTTTTCTTCTTTTTCTTCTTATCATCAGTTTCAGATGAACTCAATCCAGTGTCTTCATCTTCTGCGACGACATCTTCCTTCTTCTTCTTATCCTTGAACAGACTCGTTATCCCGGCCAACGAATTCCTCCGAGCCAATTTCCCCATACTGCCAAGCTTCCTTATCATGACACTCGCACTCGACACCGTACTGCTCAAACTGATGTTATCCGTGCTCGCATTCAGTCTTGAATTGAAAAGAGACGCGGCGCGTCCACGTTTCTTCTGGGCAGGAGGCGGGCCAGGGGACGGGGACGGGGTGCTGGTGCTGGATAGATTGGAAGTTGTGGGATTGAGTGGAGTAGAGGATGTTTGGACAGTGTTTCCAGACTCCTGCGAGAGTGCCGAATCAGTGCTTGGCCTCGTCAAGGGAGATTTTGATTTGGTAAATCTCGAAGCCTTGATGCTCTCATCGTCATCATCCACTATCTCGTTCTCTTCATTGATACCTGTTGACGCAGTTGTGCCAAATGTCAAAGCACGTCGTAAACGTCCTTTAAGACCGCTTTTAAGGCGATCACTAACAACCTCATCACGCATCATAGCTAGATCGGTATCATCTCTAGACATACGCTTTTCCGCGGAAGAGGTAGCATGGAAGGATGTGGTGCCTTGCGAAAGAGGTGACGGTCGTACTGGACGAGGTAATGTGGGAGTTGTCGTTATCGACGAGGAAGAAGAATTAGGTGTCGTTGATGAGCTCGACGATGGGGAGGAAGTCGACGAAGCAGAGCCAGAGGGCGATGCAGACGAGGAGGAGGTAGGGGGAGATTGCGAAGAAGGAGTTGCAGTGGCGGAGGACGACCGAACAACAGACGATGAGCTAGTGTTCGAGGAAGCGGAAAGGTTCCGGTGATGTGGGGGGTTAGGGTGTGGTAGGTTCTTGCCTGGACTGCTGGAACGAGCGTGCGTATGTGAGTGTTGTTGTTGAGGCGCTGAAGGCCGTGAATGTGACGACGACTGGGGATGTTTATTAGTGCTTCCACCGCCCACCGGCGAATTTCCTCCTCCCGAGGATCTACCACGTATACTGCCGTTAGCACTTCCATGTCCATGCTGACTTCCTCTTCCACTCTGATTGCTATCAGTCCTTTGGCGTTGACTGTGAGTAGAGTTTACTGAGCTTGATGAACCAGAGGCTTCTGGGCGTGCGTAAGGAGGGCGCCAGTCATTGTTATTGCTTCCGCTGCCTTCCGGAAACGTGTAAGACCCTTGGCTCATTGAGGAACTTTGTCTCACTGGCCTCCGATAAGGATGGAAACCTGGGTATGGTTGTTGCTGACCTCCTCCATTTTGTTGATGTTGGGGAGGTGGTGGAGTGCCGGACGGAAATGTACTGAACATGCCATGACTCCCCACACCGATTCCCATTTGATTTTGAGTGAAATAATCGTGGGGGCTCGACGAGGATGGTGAGCCTCGCGAAGAACCCGGTGGTAAAAAAGCCTGTTGGGCATTGAATACCATCTGCTGATATGCCCATTGTGCTAGCTGCGGATTCGACGCTGGATCGTAATACGGGGAAGCTTGCTGAGGAAATCCTGCTGCACTCTGCTGGTGGTTTTGGTAAAAGGAAGGATAGAACGGCTGAGCTGCTATGGAGGGTGCCCATTGCCCTTGTGGTTGTTGCTGGAAGCTGTAGGGTACCTGCTGGTGCTGTGGATTCTGGAGTTGGCTGGAAGTTTGGTCGCGGTCGTTATTGGCTGGCGATGAGCGTTGTTGTCTTGAAGTCGTTGAAGTCGTTGTTGTATCCATCGTATTATGCTGCCAATCTGGAGGAGCGAGCACGGCCATCAACCTTGCCAATGACCAGAATGCTAGCGGTTTCTTTCATTATTACCAGAACCAAGAAGTACAAAGAAAAAGAAAAAGGAAAGATACCTTTGAACGTCGAGCTGTAGAACTCGTTACGGACGTCGACGACGAAGAGAAGAGAGGATGAGCGAGAAGTTGAGCAGGATGTTGCCAACAGCGACGCTGGCCAAATCTGTTGCAATCAGGAGCCACAATCAAAATAACCGCAACGCCACGTGATATTATCTACTTATCCCCATTTCCATTCATGATCAGTCAGTTCTCCATTTTTCCATCTGCTGGTCTGATACATGCACTCAGATTCCCTTACGGCGTTCAGTCATTAGGTCTAGCTACGTATAGGCTTCGGAACGCACGTTCACCGACACTGATGTCCTCGGCTACAGTCTGCACCAACCCCAAACTTTCGGCCATGATCCCCCTTCTTTTCCATGTTCTTTTCATACCATTTGTCCTTTACCATCCCAAGAAACCCGAAAGGCGAGCTGGTTTACTGCACGGCGGTACATCTTTTAAGTCTCCGGATCATGTTCGATGGCTTACATTCCCATCCATTATATTCCGTGTCTACTATTACCCCAGGGTCGCTCCAATTGGCCATATGGTGATAGACGGTCAAATGGTAACACAGTGGGGAGGTTGGGCTTGGAACCCTGCGACGAGTCAATTACAAACTGTTGTACGGTTACGAGGCCGCTGGCAATCACTCGGGCAAGAGACAAGTTTTTCTGTTTTCACTGTGTCTCGTTATTGGGATTGGGAACGCTCAGGTTATAAATAGCGAAGGCCACCATGGTTATGGGCGACCTATGAAAACAAGACGAATTGTATTCATTACTACCGCATCGGTATCGATAGTGAAATGTTCAGCGTAACTGTTTAATTGGGACCCGCGGACACGGAGGTGAATCTCTCTTTCTTTCTCTTTCTTTGTGGACGAAATGAAAACCGTTATGCAAATCAATTACCAGGTTTCCGGCTACAATTATATGGACGTGAAGAAATTAAATTAGTGCGGGTGCAGAAAACGCCAAACCAGGTATTCATAAGGCACAATATATCAACGTCCTCAGGCGGGAAAAGTGCTTCGAGAAAACAACCAGCGTTCTGGGAACACACCGCGATGAGTCGCAGCCACAGTAAGCTACACCTATTACGAAGTCTTCATTTAACCTCGTTCCCAATCGCATGCTGCATCAAGAATTGCCCCCTCGATCGTACTTTACGCGTCTGTTCAGGTTCAGGTCCTGTTTCCTCAGCACGTACACGCACACGAATCGCGTTCCTCCACTACCTGCTTGGGCCTCAGGATCAAGCCATCTGTACGCGCGTCGTCGGACGAGTGGTAGGGGTTTTGCAAATCTGAGCCTGTAGTTGCTTGAATTTCGAGCGACGAACTAAGCCATAAGGATTGCTCCCAACCCATCCCGTTTTTCAAATGATCAACGACCTTTACCATGAAGCAAGACTCGCCGATAGGTCAAGCTCAGCGACTGCAATCAACAGACCAGTATCAAGTTTAGCACAACTAGTCTCGAGACCTTGTATCACTTCTTTGGGCTACAAATGTTGTGGGCGGAGGAGGATTGCCGTGATGGATGTTAGTCGCGGCTACATGGAAGGGTTGAAAATTTTAAGGAAATCGACGTTGGTAGCTGCCCAGCAGTTCTTTCAGAACCGCGTGACGGATGTTTGAACAAGTCGCCGTTTGTCGGTAATTTCGTGGGGCACCTCATCAGGCTGCATATACCTTCTCACGATGGCTCCGATTGGACTACATGCCGATGCTCACTTATACTCCATTTCATAGATGCAGAGCTGTAGCCTGTAGTCATCATCTGGCGATATGACAAGTGAAAAATCGAAGTCCTGAAGCAAATCTAAAGCATGAGATATTTGAGACGTATTGCGGTTGGAGCGAAAACATAGCGGTAGGTGAGATATCGAAGGACATGCAACTGTGGGTGTGTGTGGGTCCGCGTTTAGTGACTTACGTATTTACATAAATTATGGGGTAATATTACTTAGGTGACCACATGATGTGGAGTTTACCGCGGACCTTACTCAACCACCGACCACGACCAGCAAATGAGTCTTTACCCGAAATCGCAGGCCCTTCAACGCCACGAATAATCAGAGATGGAACAAAAGCGGAGAAAACAACCCAACCAGATCCACTCTCTGACCCTCGGTGCTTTACGCTCAAGATCACCCATCCTGCCGAAGCACCGACGATTGGCGGTGAAGGAAAAAGGGAAGAAGTCCATGATACTCTAAAAGATTGGATCTGTCGACCACCAGTACCCAGGATAATACTGCTACTGCCTCACCACCCAATATTGACATTACAGACCGAGATGCATCACCAGCTTCTGTGACTCCCGACCTAGAAAATATATAAAGATGATGATATTGGACTCAGAGTCGGGGAACACTGAGTCGAGGACGAACGCCCACGCAAGTGCACTAAGAACACTGTTGAATGGCAGGCATTGATGATCTTCAACACCAACACACCCGAAGCACTGGAGCTCACAGGTGTGGTACTTTCGTGACACCCCCGATATATACATTCACCCGTTTCCGGGTTATAGACTAGAACAAGCTGAGGCCATCATCAAATCCCCTTTTGATATGGTGGAAGATCCAACGAAAAACTCGTGCAAAGAAGAAAGCTGGTCCTGCTGGTAGTATCAGTCCCGCATGTCCGAGGACTGCGTCGACATTTTCTATGGATACTATATCGTGGACAGTGGCCTCGAAGACTGTGAACGGATAGGATCCAAGCTACGTTCTTCCATATTAAGGTGGGGTCCCACCTCTACCGAGAGAGACAGTTCATCATGCAACGTAGCTGAGGACGGTGCCCTGAGCCTGCGAACCTTCTTGCCCTCAAAGGAAAAGAAGCCTCAGGGCTATTCGCGCTGTTTTCAACAAACTGCTTCATCGATACTGTTTCGTTCCCTCTTTGCGGATGACGTTTTTTACCTCTATTACCCAACAACTTTTAAAAGAACCGGATTTTGAGAAGCGCGGTGCATTGTTTGAGATCGTCAAGGAGGATACGACAGTAATGACAGACGCAGAGCTGGAGCATTTTTGTAGCTTCAAGTTGAACAGGTTTGTACCCTTCTTTCTCGGCGTGCGCGCGTTCCCTTAGTTCACGCAAGTATTCAATGTCCTGGAGCTTATCTTCAGGGAGCGGAGCATCAAATACCTGATGCTGTGGATGTCCAAGAATCATTGGTAGATGAGTTCACGGAGGATGAATCTATATCTGCCTTTTTATTAATCTACCATGGAGGTGAGGAGCCGATCGCATCGACGAGGTTTTCTATTCAACTTTATAACATTGAATGGTTGGTATGGATGGGAATCAATCTCACAGCAGCATCTGTCATAATACTGCAAGTATCCCGTGGTTACAGCTCAGGAATAGACTGAACTTAAGTACAATCTCTTCATAGTGATTTAGTTTGCTTTAGGAGTGATTGAATCAGAGAATCTCGATTTGACTGTTCTAACAAGTGGACTGGGCGAAGAAAACCTTTTTTGTGCGTGGGTAGAAGGCTTGGAACTTGGAAGGGAAGGAGCAGATCTGGAGTGCGTATCTTCTTTGCTCAGTACAGATCGGCTAGCCAGGCTATCAATGCAGTGAATGGTTCTTTCTCATCATGTGACCGTGATACTTACAACGTGTGCGACCGTTGTTGACTCAGCAACTCTCGAATGCTTGTTTTCTTGCGACTTGGGCGTCATACCCCTCTGCGCTGCACTCTGGTAGTGGTACTACGTCGCACTTCCACCATGACGGCCCCTCGTTTCATCCCTTCGCGGCTTGATGAAATCGAAAATATCGAGGACTACGAACCCGGCGGGTACCACCCAATATCCATAGGTGACACCTTTGACCTGGGTCGTTTCAGAGTCCTTCACAAACTCGGATTTGGAGGCTCTTCCACTGTTTGGCTAGCACGCGACCAACAGGAGCGGGACAAACTGGTCACACTTAAGGCCATGCGCGCTGATATTTCCTCATCCAACGCCCCGAGCCAAATTCCCGAGCTGACCATCCCCCAAAAACTCAGAGCCGCTCTCCCGTCCTCCGAGTCTGTCGACTTCCAGACTGTCTATCACCATTTCTTTGTACATGGGCCGAATGGTTCTCACTTATTCCTTGTGTCCCCTCTTGCGGGCCCGAGCATTCTTGCCATGTCTGATTCTCCTGGCCGAGTTGCTGGTAGTCGACGATTACGTGCAGACCTGGCTAGGAAAGTTTCAAAAGAAACAGCGACAACGATGCACCGCATGCACTGTGCGGGTGTCGTTCACGGAGGTGAACGGTCTTCTCCTCGTATTGACCACCCAACAAATAATCATCCCATACAGACCTGACCACATCAAACATCTTATTTCGCGTGTCACCCCACGTCACTGAATGGTCAGACGAGGAAGTATACACCCATCTGGGCGATCCCGAGCCGGAGCATGTTAGAACTCGTGACGGAAAACCCCCCAGCCCTCACGCGCCAGCTATGCTCGTCGAACCCATCCAGAATTCCAAGATGTCGCATGCATCCCTCCTCCAAGAGAGCACTATCGTCAGTGACTTTGGCCAGTCTTACCTGGTTGCCTCTCTCCCGCCGTCCTATGTACCAGCAACGACGTTGAATTACCTGTCACCAGAAGCACGCTTTGAAAAGTGGGCGGGCTTAGAGGCAGATGTTTGGGCGCTCGGGTGTGCCATTTTCGAAATCCGTGCAGGATTCGCCCTCTTCGAATGTTTCCTGGGGAGTGACGTTGACATTCTCAAACAGACGGTCGAGACCCTAGGACGACTACCCGACCCCTGGTGGGATTCTTTTACGGAGCGCACGCTTTGGTTCGAGGAGAATGGACAGCCAAAGAGTGAACAGGGTCAAGAGGGCGCTGGTGTGCTCCTGAAAGCTTACAGAAGCTCCATTAGGGACAAGTTGTGCGAGATAGGTAAACAGCATGACCCGCCGTCTGAATATGAAGGTCCGATGCTCGAGGAGCTTGGGGTTCGACTACCGGAGGAAGAAGTTGAACTACTGGGGGACCTTTTGGAGAAGATGTTGAGATATATAGACCAGAGGAGAGGATTTGTATGCAAGACCTCATTCGGCATCCCTGGTTCACTTTCTGAGGTTTCAACCGTTATAGTTATATCACTAGAGTTACCATCATCAGATCTTCAAATGTAAGTTGGGACTGCCCCCTCTTCTGCAATCAACATGAGCTAACTTCAGGGGAGCAGGTTAGGCTGACCTCAAAAGGTCCCTGATCTCCAGATGTGCTGCACAGAGGAATATGGCCACGATTTTTCATCTTAGAATCTTTGTCAGAAACAGTGACTGAGCAAATGCCTCATTTTAGATTTCGTCACGTTCTATGCTCGACACCTCATTATGATTCTAGTCGTTTGTTTTTTTCGACACGATTACCTCTGGACGAGATGGAGCCTTAAACATTTTCCTTGGCTATGAATACAACGTGCCATACTACAGTGCCGGACGATGATTGTAAGTCTGAGCACCTCAGAATGTCCACAGATACTAAAAGCTCCCTTCCTTCCGCAACTCATTCAGTGTCATGCACAGTTTCCTCGCCATTGTCCTCGACCAGAACGAATCCTTTACCTTTCTTATACTTCAGCTCCCAGAACTTTGGGTTAGGAGCGGTCTGCGTTGCAGGTAGTGCCGCCGTCCCCTCGGAATTGACATTATAGTGGAGGGCAAAGCCTTTGTTGTGAGTAACTGAGGGTCCTTTTAGTCGCATGCGGGCGGAGTTACAATAGACTGGCCGAACTCACTGTCCACAACATCCCCCGTAATATGTGGTGACGCACTTCCAGTTGCGAACGGACCTTCCGCTTCCAGACGATTTAGCTATTCCCCTTCTCGATTCCCTTCACTCAGCACCCTTAGAGGTTCTCGCACTCGAAGGCATCAAGGAGGGTTCCCTCACATTGATCGAGTGGCTGGCGCAACTTTTCCCAGTTCTTATCGGACTCACTCTCATTCGACGGGAGAACCAACGGCAGATACAAAACAAACTAGCTACCTGGCCTTATCAAAGCGAAGAATATGCATCTCGAACGCAAGGCTTTCGGAAGCTGAAATATTTTGGCTGGAACTTCCGTGTTCCTCTTTTCGACACTACACCCTCCGATTTGCTTTATCTGGAGGCAGACGCGTTGAAAGAGGCAGGTTCCGAGTCTGGTGACGCAGACAGCTTATTGTGGGACAGAATGCCTCGGGGGTACGAATACTTCAAGGATGCGTCAAGCCTCGCGCTTCCGTTCGCATCTTTCTGCCCCACCCTTGAAAAAATGGGATTGGAGGATAGGGGTTGTAAATATCTCAACATATCTCGTGGAGCTCATGGCGAAGTGAGCACGAGCGGTAGATTTGATTTTGAAGATTCGCAGGATTGGAATCCTGATGAATTTTACTCTAGTTGGAGGCCTGTAATACCAGCGACAAGGAAGTTGTAAGTTGAAGTTAGTCTTGTAATGATTAATCTTGTATATTATTGTGGTAATTGTCTTGTTGTATTATACTGTATATTTATACAGTGTCCGTATTGTGTTTCAGCCTTTTCCTTTGACCATCCCGAGACCACCACCTTGTATGTTTCTGCAAGGACCAACATATATACACAAACACGCGACGCGTCCAAGTCCTGACCCTGTCGCGTCCCCTCCCACCATTACATCTACGCAACTTGAAGCTACAAGCTTAGGTACCATACCGAAAGAAACATCATCATTTCTGGGTCCAAAATGGTGTGTTTCGATAAGTCAATTCTTAAACATCGACGAATCGCTCCTCAATCTAGGATACGACTGAAACGAATGAAAATGTACTCAACGCTTGTACAAGGTGCGGCTACGCAGGCGATGCCTCCCCAAATGACCTTGTTGGGTCGGTTAGCATACTCGAACCCCTTTCAAGCTCTAACAATCCGCCTTCAGCAACTGAAGGCGGCGTCCTTCGCAAAAAATATGACGATTTGTCTCGGGCCATCACATCTCTCGACTTTCAGATGAATTTATTGAGGGCCAACATGGAGGTACTCAAAAGAGAGCAGTTAGGGAGTAAGTTTGATGTGTATAAAACGGTGCTACACCCTTGTCGCTGTCTCCCCAATGAAGTCTTGGCGATTATATTTGGCCTGTGCGTGGACGAAGAAGTCGATATTCGAAAACTCATGGGATCAACCCTAGACACCAAGAAGTCACCTTAGGTATTGGGTCAGGTTTCTCGTCGATGGAGGAAGCTGGCCCTCTCCCTACCTCACCTCTGGACAACGATCGATATCAATTGGAGGAGAGAACCCATTGCGCCCATTCTCAATCCTTACGTTGAGCGGCGCTTGTCGCTGACTTTACAGCGAGCTCAAGACCGACCATTGACCGTGTTGTGGAATCAAACTTCTTGCGATAGAGCGGCTGTTTCTATCCTATGTTCGAGGTCGTTCCACTGGAAGAATGCCGCGATCCGTGCTGGAATACAGGGACTCAGGCTGCTTACACCCTTCAGTGGAGCATTTCCAAACCTATCGGATCTTCATCTGCATTTCGAAACAGAGGCATGGTTGAACCAGAGCAAAAACGACCCCATATTCTCTATTTTTCACGATGCACCCGCTTTGCACAATCTCATCCTCTCAGGCGATTCCAATGTTACTCCTCGACTCAGCACCCAGATCCCCTGGAGTCAAATAACCCGCTTGTTTATCAAAGGTAACTCGAATAATCAACCTTGGTCCAATATGCAAATGATATTGCCCTCTTTGGTCAATGTTGAGGAATGTTTTCTACGGCACTTCCGCTTCGCGCTTCCCTGTGCTCCCCCGGTGCGGCTGACGCGCCTTCACTCCCTTGATGTGGTATCGACATGTACTTCCTCATTCATGAACCTGTTTCAATCCATAACTCTTCCCTCATTGCGAATACTACGGATCATCCCCGTTTTGTGGGAGTCCTCACCAGCGCTTCTCCAATTCCTCCATCGCTCTGACTGTTGTCTGAACGACCTCTGGATGTCAAATGACACGGACGATCTAGTCAAAATACTAGAAGTCAAACAATTACAGACTTTACGCACCTTCACCATGGTTGGTCCGCAGGATCCACTACAGCACACCTTCTCCGACACAGTGCTGGGCGCCCTACGACTTGACACATCGGGTGCGAACACGCGAGACATCCTTCCTCATTTATGGCAGCTCAACATAGATAGTTCGGTCAAGAATTGGTCAGACCACGGTCTGGTGAGTATGCTTGCTTCCCGTAGGGACATCGACCACCGTTCACCTGCAGGGAGTGTGTCACGCCTCAAGTATCTTTACATTAACCATTTAGGGGACGGAATTGGATTCGAAGATGCAGCGGCCGCTGCCCAGCTGAGGACATTGATAGAGGGAGGACTCGTTGTCACGGATTGGAACGGCAAGGCCATCATTATATGATGGGTATGGTCAAGGAAAAGGCGCAAATCTAAGGGCCTGTGCCAACTGTGACTATAATTCATTGAACACATTCAAAATCCATCCAAAAACTATGGAGCGCGTCAAACGTTCCTCGCTACGTATGCAGCTGGCTTAAGACCGCCTTTCAGGATCAAGTAACCATTAAAGTTCATTCAAAGTCGTCGACATTTGCAGCCTGTCGTAATAATCAAACCTTATTTCAATCCCACCGATCAACCGAAAGCACACTACCTACCGCGATGCACATGTATCAAAGCGATCATTTTTACGAACGTTTGGGCGATCATTTGATATTCATCCGTAGCACTGCCTTTCAATATTCTTTTTCCAATTCTTTTTCGCCACCGTTAGGCGTCGCCGTGTAGCCCATATTGATGCGACGGGAACGGTTGTGCCATCACCAACGTTTCGAACAGTGTAACACAACGCCGTCAAGAACGATAGTGTCAGAAGATCTAGAAAGAACAGTTCAACGACTCAGTGACCTGTCTATAATCAAATATAGTGACGTCATTAGTCTTCTTCTCGCTGGTAGACGATTCTGCCTTGATCCCGGGCAGGGTCGCACTGTCGTGCAGAGATGGCTCAAGCGCCTAGAGTGGACGCAATTGCAAATTGAAATGGTAACGCCGAATAAATGGCGGTACGAAATACAAACTCCGGCACCTAATAATAATACAGACAAGACCATGATGGACATGGCAAATGACAGTGATAGGCAAGGCATACATAGCCATTGGCTATTGGACAATGGTAGTTTTTTCTTCCTCGAGGCCTCCAGGGACCAGGGGGTTGCGGCTTCTACCTCTTGATACAGCATTTCCTTCCGTTTTTTTATAGCTCCCCACTGAGATATCGACTCCTTTCTCTTGCTTCTCTCTTTCTTTCGCTCACTACTACTTGTTCCCAGACTTCGCTGACTAAATTTTGAACTCGTACCATGCCCCGGCCCACTTTCAGCCTAAAGAAATTTACGGGAAGGAGAGTTGCGTGGTGAAATCGCATCAACCAGCAGAACTGCCACCTATACGGGCTCGTGACATCAATCCATCATCCAACGGCATACTAATGTGTTTTAGCAATATGATCCCATCATTCGTGTTCCATGGACGGTACTTATAACACTCCGGGAAGTACAGCGATTCAATACTGCGAGCAAAATTTACACTAACTATGTCTGCTCCAACTCCAGCCGAAGTGGCTACCGCAATTTTACATCTGTGCGTTCCCCTACTTCGATTCAGGGATGTCATCCCCAACCTGATAGCCCTCTAGGCAAGCCGGAAAATACTTCCAGATTGCGGGTTATGTCATGTTATTGTATGATCATTGTAAGTGTCTTCCAGTACCTTTGAAGGGGGAACCACTCTGACAGGGCGAGTCGTGGCAGGCATCACCTTCGGTGAAGAGGTTGGCAATCGTTCTTCATATACTCTCACTACAGATACTTACCGAATCACTTTCCATCAGGTCGAACGAGTCTGGAAGCGCGATATTAGTGGCGCAAGTATACTGTTTCTTCTCAATCGATACCTTACACCGTTACAATTTGCATTCATCATCGATGGTAAGCCTGTTTTTTTTTGGGTATTTAATGCAGACAGTCCTGACGCTCGACCAGCGTTCAACAACCCCGGGTGGTCGGTAAACGTGAGTGCTACAAATTTCATCGATTTCTTTCATTTCTGACTGTTCAACGTTCTAGTTGTACGATGCATCTCCTATCCCTCTGAGAACAACAAGCTCATGGTCTCTAGTTGCAATCGGATTGTTTCGTTCGAAGGCTACACTACAGTTGGTCTCGTCGCAGTTTGCGAACGTACGTCACTGGATTTTTGACCCAGGTCGCATCCCTCACTCGATTTCAGTTGTCATGATACTTCGTGTTTTCGCATTATATGGCCGCAACTACTGGATCCTTGGCTTCCTTATGGTGGTCTTGGCTGTCCAGATCATCATATCGTCTTACGGGCTTTCTTTTGGGCTGCGTATGTCATTTAAATTTCGCTTACTCTGAGATGCAGTCAAATTAAGAGTCGCTTAGGTGCCCCCCTGCCTCCCGGACTTATCGGTACGTGGCCGCTGGTTCGTTAATTCAGTCAACATACTGAACCTCTGTCAGGTTGCATATTTACCGGTCCACCCGATAAACCTATATTTCGTGAGAGATTTGGATGAATGCTTGTACTTCAACGTTTTAATGAATGTCCTCAGCGGGAGTTTGGTATGCCCCCGCCGCAACAGATTTCATCATCTTCAGTCTCACCCTATATCGGACCATGAAATTCATCAGGGACTCAAGTTCAACCACTCCGTGAGCTTTTTACTCATGCATTTCTCGATCTTTCGTTCCTGATAATTCGAATTAAGGTTGATAACTCAGTTCGCCCGCGACGGTATCCTATACTTCGCTGTCATTTTCACGGCCAACATGGTCAATGTCATAATATACCAGGTATGGACATGGGTTCCACCGCGTGCGAGTCCGAGTCCAGATCTAATAACAGAAATAAGACAGCTGTGGCGGACCTTAAAGCGATCGGTGCATCGTTCAGCCAAATGATCACCTCCGTCATGATATCACGACTTGTTTTGAATCTCCGAGGTGTAGGGGAGAGCTTGGTTGATGGTGTGGGACCCGGGGAGCAACCAAGGTCGCTCCCGAATCTTGCTTTTGGTCAGCCGCCAGCCGACATCATGTCAAGAACCATAGGAAATCTAGGGGAGGAGTTCAGGACCTGGAAGGAGGACATTTCCCCGAGTTCCTCTCTGGCAACTAATGGTGGAACGCTTGTAGGGGTGAACCGCCACGATGCGCTCGAGATGCAGGTATTGCCCGAGGGGAGACGGTTTTAAGTTTCCTTGTGAATTCGTATGTAATTCTTACCATTTCTATTTTCGGGGTGAATGCAATTTGTTGGATCATGATGTACAATAACCCGTCGATCGCTGTATCTATCAAGTGGAAGCTTCGGATCCGTGTGGGAAATGCTTTAGATCCGGTTCCATCCGGCAAATGAGGCTATTTCTGACTATTCCTCGACGCTTTCCCCACGATCAAGCACAGGCAATCACTCACGTTGACAGTATGAATGCTGTTCGTTTGATTTTGATTTTGTGCAAGCTATCTTTTTGCGATCTGATGGTCTGGATTCCCATGAATTTCAGCTCAGATCAACAAGAACACAGGTGTGCTATGATTTATGAACGTGGTTCGATTGCTAACAAAACTCTAGCGCCGAATTGGCTTGTACAGCACCACAAATCTTGCTACATAAGTGCGAGTTATTGGCACAATTTTTCACACAAAACATCAGCTTACTTGAAGCCCATGTCTCAACTCTCCCAACTCGTCGCTCTCATCAACAACGCTACCAAGGTCATCGAGGCCCGTACTTCAGCTGATGTCTCCCTCGACAGAACGAGCACTGAGGACGACGCGCTTTCAACACCCGAAGTACGCGAGGCCATTCGCATCGTAGAAGGTGCTTGTGCCCAGCTAGTCGCAAGTGTTGCTCGTCCAAGCCACACAATACTCAATGTGAGCATCCTTTTCTGCTGCGTGCAACATCTTGATTGATCATTTGACAGAAAATCTTCGCCGTGAGTACAACGTCACCCTTCATTCAACATCACTCCGCTCTCAACGCGCAAGTTGCAGTACTTTGAACCTGCTTGCATCCGAGCTGTCGCCATACTCAAGGTTCCTGATCTTCTTCTTGACGAGCCTCAAGGCCTTCATGTCTCCGAGATAGCGCGGAAAGTCAACGTGGACCAAGGAAAGCTTGCACGAATCATGCGTCTCCTTGCCACGAAACACTGTTTTCGTGAAGGTAACGGGTACTATATTATCCTTTGTGACCTAGGGCTAACATCGGATCAGTCAAACCTGACGTCTTCGTCAACAATCGCCTAAGCATTCAGTTATTGAGCACCAATGGGCTTTCGGATTTAGCTATGCATATGTAAGTATACGGTCGAAATACTGTCCGTTTATCATGCTCAGCTCTATCACACAGTACCGACGAAGTCGCGAAATCGGCTACAATGCTCGCAGAAACCCTGACCGATCCTGATATGGGACCTTCCTATTCCCCGGACAAAACTCCTTTCAACAAGGTCTGTCTTCCGCAGCTCGTACAGTTACTGTTGCTCATGGCCCGTTCTATTGTAGTCCGCCGGATATACCGGCACTCTGTTTGATTATTACGAGGGCGTCGTAAGATTCTGTTATCATCATCACATTGTGATTGTTACTGATGGAGGTGACAGAATACAGACGTCGGAGGTGCGCAAGGCGCTCGATTTGGTCGCGCCATGCAAGGCTGGGGTCAAGGAATTGCAGCCTTATCTGTCGTACACGGTGGGTGCAGTTAACAATGGTTCATCGAGATGGTCCTCACCTGTCGCTGAGCAGAATATCCTTGGGCTGAGTTACCTCCAGGGAGCATCGTCAATGATCTGGGCGGAGGAGTCGGTGCACTCACGATGGAACTGTACAAAGCGCACCCACACCTCCATTATATCCTCCAAGACCTCCCGCAGGTGATTTCTCGAGCAGAGATTGAGACTTGGCCGGCGCAGGCTCCTCAGGCACTCCAGGACCGTAAGATTGAATTCAAAGCAGTCGACTTTTTCAAAGAGACCCCTATGCCGGCTTGCGATATTTACTACGTGAGCAGCTCGATTGTTTTCACCTCTCAGATACATGTACTAATTGAGATGTTGCAGCTCAAGAATGTAATGTCAGTGACGTGTTAGTACTCAAACCTCTTTTTTTTTGACGACGGTTTCCTCCACAGTCACGACTGGCCGGACAAAGAAAGCATTCAAATCCTCTCAAAGGTTCGTGCAGTAATGAAGCCCGGGAGTCGCGTTCTCGTTCGTGAGTCACTGAGGTCACCCTGTCGGGTTCGGTTCTTTTTTTTGACGTATTATCATTGCGTGGTACAGAGGAGTACGTTCTTCAACACACAACTTCAGAGGGTATCGATGCCGGAGTGAAGATCGCTCCAGAACCCTTATTGCCGAACTACGGGGAAGGCCGAATCAACGCTTACAACCTTGACCTCGATATGATGGTCATGTTAAATAGCCAAGAACGGTACCAGGAAGATTTTGCGAGGCTTGGAAAACAAGCGGGTCTTAAGATCGTGAAGGTCTGGGACTTTGGGGATACTGGTCTTGTTGAGTTCGCGATTCAGGAAGATTGAAGCACACAGACAATGAACCGTAGTTCCGAAGATGTACATCAAGTAGTTTTACTGGCTATCTATCTAGTTTCTTGACTGCTCGAACACATCCGCGACTAGTTAACTGATTCATGAACTCGTCTACCATTTAGACTCCTCACCAGTACTTCTCCAATTCCTCCAACGCTTTGACTGTCGTCTGAAGGACGTCTGGATGTCAAATGCCACGGAGGATCTGGTCAAAATACTAGAAGTCAAGCAATAACAGACTCTACGTAGCTTTGCAAGTTTGCCATCGCTAGACCGCAGGACTGGAATGATAATCGAAGCTTCCTTCCTCATTTGTCGCAACTCACCATGGATGGAACCAGGAATTGGTCAGACCAGGTTCTGGTGAGCATGGTTGCTTCCCGCAGGGAGTGTGCCATGCCTCAGGTCTTTCCATTAACCATTCACGGGCGGACGGGTTTGGATTCGAGGATGCAGCGGCCGCTACTCAGCTGAAGACATTGATAGAAGGAGGACTTGTGGTCACGGAGTGGAAAGGCAAGGTCATTGTTGTATGATGGGCATGGTCAAGGAAAAGTCGCAGAATTGGCATGTACTGACTGTGACTGATCTGTTAATTCGTTCAACGCGTTCATAAGCCATCCAAAACCATGGAATGCGTCAAATGCTTCTCGCTACATGTACAACTGGCCTAAGACCGCCTTCCGATATCAATCAACCATTGAAGACCTTTCTCGAAGTCGTCCCGACATTTTACAGCCTGCTTGACGTCGAAGAAAGACAATTCGAATCCGTGAGGCGCGCCGGGGTATCTGTTTGAACGTTCCATGAGACGTGAAAACATGATGTCCATATAACCGAACACAGCCTACACTTCGAGTTTGGTGGAAACACCTGCTTCTCTCAACACCTTCTCGTACAATAGACCGTCGTCGCGCACGGGATCTAATCCGCAAACCTGGATGAAGGCAGGAGGAAGACCTTTGTGGGAAGATAGCAAAAGAGGTGAAATCCTTGGGTCCTCCGGAGGCGCATTGTAGAACTCTAGGAAGCGGTATGAGAAATTCAAACACCTACTGCAGAAGACGTTCAATAAGCGAAAACCGTACCCATCAGTTTAACGATGTTATCTTTCGTCAACAACGGTGCATCCTTATTCTGTTCGAGAGACAAGAGGGACGACCTGTATCTATAAATGATTTGGAGATACACGGCCAGTGGAAGGGAAGAAAAATAATGACACACTTTTCTGGGTAGGCCTGATAATGACATACGACGGGTACGTGTAGTATTTGTCCAGTTACTGGTTTGTCGCTGAAGAAAGGATCGTCTCGAGCAATCCATGAAAGTACCGCAGCTGCATTCCCGCCTCCGGATGCACCTCCGAGAATGAATCCCTTTTTTAAAGAAGCTGAGAAAACGTCGGGATGGGAGGCAACCTTTCGGAATTCATGAGTTCACCATCTTCATTGAACATTCAACAAAGGTTTACGCACGTATTTCAGAGCTGCGGTCAAATCATCGACAGCGGTAGGGAACTGATGTTCCGGAGGCATACTGTCCAAGGAAACAATTAATCACAGATTCAGTTCCGTGGTATGATAACGAGGTTCCGTACCGATACTCGCAATTGACTATAGAAAGCCTCAGTTTGACGCTTGCTATTCTGAGTCGGTAATCATCCATATCAACGTTGCCCATGGCAAAACCTGAAGAAATGGTGAACATTTAACAGACCGGTCGTCAGTTTTCGAGAGTCCTGACCGCCATGAATCCAGAATAACAACGGAAAGCTGTCCTCTCCATCTCGAGTACTGGGTACTATAGACCTTGCGAGTACCTTTGCCCCTTCACCGACGTCAATGTGATGATCGGTAACGCTGTATTCAGAACCTGCGCCGGGGAAAACTTTCAATTGAGGGTTAAGTGCGATCTATGAAGGTTGACGTACTTTGTGGAAGGAAGGGTTCAAACTTGCTTTGTAGCTTTGGAACGATGACTCCATTGAGGTATTGTCGTACGGCATTAATCGAGTTTTTGTCGAGTACGAGGGGCGGAATGGCTCCGACGACTGGAGCAATTTCGGGGTCGATCTCGGAAAGATGCGAGTATTCAACCATGTTACACGACTCAGAGTTTTGACGACCTGGAGTCAGAGAGAGGAGCCCCGGGAAGCTTTGGCAAGAATCGAGATTAGGCTGAGATACGAACCAACCCGTGTAGCCTGACCGAATCGAGTTTCGATAATTTATATGCTGTACAGTGAGCCAGCTCCGGAGCGTTCCGAAAAACATCATATACAGTATATAACAGGCTTTGAAAGCCTACCGCAATTGATACGAAGATCGAACAGCTGACGTCTCTGGGTATGCCTGGTGATGAACTGCGAAGGAGATCTGGAGGAAGTACCGGGTCACTGGGACGATAAGCGCGTCCATATGCAGGCAGCTCCAGAACGACGTTGATGTTTTCCCTCGCCTCACACTCCTTCGAAATCGCTTGGAACTAGTGGACCCCAAAGGGAAGGATGTACCTTGTTTTTCCGGCAATACCTTGCCAAAGTTGGCAACCATAAACATCGTATATCCATCAATCGTCTGTTACCGGGAGATATGGTGCTAGTGATGTTATCCGGTTCGGTTCCGGTCCGAGCCGGCTCTGACCGAGTTCCACTTTTGAGAGAAAGGCGGTTCCGGTTCCAGTTCTCTGCGGTTCTAGGTTCGAGCCGGTTCGAACTGGAACCGAACCGAAGGTTCTATCGGTTCCATATATATAAATAATTGAAGGTTTTGTACACAAATTATATACCAAAAAGTAATATACAAGTAGTACAGATTAAATCTAACCATTTTTACAATGTTGTGTACTGGAATATCGAAACAAACTGCACTCGGATTGGCAGTAAATCAACTACATACACCGCCAAACAAGTCCATAACATGCTTATCAGTCCTTGTTGATCCAATTATATGGTGAATTCCAGTGACGGCGTGTTGTATGGTAATAAGTTATGTTGATATCGGGAGTATCCGATGGATTGTACAGCTCGGCATCATGCCGCCGGCCTTTCAAACTTGTTTCAAGCCCACGGCAACTGGAACCGGTCCGGAACTGGTTCGAACTGGTCGAGCCGCGGTTCCAAAATCCTCAAGACTCCGGTTCCGGTTCCAGTTCTTCACGGTTCAGAACCGATGTCGAAACCGGTTCGACCGTACAGAACCGGCTCGAACCGGAACCGTATAACATCACTATATGGTGCCGTTCTTCTTGAAAGCGGCCCCACGCCAACTACCAGCTACTACAGACAATCGTGAGCGATATCCCTGTCGAGCTTGTCGTCTTCACTACGAAACACCAGAACATGTCATAATTCGTTGTGTTGCAGATAACCATATCAGTGACAGTCGAAACAAGTTTTTCGGAAACTTACCGACGTCGTTACAATCAACATTACCCATGACAGAGACAGATCAGCTCCAGGCATTCCATCTTCTCAAGGACTGTATTTATCCATGGCATATGGTTCCTATAACAGCGAGATTTTTTCATGACCTTGTAAACAGATGGCGGGCATTCAGCTTCAAGCGTTGTGGTTCGAAAAAGATGAGATGGAGAGTGGAGATGATAGTGTCGAAGAGGATTGCAGAGACCTGTCCGACGCTGGTACAGTAGGTATTAGTACACTCTGACCCTGTACTTTACCAAGGCTGCTGATCACCTTAGAGTCTACCGGCTCCTGATTGCTCTTGGGTTGTGTCAGTAGTTCCGGCAGTTCCGATTTCAGGGACCACGCCGTGTAATCTATCTGTCTATCTATCTGGTTTTTAAAAAAGCATCGTCTCGAGTGATCCGGATTAACCGCGGCTGGGAAGTGTCTCCGATGATGAACTAAGGGGAAAAGGTGAATCGTCAGGATTTGAGCACGAACACCTACTCTGACTGAGGATCCACTGGGCAGAATAAACCTAGCGAAAAATACGTGAACTTGTGGGGAATTTCACTTTTCGTCGAAATTTCAGGTGAAACCAAGGGGGCCCACGGATTTGATTCCCTGACCGTGACCTGGGGGGGGGGTCTGGCCAGCAGGGCGAAAAAAAAAATTTAGACCCACCTACATCTGCAATTTGGCAAGGTCCAATTGTGGATTCTGAGCCAATTCTGAGTTTCTGAAGGGTAATAAATATAAAATCTAAGAGTGGTTGTTGTAATCAACTCTCTGGGACTGTTTGTAACCTTATTCCATACTCGAAAGCATCATCCATCAAGACTCATTGAACAGTCAATCACTGGAGTGATATTGTGGTATTTCATTTCCAGGAAATCTTAGTTTAAAAAGGCTAACAGATATAATATTCTAGGCTCAGAAGATATAGACTCCAATGAAATACCAATACCAGAACCTGTCATCATTAATGGTTGGGTAGAGAGTGAGAAAAAAATGTGTAGTGTCATTCGCGAGTGATGTAAAAAATAGAAGAGGAGGGTCAGAGACACGTGTACTTACCATATATGGTGCGTGGGAAGCTTACATAGGGAGGGGGGTCCCCCAAGGGGTCTCAGCGAAAACCGACCCCCGGTCATTTTTTTTAATCAGTGGGCCCCCTTGACTTTGACTCTGTTTGAGTCAACAATAACGTCACACTAACCTTCGTTTCCAACTCACAGGAGTGCCCAAAATCCATCTAGCTGGCGTTGCCCAAGAGAATTCTGGATGGTGAGGGTGATTACAACAGGCTGTTCACAACATGTTTTCGAGTATTTTATGCTATCTATTAGATTTGTATGCCTGGTTATATGTCCTATCCAAAATGTAGACAGAAATGGGCAAAAAATCAGTTACCTCAAAATGGCCCGGAGGTATGGACACAGATAGTCGCCGGATCGGACCCTATAACCGTATATGCCCCCATTTGACACATTGATTGTGAATAACGGTCACGTGTTTGCTCTGACACCCATGTTCGGTTCGCTTACGTAATAAATCGAACTTATATGGCAGCCCCTCAGGAGCCTTCTACTCCTCGAAAGAGTCCTGTGCAAACTAGGTATGTTCCTCCTCGTTCTGCGAGCTCCATCGTCAATTATAGCGAAAATATTGCAGTTACATAACAACCCCTCGATATTCTTTATTACCAACACCGCAAAGGTAGGTAAATTGCTTGGTTCAAACGTCGACATTTGCGAATCCATCGTCCATGATAGTCCAAACGTCTTCGGAAATCGGCATGTTACTCCGGAATCTCCCACTGCAGGCCATAGTAGCTCGTATGTCTTGAAAGCGATGCAAGAAAAAATCTGAAAGTAACTGAAAAACTCTTCTTGAAGGTTCCCCACACAAATTCGACCTCTCTCTGCGCAAGTCACCTCCGAAGAAGTGCCTGCGGGATCTGCTATTAGGGCTCATCAGATAATGACACCAGATCATAGGTATTCACCTTTGAAGTAACTCTGTAACGGAATTTACAAATTTGTTTAGCCCTTTGGCCGTTCACCAAGACGAACGGACGCCGCTACCGTGAGTGGCCCGAGACTAGTGTACAATTACAAATATGGTACTGATGTGACCTTGAAGAATTCGATTCAACAAGATCATCTTCTCAAACTCCTCTTCTTCCGTAACGACACCCTCATCTCATCCACCTCCCACATTATCATCGGCGACACCTTTATCGAAGCCACCTAACAACATTCAGATCCAGTCATATCCATCCTTATACTCCCCCGACGCTAGCAGTCGACCGCGAACACCCCCACGAGTCCAGTCCCAGACACCATCTCAGCTTTCCTCGCCCTTCATGGCAAAGCCTGCGGTGCAGACCGCACCATCCTCTTCGCACATAAAGGGGCCTGTATTCATAGAGGATGTTTTTGGTGCTGGTTTAGTATCGATGTCTGGATCGCCTCGTACAATACAACCTATCTCGTTTCCCTCCTCTTCAGCCCAAAGCTCTACACAATCTTACATCCAACGGCAACAACAACAATCCCAGCAGCCGATGCGAGAGGAGTTCAAAGCCCCTGGAGGAGAGTTGGAACGAATCCGGCAGCGTCAGTTAGCTGAGCATGCAGCTGTCGAAGCCAGAAGGCCTGACTTTTTTGTGCGGGAAGGAAAGCGAAAAGCAGATGGTTCGGATGTTTCACGTTCCGGTCATGTCTCCAATTCCGGCTCTAATTCTAACATGCACCCGTCTGGAGTCGGGATCATGGACAGCCCAACCAAAGGTCGAAGGATCAAATTATACGCATCTTCCTCTACCAACCCATCTCTGTCTTCTGCCGACGTGGTGAAAGACAAGATCAAGCTTTTCCCTGACTTGAAACTCTTCCAAGAGACTTCGGAGGAAAGCTTTGAAGAGTCGTTAATGGCGGGAGGCTATGGCAGGTACCGAACTGCGGAGTGGGTCAGGCAACCTCAACCCATTCCGATCGAGGTTTTACAAGCCCAGGTGCGGCATGGTCAAGGTGTTGCCAATCCAGCAGTTACGGGAAGCCCGATAGTGAAAAGACTTGAAGATCAGTCAGTTGCTGCTTCTGTCGAACGAGGTGAAGAGAGCTCAGAAACTCCCCTCTCCGAGCATTTTCCAGCTCAACCTCCTCAACCGCCAACGGAGAAAGAGCTTCGGAAGCGGAAGAGATTGGATGCATTCCGTGTCCTCACTACAGCCTCGTCGCACTCTGCCTCTTCGCCAACTACGGTTACCGTGGATGACTCGGACAATGCTTTCGTCAATAAGGATGCCAAATCGAACGGGAAAGGCAGTTTCAGGAAAGAATCACCCCGAAAGTTATATCCGGTGGAACTTGAAGGTCGTGGGCGTGTATTAGTCGATGTCCTACCGGGCTCATCTGTCAGTGGTCATGGATCTGAGGATGCCTTCGTTCAGGAAACTACCGGTGGTGCGAAACGCAAGAAGCGGAATCTCGCGGCGGAAAAGAGAGAAAGAGAGATCTCACCGGAGTATCCTTATGGTCTTGTCATTTCACCTTCGAAGAAAAGAGCTGAACTCAAGGTGGCCAGCGGGGTACTGGAAAAGCCAAACTGGCCAGACGCGGAGTTTCCCTGGAGGCTTCGGGAGGAAGAGAGGGATGAGGCGAAGTTGAAGGAAGAAGAGGAGAGGCTCAAATGCGTAGAGAGGTTTTTGGAAAGAGACGATGACTCCGATTCGACCGACCATGATGACAATCCATTCGCTGGTGGCAGCAAGGGCAAGGGGAAAGCGGTGGAAGAGGATGATGATCTATTACCCAGTTCTCAGTGGGGTGTGGTATATCATGAAGAGAGACCAACACCCTTTAAGGCTGGGAGAGGCAAGATGGTTCCTTTGAAAGCGAATGCTGCCCAAGATATGGGAGAAGCTGGTTCCGAAGAAGACGAAGGAGATGAACCACTTCCGCTCAGGAGAAAGCGCAGTTCGATGTATTTTCCGAGTGATCCCGCTGATGCTCGTGCTGCCTTACTGTCAAAACGAATCGTTAGAGCGTTGTCTTTCAGGAAGCAGCTGGAGGCAGAGAAGAAGCGAAAGAGGATGCTACGAGAAGCTCGTGGAGCAGATGTTATCGGAGTTGATTGGGAGGAAAAGGAGGAGGAAGTCCCTTGCATCTGCGATGGCGCAGGTGCCAATTTTGAAGATGACGATGCACGCGTGGTGCAGTGCGATTCGTGCGACTTGTGGTATCACTTTGGTTGCATGGGTATCCGGAGCGGCGAACTGAGAGACGTTGATAAGTGGTTCTGTCCGAAATGTGCGCCACTAGTCGAATTAGAGCCAGAAGAGGAGCCGGTATTTGTGCCTACAGAGGAGACCCAAGCTACTACAAGAGAGCTGGGCGAAAATCTCATGTTATCTAATAGTCGATCTCCACGCGACACGCCAGAACCTGAGGCGGGCAGATCTGCAGGTCTTCCACCCGTTCCACCGCTCTCGTCGAGAGGATCAGTTATCTTGATGTCTCCCAAAACACCGATCAGGCGAAGGAGTCGAGCATTTGGCGGCGACTACCTGGATGATCTTCCGTCGTCTTCCATCTCAAGTTATTCTTACGCTCAACTTGGATCGTCATCCTCTTCGCTCTTAACGTCCTCATCTACACGCGGATACCCCGTCACCCCTCGACACCGCCTGTGTAAAACTGAACCTCGCGTCCACGGTCAAGATCCATTGCTAGGTAGCGGTAATAATTATGAAGAGTCACCGTTATTCGATCCACTGAGTACTCCATCCCGAGGTATCAAGTTCAACGTACCTCCACCATTCACTACTCCAACCAGGAAACCCGGTAACGGGAGAACTGGTTTTTACACCCCTTCTCGCAAATCGGTTGGTGGATTCGGCGGTCCCGGTTTTTTATCGTCCGCACTCGATGACAAGGGAGATAACTGGGCAGGATACGGGTATGGGTACGGGGGTGATGAATCGCCAATCAGGAGGAAGAAGTCTAGTATCTCTTCCGATCCTGTGATGAAATCAAAGAGAGTCCTCGACGAACTATTAGCTTCTGTTCCTGGTGCTGCTGGCGGCCTTGCGGAGGGCTTTGATGACTCTTCTTTGGGAAGAAGCCCCAGCAGAAACAGAGAGGTTGGCTAAGATTGACTCAAGGAATCAGTCGTTCGTGAGTTTCGCTTTTTTATCCTTCACCGGCTATGAAACTCAATATCGCCCTAGAAATATCTTTTGTTCTATCTTCATATACCTCTTTACGAAGGACTATATTATATCCATACTGCGAAACCTGTTTTCCACCACCTCATTGTCCTTATTGGCTTTAACCTAATATTTGATTATTGACGCTTCGTTTAACAGCAGAAATCGTAGCATTTATGTTTCTTGTAGCTTCCGCCCATCTTCATGTGTCAGAAGTTGGCGCGTGCATGTCCGTAGTTCGCATAACGAAAACATCACAAATTCAAGAATGGAGAGAGAGGGAAGTCAGGTTGGGGAATATTCGAGAGCGTGTGGATAGGAGCCTTGACCCAGAGCCTCCAGAGGGCCCCACATCGCGGGCTCAATCCGGGACCACGTGGTCTCGTCCTCTTTTTGTTGCCGACTCTCAACAGAGCGTGTGCTGTCCACACCTTCAAAGGATTTACCAGTATTTGTGGAATACGTGAGTGCAGTCAAAAGTCCCTAGAGTGCGTACTTACCCGCATTGTTTCAAACCATGTCGTGCCAATTACATCCATCCAAGTCGAGTCGAGTTCAGAAATTGGCACTCTAGTACTCAAACCCAAAGAACGATGTCAACCATATCCCTCTCAGAATCGCTCCTAGGAAAGCCCACTCATGCACCCAAGAAATTTGAAACACTTCTTCGATCTCCCGTTGCCAAAGACGATCGCACAGAGGTGATGAATTACCTACGCGACGCCGAACGGGACTACCGCAACGGTCAGGTCGAAATCAACAAGTGCAAGGCCATGATATTGATGCTGGAGTCGAAGAGGGAGGGGATAAAGAAATCGATGGAGAGGTATCGGAGTTTACTGTCGCCGGTTTATCGGCTGCCTTCAGAACTTCTCTCGGAGATTTTTGGGTACTGTTGCGAATACAATTTTCTGGACCTGGCCATGCCCCCAGCTATTTCCCTGTCCATGGTCTGTGGTCGTTGGAGGGAAATCGTCCTATCGTCACCGAGACTTTGGTCCTCCATAACAATCATGGGGCTCAGATACCACAACTATCAGCAAGCGGATGAGGGAACGGATGAAGAGGATGTGGATGAGGAGGAACTTCACAGAGATCGCGTCACCAATCGGATACGACTATGCTTGGAACGATCAAAATCGGCCCCTTTGGCACTCAATGTTACCATTCACGACAATTCTTGGGACGAGCACGATTTGGGCTATATCGTTATGCGCCTTCTTGCCGAACACTCGGAAAGATGGGAAAAGTTCACATTTACAGGACCCGAGTTTTATGCCAGCTCCGTGGCGGGTGAAATCAACTTGCCTATTCTCTCGCACCTCCGCCTAATGTTGCTTGATCGAGATTCTCTCCTTCCTCTTGACCGGTTCCGGAACTGCCCGGTGCTCAGCTCAGTCGATACAGACACTACGGATCGCCTACAACTTCCATGGGCAAGTATCCGTGCCCTGAGGTTGACCGAGTGCACAGACAGCTCTGTGTTGCCGGTTCTGTCGTCGTGTCTAAATCTAGAAGAGCTCAGACTGTTCGAGCACTATGACTCCTATGATCAGACCCCACGCCGGGAGATGATTATGTCGGACACGATCAAGACACTGTCAATATTATCCATAGACTCAGATTCGGAAGGTCAGATTGTTCAGCACTTTACCTTTCCCCGCCTCTCTTCCATCGATATTGTACATCCGAGGATGAGCCCCCTCCATCTACAGCAACTGATCCAGCGATCCTCCTGCTCCATCACCTCCCTAAGCCTCAATGGCCCCCGTCTCACAGATCCTCAGCTATCATCCCTCCTTCGCCTCATGCCTGAATTGAGGATGCTTGATATCGGAAACTGTGAAGGGTATCCTATCTCCGGACCTCGCTTCTTGGAGCACCTCGTCGTCAATCCAGATGACCATCAAATGTTTTTGCCGCACCTCATGGAACTGAAGATTGAGCTCGCTGGCGAACAGGTGGATGAACAGACCCTCACAAACGCTCTGACATCCAGATTGTTTCGAATTTCGTCCGTGTCCTCTTCTATAGGCGTCGATCGCCTAAAATCCCTAAATATTCGGTTTTGGTGGGACTTTGAAATCCCGCCGGAGGCGTTCCCTTCGTTGCAGTATCTTGGGGATTTTGGCCTAGAATTAAACATCTCCCACTGCATCTTCTGTGGATACTAGTCGTGTTGCCTTCTACGATAACCCCGCAGATACCACCCATGCGTCTTCTTCAGTCTCTCTCGCTTCGTCTCTGGGCTTTCTATCGATATCCCGTTGCCCGATTTGCTTGCACTTATTTGATGTAAGTGTGATATTACGGACATCCTTAGACATATCGAAACGCCTGGCGGGGGATTGGCATGACCAGCCATAAACTATAGCATAGTACCAAGTTTGAGCCATACGAGTCGGTACGGACTTGAATATCTACAGTTGCTGGTAATTGGAGGAAGAAATCAAGATGGACCATGCAGTAGACTACCAATAGCGCCTATAAATCTTAGTCTAGAAAATTGTATGGCAGTAGCCTGGACCGTGGTCTCGTACTGCACACTGCACATGCACGCCATTGCGAGCTGTAAAGGCGTCGGTACTCAGTTTTTTTTCATGTAGTAAGTAATACTCTATACAGGTACAACAAATATGGTAGCTTCTAATCACCTTGGCTATTTTCTTTAGTCCTTACTGGAGTAGCCTGGCTAGCCGATCTGTACTGAGCAAAGAAGATAGTCGTGCTTTGCTATCAGTGTACAGCCTGGTAGTGATCCCCCAAATTCAAACTCCGCGCACGCTTCACGAGCTTACTTGTCAAGATGTTAGCAAGACACCTTGGCCCTCGTCATTTTACCGGTCTTTTTCCCCAATGTCGTTCCCCAGCACCTCCAGCGAAAATCCAAACTCTAACACTCTAACCAACGTCGTCGTCACTGCACGAATCCTCAACGTTCAACGTCAAACCCAATGCGCGTTTGCTGCGATATCGTCCAGACGCTCGTTACGCGCTCGTCGGACTTTGAATTTTGGAGATCACGAAGCTACCCCCCGCCCCTACTCCCAGACTATTACTGGAGCTCTGAGGTCCGCCTTCGTCACGTGAAAGAATAAGAATATACTGACATGTGAGCTGCTAGCATGATGGCTATCAAGTTCGTAACAATTTTCACTGGTTCTCATCAACAAAAAGTCGGAACCGCGGCAAGAACCTGACGCAACCGTTGGTCAAATCAACCATACAAACCCACTCCAACTTGGCTCCTTTAAGGCCTCTTAACTTCGTTCAAGGATCATTCCGACTATGGATGGGTCGAAAGATGCCTTGTTGCAAGGATTGATACCGGACCAGGATTAAACAGTACTAGTGCTCGCTACTCAGACCGAATCGTCGTTCAAGAATCTAGTGACGCGTTCACTCGGCAAACCTTCCACTTTCGGCGGTTGTTTCGCTTCTCTGGTGTGTCAATTTTCCGAGGCACCGTTTTCCTAGTCAGAAGCATCATCAGACGTCGGACAGATATAGCCGTGCTGAACAACCTGAGAAGACTCGTCTGGAATTGAAACTGTGAGACTTATAAAATGAAGTTGGGAATTCTCTCTTCAAGGCAACAACCTGCGATATGTCCTCAATCTCACAGCTCTTTCCCAACCCTTCACCTTCACGTTTTCCTGGCGTCCCCAGTGTTCTACCCGGAATCACTCCTGAGTCCACGGAAACCTTGCGAGGGCTCTTGCAAGATGATTACCTCAAGCATCATGTCTTTATGAACGACCGAAACTTTCATAAGTGCGCACTTTCCCTATGTCCGTCCGTGTTACTACCGTGCTAAGCGCAACACTCTTTAGCCACATTGCTCACCATGTTTTGGCTGCTTGGGCCCTTGGAGCTGACGAGGAAGTGATTCAAGCCATTTACGACCAAGATCGCAAGTCCCAAAAGGCTGCGTTCGAGTCTCCAGAGCCCATTACGCGTGGAAACTATAATGAGCATCTTGGAGATGGAAGGTACGAGTGACTACTATGCACGGCGGGGAAACATCAGTTTATTAACGCTCATCTGTGACAGTTTCTATAACGCCTACTTGAAGTACTTTTCCGAGGTTCTCCAGCAGACAGACGTGAACGCTGTGCTCGAAGAACATGTGTTCTCTTCTGATTTCAACTTTGGGACCAAGAACAAAGCAGGAAAGAACCCTGAAATGCTCGCCCGATTTGTTGGTGGTCTCTTTCACCCAATGATCCAAACTGGCTATGGGTTCGAGTTTAACATTCCTGGAGTAGTCGCTGAAGGTACAGTAATGGCTTTATCATTTCCGAGTAGTTCTACTGCTTAACAGCCGCTACTCAAATTCAGGGCTTGCCCAAGCTGCGGTTCATGGTGTCGGAGATACCGTCATCATCCCGGCTTCTCTCTTTTCTGAGTCCTTGGATGCTCGTTTCCACAAACTAGAAATCAATGGTGGAGACAAGAGAGAGACCAAACCGTTACATGCATTCACAGTCCTTGCTCGGCTAATGAAGGATCAAAAAATCAATAATGGTGGTGTCCTCGACTTACTCGAAGCATACAAACTGGTAATGGAAAACTGTGGCGAAACTATCCTCAAATACACCACCGAATGGGCACGCTTTGATCCAGCCGACCCGAAGGTTGTAGAGGTCAAGCTCGAGGAGCTCCAATGGACCAATGTTCTCGTCTATTTCATGTCCGGACTCAAAGGGGGGAGAAAAGATTTTAAAGCTGATTTTTTCACGTACGTTGTCTTCAGTTCTCTTTAGTTCATTTTTTGGTACTCAATTTATCCTATTCCCAGAATGCACCTGGTTACTTCATCCCTATTCCTGCCCTCGTTACTAGCGGCTTTATCTCCTCCTTCCAAACACCTTTTGATCCGCACCTATTTTTCCGTTAGTCTCGCCTGGTGGATCGCTCGTGGCAAACCGTCCGTTGATGTTACATCTTTCTTTGCTGGACCGGTACCAGTAAACGGCACTGTTAATGAATCCGAGTCCAAGTCCGGCAAATCCAATCCTTGGTTTGGAACCATCCAACACGCGGTCCCCCATCCTGACGAACATCTAGTGAAATGCCAGAGGTCTTTAGCTCATTATGCTTCTCTCTATGGTTCTAGAAAGAAGGGGGAGCCCGATTTTAGCGAGACTGAGTTGCCGGGTGCGGACAAGATGGATGGGACACTGTTTTTACGGGCTGCTTTGTTGACGACTGAGCGGGTGAAACGTGGGCAAAAGGATGGAGCATTGTGGTATTGGGATCAGTGATGGTGCATGAACGACGAGAAACTAAGACGTAGAGGTGTACTACAAACTTGGGACATCTCCATTACAGTAGTTGTAGACTGAACGGACCCAGATATGAGCACAAAAAATATAGTCACTCGTAACACCATACTTCGGCAACCCATTACTCAACTTAAGCACCGATTTCAGACACCATTGAAATATTACACCACCCTCCGCTTCCTGAACTGTACTTTGGCACTCTGATTCGGAGAGACGAACACCGTAAACTCCATCTCTTTCGGGAACTCTTCAGAGTCTTTGAGCTTTATGTCATATGTCATGATGTCATGTGCAAGTAAAGCTTTGATCTCGTTGACCGCGAAGAAACGCCCAGGACTGTTATTGACCGTAAGCAACAGCGTCGAAGAGATGGGTTAACGAGTACCACTCACCACGCATGTTTTCCTGCACCAAATGTCAACCAATCGGCGGTCGGCGTGACCATCTGATGTTTTACACCCTCTCCTTCATTCTCTCTCAACTCCGAGAAACGAGTCGGTTTGAATTCAAGAGGAGATGGGTATTTCGACTGTGAGTTAGTCATCGTCAGAAAGGGACGGGATTTGGGGAGAACCGCAGGCACAAAACGGGAAGTCAAGACACCTCATCATGGTGGAAATGATACGTGGCCACTCCTACTTTTGTTCCGGCGGGTAGTACAACACCATTAGCGAATCGATAATCTTTTTGCGCTAGGCGAGTGGTGCCAACTGTGGAAGGTGGATCGACCGATGAGCATAGAGTTCGGGAGCGCACTTACTTGCAGATATAAGTCGTCTCTGCGACTCTTTCATGAAACTATCCAAGAGACGCATCTGAACCATAGCAACTTTCGACCATCCTCCCTCACCCTCAACCGTGGTCTTATATTCTTCACGAAGAGGTTCAACGACTTGTGGGTTGGCGGCCAAATGAAACAGCGCTTGAGTGAATGCTTGCTATATAGGGGGGGGGAGAGAAAATCAGTTCATGATAGTCGGGACGGTAGTAAAGGAACGTACGGATGTGGTGTGAATAGCGACGAAATTCGTGGCAATTAATCGTAAAGCAAGGTCTTCGTAAGACCCTCGTTGCCAGTCTTCACCGTTTTGAGCGCAGGTGTCGATCAGCCAAGAAATCAAGTCGTTCTGAGTCGCGATAAGCTTGCGTCCGACTGTGAAAGGAGAGACTAGGGATCAACGCACGGGTTTATCAGGCCAATCTCGACCATATTCCCGTTCCATAGCAAAGCGCTCGTTGAGAATTGGTGTAAGATGCCTCACTGCACGCCGTAAACTGGACTTTCTGTTTGTAATGATGCGGCCGACTATCCTGTAAGGATAAAAAGTTCGGTCAGTAAATTGTACGGTCGACGTAAGGAAAGGTTGGACGAACGGGTGCAAGAATTTTGGGAAGAAGCCGATGAGACTACCGTTGACCATGACATTGATGGTGAATTTGAGGTTCAAATCGCACCAGTCTTCGTTACGGCCTACGATATACCGACTGAAACGTCAGATCTCATGAAAGGAAAAGGATAGATGAAAAGCCCATACACAGCGGTAGGCCAACGAAAAACCTGTTGGAAATTCGAACCACGATGTCCTGGATGGTCTTGATTATGTTTGACGGTTCTACCCAATCTGGAAGAAAGGGAACATTGGTTGGATGCGTTCGACAACATAAGGATACTGACCATCTTGTGGTGGAATAAACTCCGAGAACGCAACCTGGATTTCGTCTCGGATATCGTCGAACCTTGCACCGATGTTCCGAGTGAGAGTAGTGCGAATGACATCGAGATGATACGGGTTTCTGTGAATGAATGGTGATATTGTGTACTTCAATTGAAGGAGCTGTTTTGAGCGAACGAGATCAGCAACCTGCGTGAACGGTTCCTATAAAGAAAACACAAAGGCTAACATCTTCAAACACCTCCATGATAGAGATATCTTCCTCGGAGGCTCGTTTCAGCTCTTCAAACATCTCGCGACTATTCAAAACAACATTCCAGCCAAAGAGAGTCGGGATCTTGAACGCTGTTCCAGGGTACTGGACGAGGGCGGTGATGTTAGAAAATCTGAAACGGTTGAATGTCGAAGTCTTCACCTGTCGACACCCTTCCTCAATCAAATCGCGTGCATGAAACAGGTAGCGCCAGACTGTGGCATAGGAGGAGAATACCCCGTCGGGACCCAATGTGGGAATTGTGTCCAACTGAGAAGGGAAGAAGCGGTAAATCTGTGGGTTTATACCAGGGAAGATCTGCTCACTTTGGACCGTTGAACACGTGCGTTGACGTACTTGTACGCCAAAAACGCGACAAGAGTGGTAATTCCGATTGTATACGGATTCAAATCCATGTTGGTAGGGAGAAAGAGAGAATGGAGAGACCCATCCTCAGGGTGAATAGCTAGGAGATGTGTATATGGCTGTGAACGGATCCAGGGTCAATTCCAGCCAGCTGGCACCCGCGTCTGGATAGAAATGGGGGAACTGGTCCCCATCCGGATAAAATCGGGCCAAATTTTGTGTTGGCCTGAAGGTTAGAGTTCAAGGAAAATTTTTTTTTCTCCCGTATTCACATATATTTCACTCTTTAGCATAAGTACTTGTCCGGATAAAAACAAGCCTTCGCCGATGCATGAGGGAAAGTCCGGGTAACGGTTTCTCTTTTTGGAAGCAGATAAATCGGGGTGTCCGGCCTTGTCCCATTGCCTTACTGTACTCAAAACTTCACCATTGCCCACGATACATTCTCAAATCACAACAGTTCCTCTTATTTCATTGAGCTGATGTAAGTGAGGTTGTGGTAACATCCAACAAAACCTGGGTCAACCCCCAAAGTGCCCATACAGGCGTATGTAGAAACTTGATAAGGATTAGTACTACAAACACTCGGAGAACTACACACTATAGAGGTAAAGTAGGTGCAAAGCAATCCCATTAAGTATAGAGAACTTTGATTGAACGTAAACTTGGTAGCACAAAGAAAAATAATCAAACAAGAGGTATATGCAAAAAATAACTGAAAAATGTCAGCGAAGGGTCCCGCCTCATTAATGCATCCGAATGCTACGACCATCGACTTCTGCTTGCTCGTCTACTGCCCACTCTGGAGCTCTCGAATCGTTCTCTCACTTCGGCGTAACCGAGCCTATCCACTCTGTGGATATAGTACTGGCCACCGCCATTTCCCCAGGATACTGCACCAGGATAATACGGTCTTTCCGTGACCTCAAAGATCGCGCTAGTTATGTCGTCAACCTGATCCAAAACGCGTTTTTCGTGTCAGCGTTCATGTTCGAAATGTGAGACGGAAGAGGAAAACCTACGTTTCTTTCAGTCACGCGTGCGTTCACGGGCGCAAAGGGAGCGAGTGAAATTACAATAGCTCCTTCTTTGAGATCCAGAAACTTGGGCTTGAGCGCTTCATTTACTGAACGATGGTCAGTCAGTAAGCCAGACCATACATGTCAGTAAGGGGGACGGAAAACTCACGGCTCTCTTCAAACACCTTATTATCCACCAATACCACATCAGCTTCTTTGATCAACTGATCCACTTTAACACTGTTCAACATGTCCCCTTCCTCAAGCTCAATCTCGCCTACTTTCACTCCCCACATCCTACATCGTATCCGAAACTGTTCGACCATTTCTTTCGCCACCTTCGCCGGTCCTGGCATCGTCTCGATCCCATAACTCCGACATCCAGTTTGCAAGCTCGCCTGAACCACGATATTTCCCACTCCCGATCCCAAATCCAGGAAAAGAGAATTCTCATTGAGCTTCGTCAGTTGAATAATTTCATGGACCAGTGAAGGCATGAGTTCTCCGTATACGGCACTGGTGAATGCCTCGTATCGTCTTAGACTCTGAACGTTCGGCCCTACGCATCGTTGATAGTTCTCTTCTATAATCCGCATCAAGACTTTGTGTGGAAGGCCTTTCTCGGTCCACATTTCGACACGGTCCTTTAGGGAATTTCTGGGTGCGGGAGCGAAAGGGTCGGCGGGTAACTTGGGGTATTTGAGGCTCCGTAGTAATACATTAACCTGTTCAACAGATTTGACAAACAGCGGTCCATCCTGTCGATGGATAGCTCGTTGTATTGCCCTCAGATAATTAACGCGAGGTAGAGGGGCCTCTTCGTCAGATAACGATGTCAACGAGGACAGTGAGGAAGAGGATTTATGGGAAGTGGTGGAGGCTGTAGAGTGGGGAGGTGATGGTGATGGTGATGGTGGAGGGGATGAGACATCCATAAGGGATTCGTTGGGTATACTTCCGAATAGGGCTTGTTGCGCTGGTGTTAAATAATCTGGATGCAAAAGTACGAGTTAATCTCAGAACATCATGCAATAAAGGGAATCAACTGACGTTCTATGATTGTGTACAATGTCTTTTCGAAGTCTAATATGGGGCTATAGTGATCCTTGTCTTTGGGCTGTAGGAGGATGTATCTGGGAAAAAAATCCTTAGCCGACATCATCACGCGCAAGAGGGCCGAAAGACTGATATAGAAGGATCCCTGGATGTCGCACTTCAGTTCTAGAGTCGAATGAAGCATACATCGCGTCGTTTACAACGTGTTGGGGGAAGGCCCATAAGAGACGCCGGACTCACCTTTCACAGGCACCGGTATTGGGATATTCTAGTTCTACCACCGGATAGTTCGTCGGATGAGGTTCAAATGATTTATCGTTCGGATCATCTGGGTTCTTGAAGTCTGTTAAGAAAAGCAAGTACGCGACGGGGTAAGTACCAAACAAAGAGAGGCATGAAAGATAGGAGAAATGGCACCGACATCCTTTATACGACTTCATCAGCCTCCTCACAACTTCTTCAGGACTCATGTGTGCCGGTCCAGGATCTCCATCCTGCATTTCCGTCCATCTACGCGGCTGAACGGTAGGGGTCACTGGTGTAAACGACGAAGTTGAACGCGACCTGCTCGACCTGTAAATCGGTAGAGGAGAAGGGACAGCAAGATCTTCAGGGCTAGACTCGCGCGATGGTCCGCGTTTCTTCTTTAGCTGTTTGTCTCGACGAAGCTTCTTAACCGGACGAGGTAACGCGGGCGCGGTGCTAGGACCAGGTTCGGAACTCTTTCTTTTCTTTCTGGGGTTACGTGAGGGTGCGTCGGAGGAAGGCGGTGATGAAAGTGGCGATGAGAAAGGAGAAGACAGTATTGAGGATGAGCGTGAGGGGTATGAGGGCGGGCTCGATCGTTGGGTGGGAGTAGGTTTCCTTTGAACTTTTTTGACGCTAACCTTTACTCGGCCATCATTCGTAGAAATGCATGAACCACTGAAGAAACTGCCGTCGAAGGATGCCTGAGTGACGGTCGTCATCGTCGAGTCGGGGAACTCAAGGCTCTCGTGATCGTTGTGGATGAAGGAAAAGAGTTGTGTGGCTGTGTCGTTGTCACGACGTGGAATGCACAACAAATTGAGAACAATCTATCCAAGTGAAGCAATACTTATACAGCTACAGTACATAATAGTAAAAGAAGGATTAACATAAACAAGTGAGTGCTATTGAAACTTTTCCTTGTAAATCCAAGCAAGTCCAACATCACTTTGCCCCTGTTCAACCTGATAAAAATAGGAGGGGAAGATCAGCCGCCGTTGACCATAAATCCGTGATAGAAAGAGACTCACAGCAGCTCTATACCACTTCGCAGCCTCTTTTCGATCCTTCTTGCAACCTTTCCCATTCGCAAGACAGAAGCCAAGATCATTCTGTGCATCAGCATCTCCTAGCCTTGCCGCCACACGATAGTAGCTCTGTTGAGAACCATGTAAACGTCGAATAAACAAAATAACAACGAAAAGACCTACAACAGCCATCTTCTGATCCTTCGGGACTCCCCAGCCATGGAAAAAACACTGCCCAACCTCGTAGATCGCCAAGATTAACTCAGCCCTCACAGCACCTTGATCAATTCCGCCACCATTTCGGGCACTCTCGAGATCTGCAACAGCATTCTCTGCCGCCTTTCTCAACCACTTGAACCCAACTTTCTCATTCTTCTCGCAGCCCCAGCCATGCCTCAATGTTAAACCAAACATCAACATCCCGGCACCGCATCCTCCGTCCTCGTTTGCACTTTTCTCAAAACAAATAGCGGACTCCTTCAACCGATTAGCCTCATGATGCTGTATGCCTAGCTGTAAAAAGTGGTGTGCCTTGGTTTCTGGCTCATTAGGTGGCTTCGAGGAATCTAACATCATTGATGACTGCGAGTTCTTGCGTTGCTGTTTTTCGGGATCAAGATCGGTAGTGAAGTGCGTTGTGCCATTGGGTGAAGGCGAATCAAGCTGATAAAAGGAATATCTGGAATATAAGCTTGCTGGTGAGCCAGGGCGTAATGAGGGTGGTCTGCGAGGTAAAACAACTTTGGATGGAGAGTGTGGAAGGTTTGTAGGGGTTGACGAAATGATCGGGGACCCTGAACGTGATTGGTGAGAAGGTGTTGGAGACAAGGACGCCTCCCGTGCGGTGACCCTATAATCTCGAGATTGCTCATACATAGGGTATGCTGAGGGTGATGTCGGACGGGAAGACGACGGTGAAGGATAGGGGTGAGATATAGATGGAGAAGACTGATGAAATTCTTTGGAGGGAGAGTTTGGCCGGTATGCAGGGTGTGTGTTTGAGGCGTAAACCTGAGGCGTCCTTGGCGTCGAAGGTTGATGCGGTGAGCTCCGCGGGTAGTGTGGTGACTGCGACCGATGATACTCGGAGGGTGCGCCCGAAGTTTGATGCGATCCAAAGTAGTCTCCTGGACTTCTCGGAGAGTGTGGTGACGGTAAATGGCTGGAAGTGGGCGTATGTGACATTTCATGGCTCTGCCCGGGCTGTCGCGGCTTCCGACCGGCATTCCTCTCCATAACTTTCCGCTTCTCCTCCTCGGCGGGCATCAAGACGGGAACAGCAGACGGGCGAATTGGCCTCGAAAAGTTGTGGGCCAAGGGTGTAATTGGTGCTTTTTCTGCCTGCTTGAGTCGAATGGAGTCCATGGGGGGTTCGGGATCCGGATATTCATGTTCAGTCACTACAACTGTAGGAACCGCCGTTGCTGAATCGTTGTGAAATTGATGTGATTGTGAGTGCGTCGGGTATGTCAATGGTTCTTCAGGCCTGGCTCCCTGGTTCAAATATCTCAACGGTCCTGAACCCTCCGACTGCCAAGCTGTACCCGCCGACTGCCACGAATCTCTCAGTGCTGTGTCTGTAGAATAAACACTTTCTTCGTAATTGTAATCCACACCCTCCTGATAGACGTTCCTCGAGTCTACCGAATCTCTTGACCGTTCATCGATAGATAAATCCAGATACGAGCTAGCATTCGCAGAATCGGTTGTAGTAACAGAGTCTCGTGCGAAACGGGAATGTAGGAGTGGTGACGGAGGTGCTACAAGTGGGCGTCCGTGGGTCTGTCTGGGAGGAGTACTGAGCCCGTCATGGTGATAATAAGATTGTGGCGCATCATTCTGGCGAAAATACTGAGGGCTCGAGCCCTCAGATAACGAAGAAGGCGATTGTGTCTTGACAGCAGGGGTATTTGCTCTTTTGGCAGAAGTTCGCCTCACCAGCGTTTCCAGCGGCGATGAGGGTTGATAGTGAAAAGCTGAAGAAGACTGCTTGGTCGACATTGTTCCCTAAGGGATGCGTCTCCTGAGTTGTCGTTCTCGAGTTGAAAAAAGAAAGAACGTGGGCTAAAGGAGAGAGATATTGGAGGAAGACCGATGTAGACTAAATCAAGTATTATAGGGTATGCTAAGCAGTGTATCCTCCGTCACGATCATTTTCATAGTCCATCATATCACTCAGCTTACTTACAGGCGATCATGGGTACCCTGATTTGCCCAAGTAAACCTGCTGCTACATACAAGGGGTGTCAAAATTGGTCACCTTATACCGTATGTCGAGCTCGGAAGAGCAATGTCGCCTTCATGCTTTCTAGCGACTGTACAACTTACTCGGGAATCCCCATCCCCCTCTTCTAGAAGAGATACTGCTATAGTATCACCTGAGTCGAGTGAACAGGGTCCATCAAGGTGAGCCCTGATAACTGTAATAGTTTTGATTCAGCTGACCTCAGGCAACCTCAAAAACCTCATGAAACCGCCGGGTCGAATTTACTGGGTCAACGTCAAAGGGTCCACGATGATGTTCCGAAGGATATTTAAATCCTGCTTGTCGTCTATGGGTCAACGCAACCCTCGATGAAGCCCTCTTTTCGCCTATTCGTCTTGTTGGCGACCGTGAAATCTTACGCATACGCCGCTCAAAATCAAGATGGAGATGTATTCGATCCGTTAAGTTACGTGAATCTGTTTATTGGGACTGTGAATGGAGGACACACATTCCCCGGTGAATACGTACTCCAATCCGTACGATATACGATATTTATCGCTGATTGCTGACGTTAGGTGCGACAATACCCCATGGGATGGTGAAGGTTGGAATGGACACAGACTCTCCCGGGAATGTAAGGATATCTAGTTTGTGACAAGGGAAAATCGTGTTTGACGCGTCATTCAGCATGCAGGATACGATGGTGACCCACAGTATAATGTCACTGGTTTCTCGCAGCTGCATCAGGAGGGAACTGGTGGAGTAGGTGTTCAGAAAGCTCTATATTCCATTGTCTCTCAATCTAATCCTTATGCTTGAAGGCTGTACCACTTTCCAACTTCAAGCTCTTCCCCATCCTGAACTGCACGGTTTTTGAACAATGTCTTACAACCATCGCCTCACGGAAAATCCCAAGGAAATTCTTACCGAATGGTAAGCGAAAAGCCCACGAAAAATATCAGATTACCATATTCACCGTGTTGTCAGGTTCTCCTGACGATTTCGCTTCCCCCGGATACTTCTCTACGAATCTCTCCAATGCCATTCGCGTCGAGCTCACAGCGACAAGACGCGTGGCACTCCATCGTTATACGTTCCCACCTGAATCAGTTACACCTAGAATTTTGTTGGATGTCACCAACGATGGGCAAGTTAGTGGGATTAATCCTGAGATGGCGATTGATCCAGAAACGGGAAGGATGATAGGTAAATTCATTCGTTGTTTTTTTGTCATTTGCAAGAGTTTCATGGGTGCTGGCAGCAAGCGGAAACTACGCCGCGTCGTTCGGACCAGGTCGGTACGATGCCTATGCATGTGTCGATTTCAAAGGCGAAGGATACCACTTCGATGCGCCTATCGAGTACGGACCTTACAAGATCAACTACCCTGATCTTTGGGGAACAGACATAAACCAGCATTATTACAGTACGTCTCGTAGCATTTTCACCGTAACTCAACTTATGGATTCACTTTGTGTCAGGCTGGGGTTCTGAGCATGGAGGTCTCGTCGGATTCCCGTCGAATTCTGACAATGGGAACAAGCCGACGTCAATCCTGGCCCGTGTTGGGGTGTCTTTGATCTCCACCGAACAGGCTTGTGCTAATGCTGAGGAAGAGATTCCAGACTGGAATTTTGACCGCGTCGTAAAAGACAGCGAAGATCAGTGGCGAGATATTCTCAGCCGCGTCAAGGTCGATACAGATAATGTGGACAGAAACACGACCGAGTTGTTGTATTCCTCCGTAAATACCCATACATCTTCCACGTTCACAACTATCCTGATGCCCTCATGATCGTCGTTAGCTTTACAGGACACATCTTCTTCCTGCAGATTGTGAGTCGCGATACCGCTGCTCTACAGACTCGATCCGTGTTTTTTAATTATAATTTTGACCGCTAGTCACTGGAGAAAATCCCGGATGGAAATCGTCCGAGCCTTATTACGATGGCTTCTACTGCAACGTGAGGGAATCTCTGTTTTATTTTCTTGGACTTTCGTTCCTTAACGCCAGAGCCGGGTTACTAGTGGGACACATACCGTACCCTTTTCCCACTCATGTCTCTCCACGACCCAGCTACCTTTGCTCGGATCGTGCGAGGAATGATTGATATTCAAAAACACGAAGGATGGCTACCCGAATGTCGAGAGATGGGTACTAAACAGTGAGTCATCGTGCCTTCTTGCTTTCAGGGTGACGCTGATGTACGTCGATCAGATTCATTGAAGGCGGAAGCAGTGAGTGCCGCTCTAGATTTCATGATCGGAGGATTTGGATATTGATGGAGTAACAGATGGCGACCCGATCTTGTCAGAGTTCTATGTCAAGTACGTGTGGGTTACCTGATTTCAAGCCCCCGAGTTCGACTCCCTCTAGGTTTGACAAACAAGCCAAAGAGCTTGGAGTACATGCAGAGGACCTTTACGAGGCTTTACTGGCCGATGCAGAGAAAACACCGAAGAACTGGAATATTCAAGGAAGACAGGCGGACGTTTGGAAGGAGAAAGGTACGCAGTTTTCTCTTTTTCATCGTTCGTGGCAAACGTGCCTTCTTTTTTTTTTTTTTTGCCAGGTTATATTCCCTCCGATACAACGTATAGAGGAGGAGCAAATACGAAACAGGTTTCCCGCTCTCTTGAGGTGATTACCGAGTTCGATTGTTCATTGTACCGGGAGTCTGATTTTTCTCTAGTACGCTTTCGACGACTTCACTATCTCTCAAGTGGCCAGGCTACTTGGTAAAACCTCAGATGCGCACAAGGTTGTTTCTCTTTTCCTGGCACCATCTTCTTCGACCTAAACAATCTGGTGGTACATTGTCAGTATGCACGACGTGCAGCAAACTTCGTCAACTCTTGGAACCCCGACGTTGTAGTTCCCGATACTCCCGGCATCATCGGATTTATGCAGGTAATCCCAAGTCGTCATGTCACCTGTAACCTTCCCTAATCACTTTGATATCAGCCTAAATTTGCTAATGGAACATGGAATTACACGGACCCTCGACACTGTAGTGTCCATGATCCACTCCAAGCTACCTGCTTTTTGAATGCTATCCGGCGTGATGGGTTCTACGAGTCCTCTCCTATAGTAGTGAGTTCATTCGCAATTGTCTGCCTGAACCATTCTAAACTGACGGCTGCCTCTGATATACAGTACTCTCAGGTAATTTTCGCATCGCTAAACGGACAGGCCTTGTTGCTTACAAGTCGTTTCTCGGATAGTACGTTCCACAGGATACTGCAAGACTTATCGAACTACAAGGTGGCGTGGATAAGTTTGTTGAAAGATTGGACTGGATATTCGAAAACGTAGGCTTCACAAAATCTTCCTCCTGCCACCAAACTGAGACCACTTTAGGACTATTTCGATTCGACCAACGAGCCGTCTCAGCAGATACCTTTCATGTACCATTACGCCAATCAGCCGGGGCGTAGCGCGCAGCGGGCTAGACAAACGATTGCTGCATCGTTCAATACCTCGATAAATGGTTTGCCTGGAAATGATGGTTAGCTAGCTCTCTTTTCCCTTGCTATTGACTTAGAAAGCTCATTGTTTTCTCCAGATTCCGGTACGAGTACCGAAGTGTTCTGGCACAAGCTGAAAATTAACCCTCGCAAATCATATAGGTTCCATGGCAAGTTACGTGTTCTTCTACCTGGCGGGGATGTATCCGCTACCCGCGACAAGACAGACTCTCCTCTCCGCACCCTACTTCCCGTCAATTTCAATTCATAACCCTGTTCTAGCTACGACCGTGACTATCAAGAGCAACAATTTCACTGGGAATCCTGTAGACGGTACCAGTGGTAATATATATGTTAAGGTAATCACCTTTCATTCTGGTGCAATCAAACACTGACGTCGGTAAATCTTGTTAGAGTGTGACGGTAAACGGGAAACCCTACAAGTCGAATTGCTACTTGGAGTGGGACGTCTTCACCGAGACGTCCACTGTGGTTCTGGAGCTGACGGACACCGCGAATGTTACTTGTGGAACTGGGAAAGATGCTTTACCGCCTTCGCTTTCCACTGGAGGTTATGATTGACCTGTGATAGGATACTTATGTGGAAGTTCCCTATCGATATGGTCCCAATGTTGAAGTTTCGTCATTTTGGACAAATAAGCTCACGACTGGCCTGAGGACGACGGTAATTGCGGGTGATAGTAAGCGGATTTCAGTCAGGGATGGTATAGAGACCATGGGATGTGGAAAATGCAGGTCGAGGTGGTAAATGTATGTGAAACAAAAACAATCAGATGGAAGTAAGTCCGTGCTATGGCCTCGACCAAGGAGCTGGCCACGCAATAGAGCTGTAACTCAAACAGCGACAGAACACGTCTCCCGCAGGTTGTGATACCGTGAAGTCGTTCAATTGATTATTGACCACTAGTCATTGGAAAACTTGCGAGCCTGGGATGATCGGTATTCACAAACACGAAGGCCAGCTAGTACCCGAATGCTGAGAAAGTCTGACTGGAGATGGGTACTAAATGTACAGTAAGTCGTATTGTCAAGAAAGAAGCCGAAACCCTTTGCTATCGGAGTCCCGGTCCTGGCCAACAGAGGTGTATGTCAAATGCATGGTTACCTAAATCAACTCCTTCAACGGGGTTCGAAAACCCATCTAAAGTACGTGCGAATGACCAAAGAGACCGACGCCACAGTGCGGCAACACACAAGAACTGCCAGAATATTTATTTGCTTGAGGAAGTTAGACACGTCCCGTCGAAACTAGGTTTATGGGTTCTCGCATTCAGAGCATTATATATCATAGTAGCTCTCCTGGAGTTGTATTTGGGAAGACCAAGGGCAGGCTTTAGAGGGAGGGTGATGTAAGGTTGCTCGTTTGGAGGATGGATTCAGGGGGTGGGTGATGCTGACGACGTACGCGTACAGCTGTCGAAGGATGATGTAGAGGAGGTACCTGAGGTTGTAGATCGACATTGCTGTTGTGTATAGTCAATTTAGGCGCAGTTTGTTCAAACGATGGATGGTGATGGTGACCCTTACTCCTTTATACGAATTTTCGAGGGCCGACTCAACTGTCGTGCGACCTGATTTGTGTTGTGAAGTTCTCATTCAGCATGTATTAGCGTTAATTTAGATCGGGATAGTGTACGCATCCTGATGCCCTCCATTTCCTGATCATTCCAACCATTCGTGGCCTTCGTTCGAGTCGTGGTGGCGTTCCAACGAATTTTGAGCATGGAAATTTTACAGATGGTGGTGGTTGCACTTCCTCAGCGATGGTCCGAGATAAGCTAAGAGCTTATCAGAGGATGAGATACGCGCTCATCACACTTTCTCTTCACGCGTCCGTCTCGTCCCTTTCAACGTCGTCAAGGCCTATTCTCTCGCCTCTATTCTTTCGTTTTCCCCTCCCACCACATCCCTACAGTGCTAAAGTTTGAGCTAATATACTTGAAGTCTTACGGGTTTATCCACCTATTCTTTAGATTTTGGCCAGCCTCCGAGGCAAACCCTTCCCCCTTACACCTCTCGTGTCTCACCCTCTTCTATCTCTCGTCCATCGAGAACTCATATCTCATCTCCAATAGCTTTGTTGATGCTGTCGATGTCAGTGCCGTCTTCACAAGCTACTTACATATTCGCCTTCATTCGCGTTGGGACCTATTTCAGTACTTAGCTCTCGAGTTCTAGTCGTCCATGCTTTATCTCTCGGCATATCCCACAATTTTCGACCCAAGAAACTTCGCAAGCGCAAAGGATTCTGTCTTATCTCTCGCCGTGGAAACACATAAGCTGTACTACGAGATGGACAGGGTTGTTTGCATGGGATTACCAGCTGCCAGTGAAGGCATTTGTTTCTTGTGGAGTACTAGTACTAGGCCATGGTACAGGTTAGTCGGGCTATCCCAGGGGCCGTTATACGTACGTGGTATTTTATTCCTTCGTATAGCCGTTGAACAACCATGTAAAGAACATCGAACATGGCGGAAACTTTCTGCCTGATTTCATTGGATGGACCGCGAATGACGAACTCCATGTGTTAGGGCCCAGTTTCGGTGGAATGATTGCACCAGGCATGCATCCTCCCTCTATCCTGCTATATCAGGTCAGGTACCACAGGATACCTCCGATCAAGACGATTCTGTCTCCATCAAGTTTGGCCCTGGTTCAAGATTGGATGTGATTCAGCTTGCCGCAACTACACTAGAGAAGGTGCTTGACGTTGTAAGTTGCTCCCCATCACATGGTTCGAGGTACCTCCTGTGTTCTATTTTATGGCACACCCTGACTCTAACGAACCTTACCGCAGGATGAACTTCGCCCGGAGCTGATGACCGATACTTAAGCAGAAACTCATCGGTGGCATTCTTCATTCGTGCGGCCCCAACCCACCACATGTCCCGAGAGCGTCCGGAAATCATCAGTACTACAGTTCCCTGAATGATCGTTGTATGTGGAGACGATGATAATCTGATGTTTTCCTGGGATTAATCAAGACTTAGGGACGCGATGCTAAGGACGGAACTTTGGCCTCCCCCTTGACGGAACTGGTGCAGTGGAAGGAGACATGGAATGGAACTCACTTCCAGAGGCCGCTGGAACATTCTCGATTGTTGACGAGACACACTAGGAGGCAGAAGAAGGGTTATAGACTCTGCTCACGAAAGCGCAAGCGTGAAGTATAAATATACGAACCTTTTCGAAGATTACGGTTACGCAGAGAACGTTCATGATCATCTTTTTGCTGCTCTGCCACCATGATGGAAGCAAGATGGAAGGCAAGGAAGGTACGTATGGTTAAGACTCAAATAGGAGGAGACGGTGAGCTCTCTATCCTGTCCCACTCATCCAGCCGCTCGCGCTGGACATTCCCAAGCCACCTAAATGGAAGTTGTCGAATCTTTGGCCGAGCCAGTGAGCTCCGTGTTCGTTATCTTGTGTATATCCGAGGGCGGGACGTTGCGACTGACTGCCTTTCTGACAGACGCGTCGAAAATTACTTCTTCTTACTCGCAATCAGTGAGTTTTAATCTACAAGTTCTGCGTCTTGCTCTTACCCAATTACTAGCAATCCTTTATTATGATCATTTTCTAACACTGGGTACGGCTGGTATAAAGACACATGACAATTGTACTAACCGCCGGCCATTACTCAGATCAAGAAATATGTGCTATATGGAAACGCCAGACGAAATTCAACTGGGGTTGCTACCTGTTTCTGATCAATCGCTACGTTTCCTTCTTCGGCGATATCGTTGCTGCAGTTTCGTTATTTTATCCTTCGTTTAGTATCTCGGTGAATATCCTCCATCGGATTTACCAGCATTTAACTGACTTGGACATTATTTTCTTAGAGGTCTGCCTTTCTGGGTCCTATAACTTCAAGCTACAAGTATTAAAGATGACTTTCGGCCAGCTGCAAAAGTTTCGAGTTATATCGCCTATTAGTCAAAATCATCATCCAAGCCGTCATTGGTGGTAACACTAGCAATATCTTCTGGCAGTTAAACATTTCTCACCATCCCCTCAGTCACTATTAGTTTGCGGGTCTACGCGCTATATGGGTGCAACCGTCGCCTGCTTGTGATTTTCATGACTGTAATAGTCATCGCCTTCATAACCTATATGGTGACTCAATCCTACATTTCCTATTCCTATTTTCAGATGGATACTAACTGGTATAGGTCCTCTTTGCCGCGGCTGATCCAGATCCATCCTCGAGTCCGGTATACGGATGTCACTCGATTTGTGATGCGGCGAGGTATGTAACGTCTTTTCCTATGCTTCAATTTGCCCAACATTCACCTTACCGATGCAGCGCGTCAAGTAAGATTCACTTTGTTCATGTGATGACGACCAGTGTAACGGATGGTGGTATAATTATAATTAGAGCTTGTAGCAGGATGGGGAGCAATCTTGTTCTTTGACGCCGTGCTTTTTGGCATGACACTGTTCAAGGCTCATCAATTCAAGAAAGACTTCGACAAGGTCAAGGTCGAGATGTTTTCGAGCACCGGTTCACCATCGATTCGTTCTATTATCACACGAGACGGTATGAATATTTATAAACCTATATAACATCTATACTCAGTAACATTGTCTATCTCCTTTCAGGTTCTATCTACTTTGCGTATGTCAACCTACAAGCCAAGTATACGACGGAGATAACACTGATTGGGTTTTAATATCCAAAGTGGCATGGCCCTCGCAAACCTCGTAAACATTGTCGATTTCTACGTGAGTATCGAATCGAACTATGCAACTTACCATACTAAGTAAACGATCTTTCCTTTTTTTTTTTCCAAGTTCCCGGGGGTATGTACCATTGAAAGTTCCTCCTTTCCCTCTAGTAATTGATTTCGACATATCACAATAGCCCGGAACAAAGGGTGGACTGGCGCCACTTGCGGGAAGGTAAGTACCCGAGGTATTGATTATCTAGGACCGACAAGGAATTGATGAACTTGAAAAGCATATCCACTACACTTACCTCACGGCTCATCCTCAACCTTCATCAGGCTGCTCGAAGCGGTCTGTTCTCGACTTTTGCTGATTCCAACCTTGAATGTGCCATTGTAGAATGTGGTATGGGTAGTGAGAGTAGAGAATAGATAAGAAAGTGTGCGTTACGAGGTTCAGATTTGATTATATGTTACAACAAAGCGTGTCGCTTGGGCAGAAAAAATTCCTACCCCGACAACTTTAACAGAATCGGTTATCGACGGTATGGCAGGTGGCGCGCAACCCTGTCTCCTTCATGAACATTGCAGCTACGAATCAAAGGGGTATCGTTAACGGGGATACGGGGATTCCGAGCTCGCGAGAGGTCACGCGTCACGCGGCAGCACTCACTTCTCCTCACGCGTCCATCTTTCGACAATCATATCTTTCTTCTCAATTCTCCCTCCCTCCACATCCCTACAAAGCTACGGCCTTAGTAATTGACTTGTAATCTTACAAGTCCTTCTACCTACTTTTTGGCATTCAGGTCTGGTCTGGATACACGGATTCACGGTGATTTTTGTTCCCGCCTCACGCAGCCCGTGCCCTCGCCAGCCTCCAGCAACCCTACTCTTCTCGTATCTTCCTTTCATCTCTTTCCACCCTCTTCCTTCACCTCTCCTCCATCGTGAGCACACATCTCATCCGTCCATCCGAAAACACGCGAGCTAGTTCGTTCCCATTGCCATTGAATGGAAGATAATGACCGATCCGATCCCCGCGGCACGTTAAGAAGACTTATCCATTTATTCTCCTCCCTTTCACGGTTCACCTACATCAGAGAAACTCCAACATTCGCTGCAGTTTCAACTTCAATTACCATCTGACCGTCATGCGAAGAGAAAGAGAAATCGTCTTTCAATCCCAATCCTTGTTCCACCTATACATACGTATGGGGCTCAAGATTCAAATATTCGCACCTCGTGAGCACTTCTTTCAAGTTAATACCCGAAGTGTTCGATATCTTATGTAAATGGGATGAATCAGTTTTTCAGGGCCTATTTATACGGGAATGGTGGTCGTACGCTTTTTCCTTCTTCCCACCACACCCTCTCATACTTACCTTCGCTAGTAGGATGGCCGAATACTCTCATCTCTCCGAGATCGATCCAGAGATCGCTCCTTTAATTGGATCTATTCCAAAGCTTGTAATTGACGCGAAGACGCTTCCCGCAATCCGACAAATATCTGCAGAGGCTCTTCAAAAAGAGAGCAAGTACGAACCCTTACTTCCAGAGAGTATGCATGTCATTTTTTCGATGTGCGACATTTGGACCGATTACCCGTTTCCTACACTAGGTTCTGAATACACAGTTAAAGATCATGAAATCGATGTTGGTGAAGGGGTTAAGGTGCTTGCGAGGTCCGTAATACCCACTCCACGGGCCGGTGAGGATGGCAAGTTTCCACTGTTATTCTGGATCCATGGTGGAGGTAAGACGATAAGGAAGATGACTACGTCTGAACCAGATAATCATTCTCGATTAGGTTTTACGATAGGAAATCTTCATTTGGACGATCATCGGCTTAGGATTGCGAGCGTCAAACTACGCCTTTCGGTAGTGAACTGCCAATATCGGTATGGCGGTCGTGTCGGCGTTTGGAGTCGTTACGACTGATGTTCATTCAGTTTAGCTCCAGAGCACCCTTTCCCAGCTGCGGTTAATGACCTGACTGCAGCTTTAAAATATGTATGTGCATCTCCCCGTTCACCGCAAGTCGAAACTCCCTGACATAATTGCAAACCCAATTAAGGTTGCTTCTCACCCGGACACTTTTTCTGCTTCGTTAAAGAAAGGCTTCCTTATTGGAGGTCAATCTGCAGGCGGAAATTTAGCTGCAGTACTTTCTTGGATCGCTCGAGATGATCCCTTCTTCAAAAACACGCCACTAACTGGGCAGTTCTTAGAAATTCCGTCTGTGTGTCACCACGAGGCGTACCCGGAGAAGTGGGGTTTCTGTCAATCTTCCAAGCCTTCCATCTCTAACTTATTCATCAAGGTACAAGTCGTCCCTCTTGTCTTATGAACAGAACAAGGATGTGCCGATGTTGAATAGGGATCTTCTCCTCAAGTTTAGGGGTCAGTTTGGGACATTTTTTCAGAAGAATTCCACTTATTGCTTTTCATCAGAATATTACAATGCACCGCCATCAGATCCAAGATCCTCTCCTCTCCTCTTGTCTTCACACAAAGGTCTACCCCCTGTCTTTCTCCAGGTTTGTGGACTGGACCCTTTGCGCGACGAAGGCTTTTTATATGAGAAGGTGTTGAAGGAAGCAGGTGTTCCCACCAAGCTTGAAGTGTACGTCGCGTTCGATGCCATTTGTACTGGACAGCTTCAACATTCAGGGTAACTTTAACAGGTACCCAGGCGTGCCTCACGGATTCCATGCATATCTCTTTGATATCAAGCAAGCTGCGAAATTCAGAGAGGACTTCAACGACGGGCTGCAGTGGCTCCTTGAAGTTGGAAAGCCGACCTCTTGATTGCCATTTCAGTGTTACCTTTGTTCGATTCATAGTGCTGAATGTACAACTCTAACCTAGTAACCACATGTCGATCTAATGCTTCAACTTCCCAATGAGGTATCATCAAGTTTCTATTTTTACGGTCCACACTGGCGAAGTCGTGTGATCGCTGACTGTTCGGGGGACTAGGCGCGTTTGCTATTTATGTGTGAAAGGTGTCTTCATACTCACACCTCCACAACGGGAATGGCGGAATACTCTCATCTCTCTGAACTTGACCCAGAGATTGCTTCTCTCGTTGCAGATGTTCCGCAGCTTGTAATTGACGAGGACTCACTTCCTGCATTCCGACAATATTTGACAGGGCTAGCGATTCCCCAACTGGTGAGGGATTATGAGCCGTTACTACCAGAGAGTACGTATTCCTTCGATGGACTATTTCAAGCTTAAGTACTGACCATCCATTTGTATCTCAGGCTCGGAATATACTGTTAAAGATCACCAAATCGACGTTGGTGAAGGAGTCAAGGTGCTTGCGAGATCTGTAATACCTACACCACGGGATGGCGAAGCTGGAACCTTTCCTCTTCTATTCTGGATCCATGGTGGAGGTAAGGCGACGAAAAAGACTCACTCACGAATGTCTAACACATCATTATCATCGGCGAGCAGGCTGGACAGTAGGAAATCTTCACATGGACGACTACCGGCTTAGAATCGCCAGTGTCAAACTCCGGCTGTCTGTAGTTAATTGTCAATATCGGTATGGTGCGGGTTCCATTCATCATTTGGGAAACACACAAATGACGAGCCTTTCTTTTAGTTTGGCACCAGAACACCCGTTCCCTGCTGCGGTTGATGATCTGACCGCAGCTTTGAAATATGTATGTATGTTACGTCGTTGAGGTCGTTCCCGAGTTTCACTGACGAAGGCATGATTCAGGTCGTTTCCTATCCCGACGCCTTTTCTGCTTCGTTGAAGAAAGGGTTCATTGTCGGAGGAGCATCTGCAGGTGGTAATTTGGCTGCAGTACTTTCATGGATGGCTCGAGAGGATGCCTTCTTCAAAGAAACGCCCTTAACCGGACAGTTCCTGAAGGTCCCGTCTGTAATTCACTACAAGGCTATCCCAGAAAAGTATGGTCCTCTTCCCTTCTCACGAGGCCTACATCTCTCAGTCGTTTCATTCAGGTACAAGTCTTCCCTGTTATCCTGGGAACAGAATAAAGACGCGCCGTTCTTACCTGTACAGCATGTGATGAAGTTTTTAGGTCCATCATCTTCACTTTTAGGTTGCTTCGTTTCTCATCCTGGCTTTTTTTCTTAGAATTTTATAACGCACCGCCGGCGGATCCAAGAGTTTCCCCTCTACTCTTATCTTCACATCGAGATCTTCCTCCCGCCTTTCTACAGGTCTGCGGACTGGACCCGTTGCGCGACGAAGCTTTTTTGTACGAGAAAGTGTTGAAGGAAGCAGGCGTTCCCACTAGACTTGTAGTGTAAGTCCGGGGTTTACTTTCGCACATACATCCTTCGACTCTGAATGTCCTGCCTGAATAGATACCCAGGTGTGCCTCACGGGTTCGACGCAATGGGTGGATTTGGTATCAAGCAAGCCGTGAAATCCAGGGAGGACTTTAATAACGGGCTACAGTGGCTTCTTGAAGTTGGAAAGTCTTGTTGAGCGCCATTCTCTTGTTGACATCGTAATACGTGCATCTTAAGATAACCCAGAATGACCCAAGTATGTCTCTTGCGATTTTCGAATCGAACGAATTCAATTATCTCCACCATGATAATCCATTCATCTATCCAGTACAGGAGGATGTCCAGGACAGATGAAAACGTAACCAGCCATATGATTCGTGAAGTAACAATCCCCGCTAAAACTAACAAGGTGTAGAGAGATAAGATAGAAACGTTGACAAAGTGTTCTATGATGGCACCAACGGAGAAACGAATAGGAAGAGAAGAGAAGTAATTTAGGAGAGATGACGAGATGATAGGAGGAAGTCATGTGGATCGTCATTGATGCGGACGGATGAATTAGTGACTCCATTAACAGAAAAATTTCCCCTTTCAACTCGACCTACTTCTTCCTTCACTCAGTAGCTGCGCCAGCACGTTCCCGGAGCACCTCAGCTGAAGTCTCAGTGTGTCTTACAACAGTAGAGTTACTGACGTTGGCAAAAACGGGCTTCAAAAGAGTGTGATAGGTCGTTTGTGCACCCTGGGTCGAATGACGTAAGTATCAAGACCGTGCACACGACAACGGTAGACAAGGCGAAAATCAACAGATAGTTGCGCAAGGAGAAGGGTAGGAAAGTTTTTAAAAAAAACACGAGTACTCACGCGGAAGGCGGGCAACTGAAGCCAGAGAATGAAGATTGTCTTGAAAGCGAAGTACCATGGAAGGTAGTAGAGCAGAACGCTGAGAGCAAAGCTCTCGAGGAAGTTGAAGAAACCGAAAACAACCCAATATGTCAACCATTGGATATCATCCTGAGCAGAGGGCGTTTCGAGGGCCTTGAATGAGAGATAAGCTGGGATGACCCAGCCGACGAGATTTGAAATCGGTGCAGCGAGAGGGTTGAAAAGGTGAAGGAATACCACGAGGAAACTGGCAGCGAGAACTGCGTATGTCTTTGGAATCTGAGTCTTTCGTTCGAGGTTTAACAAAATTGGGTAATTGGTGAGCTGTGCAGATGAACCAAGTGTGAGTACAACTCCTGTGGCCATTACGTCTAGGATAAACTGTGCACCTCCTTGTCGAGCTGGCTATGATAGTAGCCCAACTTATTCTGAGCTTGCACAACAACGGGGTGCTGCTGAACTTTTTGTGCTGACATTCTGCGTGTTTTTGCAGGAGATAGGGCAATGTGAGTACAATGAGAAAAAATAAACAAGAGAAAGAGCATGCTTACTGACTTTTGAAGAGGAAAACGTGTCAATAAAGATATCCGTAAGCTGGAAACTGGTCGTGTAGTGGTGGTATGAGGAAGAGAGCAGGAACGAGGAAACTGGCCGCTGATATGTGTTGATTACACGTATTTGGTCGGCTACGTCAGCTAACTGGCAACTCCAGCTCAGCATCGCTCTTAGCATCACCTCTTCATCATGGCTGACTATGAGGCAATGAAGGTACCTTTTTTTTCATTTGTCTTTTGCCCTTCAATCCATGAACTTGTTTTTCAATAGGCCCTACATGAGTCACTTCCACCATTCAAGCCCATCATCAACGTTGCGCTCCTTCCTTATCTTGCATTCATTCTACTCTCGTCTATCTTCGCTTTAGGGTTCTACTTCACAACGTACGTAGCATTTACTGCAAGCATCACCGGTGCCCTAAAGCATCCTACAGTCTTCCAAAATCAACTGTCCCTACTCGCGAAATCCCAGTAGCTGTATTGGCAAGTGTCCTGGGGGGATTCGGCGTCGTCGCGCTCTTCTGTTCAGTTGGTGTTTACGTCTAGACCTTGCGGAGCAACAATTGTGTTAAGTAGCACGCCTTTCAGTTGTTGACACGCCAACCATGTTGGCATGCAGTGCACTGGATAGCATGAGTTGAGATGGGAGATTGCAGGAATATAAGTGAGGCGTACTGTGTAGAAGATTGTTGCACCTTCGTCAGCACTACGCAACTAAGGTTATGGCTGGGTGAGAGAAGCGCCTTTGATTGATTCTTCGCACCGGACAGACCTGTAACTCTTTGAAGTATGCTTTCAGATTTCCACATGTGGGACATTTTTCGTCAACCTTGAAACAGACCGAGTTAGCTTGATTCCCATAACGTATTCCCGATAGCTCGTACCAAAGCTCCCTTGTCGCCCGATTCGTGAGCTTTCGTCTGAGTCTTCCGTTTTTGTCTCAATGGGGAGGGGAAAGCGTCTGGATGCGACCTTGTAGTAACTTCGATATCCTCGTACGCTGGAACGAAAGAAGCATCCATCAGTATTTGTTTGGTTTCTCTCCGGAATGATACACACAGCTTGCAGGTTCTTGATGACTACACTCAACACAGGTCACATTAGGCTCGCTGTCTTTTGGGAAATCCAGCAAAGTCCCACAGTGAGGACAAAACAACAGAGACCCTGGCGATATATATAACGGTGAGAAGACTTGGATGAAACATTGAACCAACCGATCTTCTCTGCTCTGGCTGACATCAATTCAGTCTCGCGAACGATCGCCCTCCGTAAAGTGTCAAAGCGACCTTGAAAAAACAAGAACAGAGAAGGTGGTAGTCACGTGTTCCCGCGTGTCCCGCGATGCGAGCTCAAGCGCTTGTTATGGAGTGAGCGCTAATTAGCACTTAGCCGCCATCAGGGATCAGTTAACCTTGTCTTCCTTTGTCTCCATCTCCAAAACAATAAAGCCTCCCATTTCGAGCCGTTCTTTTTGTTTTTTTTTCGTGGTTTGTGCCCTTCTCCGATTCCATTGTGGGTCCAAGTGTAGAATTCCATAAAACATGGAGGGACTGCCAGTGCCACCTTTTTCACCTTTTCCACTATCTTTCTTTCTTTCATTTTAATCTGTTCTTCACGCCGCGCGTGTCGAGTCTTTATCCCATCGAACACGAGTCACCACGTTTCGCCTCGCTTCGGCTTTTGTTCCTTTGTCTTCAATTCCTTTGTCTGCTCACTTAGAACCCCCTGGCCACGACTACAAATCCTCCCACCACTTGATCTTCCATACTCATTCATCTTCAACATCTCCCATCATGTCTTTCAACGTCTCTGCTGGGCTTGCACCTCTTCATCCAGTCGTCGACGACACAGCACCAGTGCCGCTCCCACCCCATCATCTCCGAAACCTCCACGCCATACTTCAACGAGCAAACGACTTTTACCACCAGCTGGCGATTGCCACTCGTGATTCCCGTAGACCCACCCATCACGCCAAATCGTACGCCTCCAAAATTGGCCTGACTGTCGATATTAACAAGGCCGCCAACTGTCCTCAACGCGAGGTCTCTCGTATTCCTCTTCCCATTGTCGACACCACCCTTGGTCCAAATACACCTTCCGCTAGGTCGGCGGTACAAGATTTGTATGGACCTTTCGACGAATACCGTGTGGTTGGATCTGGCCCAGTTATTTCTTATGATATTTCCGGCGTATGTCATCCAGCAGCGCCACCGAAGCGTCGATCGACGAAAGATCTTCCTCCCATCATTATCCCTGCGGTTGGCTCCGATCGCCGACGGGTAGCCACTGCCCAAGAGAAGATCGTGGAGATGTATGTCTCCCCGACTCAACCCTCGTCTTATTTCTCCGCCATCACTCCTGATACCAATGTACACGAAACACCGGTGTTCAACATCCATATTTGGGACTCCGCAATGTCATTGCAACACACGGAACGCATCGTATCTGACCATGTTATTCTGGGTGACGACAAGGATAAAATCGGTGAGGAGATCATCTTGACGCCGATGTCTGCAATGAGTGAAGGTGATTCCGACTGGGAAGATGATAAGGATAATGGATTTGTGCTTGAAGAGATGGATTGCTCGCAGGATATGGAGTTATACTATCCTGCTCCAACCTCGTCTGTCTCTTTGTCTTCCGGTTCGTCCAACTCCGGTTCCACAAGTTCAACGTCCTTCAGTGGACTCGCTACGCCCGTAAGTCGCTGTCTGTGCGTTTCGCAATTTTCTAATGTTTTCGTTATTAGTCTGAGGGCTCACCAATTACGGTCTGTAATAAGCACCAGTTGGAATATCAACACGAGATTACACTCGGCAGCAAGCCGCCCAAGGTCTGTGTCTATTCTTCGAGAATATGGCCAGTTGACTTTATTTTTACCCCTCTGAACAGCTCGTCCGCAAGGATATTCAGATGGGGATTTCTTCCACTCTTTGAACACTTTACCCCCGCCCAAAATCAAAACACCCTTTGAAGGTCCTCACCGACATCTACAAGATGTCGTTTACGAAATCAGAAGTGAAAATTGTAACGATTATGCCGTGCCGACCGTCATTCGTTGTCCTCCGTTTTTCTTTCGAACTATATTATATCCAGTTTTAACATGAAGGTTTTGTTTATTTAATGTCTTGCTGCCGTCGACTTCTTGCTTTGTGTAATTAATATTTGACTGTATCCATTATTTAATCGTCCTCAAGTTGGTGCCTACCGTTCACTATTTGAAAGCGTTTTGGTATGATACCATCTCAAAGACGGGGTGATTTTATCTCAGAGCGATCCTTTGAGTAGCGAAGTTTTCGACTGACACTGGCGGACACCGGCAAAAGGAAAAGTACCATATCAGTCGCTAAATGAAACTGGTAGATACGAATTACAGCAGGTTGATAAACCCTTCTCCAACTTGGCTAACATTCACCCACCAATTATCAGAGGTAGTCTGTCAAAAACGAAATAGGTCAGTAAACAATATATTGATACATAAGGGGTGAATGTCTGAATACTGACCTGCATACAAGCTGCCCCGTCGTCAAGGACGACTTCATTATAGGAAGCCGTAATTTTAGGCACCACCCGTAGTATGAACTTCTTCGACGTCAAAGCATCCGCCAAGCCCTCTTGTAACATATCATCCCCTTTGAAACCTTGTCGGACAAGGTTATCCCTGAAGTATTCAAAGTACTCAAACGTTGCCATCCCAAACTTTTCCTCCCAACCATCGTCTGACTTATCCGCCTTCAGGACCTTGTAGTTCTCCTCGAAATTGGGATCAAGAATAAGATCAGAAATACCCGTAGTACCGATGAGCTCCTCTTTCAAATCATCGATCTTCTCTTCCCAATCCTCAGCAATGGAGTGCTTCGCTCGAAGTGACATCCCTTCCCGTGGTGCAGCCTCGATAGCGGCAACAATGTTATCGTAGATGTAGTCTTGGTTGTATCCGAGAGAAGTGTGATGGAATAAGATCCAAAAAACACCATCCTTCACTGCGCAGTCGATGGTGGGAGCCTTGTCTCCGAGAGGGTTGACACCGACTTTGAGTTCCGACTCGGTCACGGCGGAGTTGAAATGGGTTTTACCCTCATCTTCGTACTTTTCGATGAAGCGTTTGAGGCAGGAGATGAAACCATCGACGTATCTAGACGAGGGAGAATAAGCATGAGGGGAGAGAACTGTTTAGGGAAGAACTCACCCAGTCATTACGCTCCCTGCACGAAAGCTGCTGGTATCGTCGTTGTAAGCCCAGATTTCGTTGGGGTTTAGAACGAGCTTGAAAGGAGTTCCAAGTAAATCGGAAATGGTCTTCTCGGATTCCTCTTTCTGCGCTTCGTAGTTGTCACGGACTGAAGGTATACGATCAGTAACTGATATCTGAATGCTAAGCAATAACGAGCACTTACCGTCTTTACGAACGGCCAAAGGCAACTTTTCGATGGGTTGCTTGGGAGTGAAGGCGGGGGTTTTAGGCATGGTGTCTTGATCAATGGTATCTTTGATGTTCAATGAAGGCCGCTTTTATATCTCGATTGAGGGGAAGGCCGGCTGTGAATGTTTGAAAAGTGCCAATCCGTCAACGAATGAATTCAGTGATTTGACGATGCAGAGAATCAGGGGTCGAATCAGGAGCTAGAAGGACACCGCTTGAGGACCAGTTAGGTTTCAGATTTTTCTTCTTTGGCATCTCTACGATGGAATCTCGAACCACTCAGTGTTAGAAGTTCCATTTCCGCAAGGTTTTCCGATTCGAATCAGGAGAGGCCGAGAGACAAAACATTATGATCCACGCGGAGTTGACTCCATCCTGAGCGCTGAGCAATGGGCCAAAGAATTGATGTAGACGTTGACGCAGACGGTAATCATGAAATGACATGAACGTGTGCGTCTGAGAAATATTTAAAAAAAAAAAAGAGAAGTGAGTGACGCGAACGGTTAGGCGTGACGCGTGACGTCTGGTTCTCTCTGCTTCCAAACTCTCCTCCGGTTCAAAGCTGGTACCATCTCATTCTCACCTTGAATCGAGACGACCTGAACTTGCGTAGCAAACTTGGGAAGGAGAGGTTTGAGCGCGCTCAATATGAACACTGTCATACTTCCAGCGCTACACTTGACGTGATATATTGGGCATGCATCATGACAGGAGGGTTTCCAAGCAGCCTGGCAGTATGGAGGAAAATCAAACGACTGTTCTGCACGTTAACAGACACCGCGCTCAAGAAATCAGGATTCAGCTCATATGATTTTGCGTCTATCCGACATCGATCAGCGCATTACAACAATCAGAACAATGATTCCAGCCTCTGCTCTGGAGGTTAGACGGCATACGGACAGATTGATTGTCTCCGACAATCATTTGGGATCCCTCGCGTCCTTACGAGCTCTGCACCTGCTTTCTTCGCCACACTGACTCATGAAACTCAACACTTGATGGTCCACATTGCGGTAGTAACACTCGTTCTTGCTCGCATTCTCTCGAAAGATGTATCTCATGGCGCTGATATTGGTATCCTCTATGCCAATACATCTCTGTTCATGCCGTATGTCCAACCGGGGATTCCAATCACATTCTCTACAGTGCTGTCTCGCAAGTGGCTACAACCATGGCCATGTTTGGAAAGATTATTTTCCTCCCTCGAATTTCCCTTTGGACGCTTATCGACTGCGTGCTCGGATGTCTATACTCATGTAGATCACGAAAACTCATTGAGTCTGGGGTTGTTTCACGTACAGTTTGTCAAATGCACCTCACTGGGAAACTTGTGAGTGCGCAGTCTTCGTAGATGAAAGTTACCATATCATATCTCAAGCCTCGACCGGACTACTATCTAACACTGAGCGGAGTCGATTCGAGGATGGCGCACGCAGTATATGATTAGAGGAGTTTGACGCGTGTATCTGAGGTTGTTTTCGTCCATTAAGGCACCGACAGTCCACAGATCGCCACACAAAAAAACGGCGAGATACCCTACGAATCCTGGAACAGCAATGCCTCGCACCGCTGTGTTCAATGAGCCTTCGTTAGCACTGGGAATCTGAAGCCGTCTTTCCTCGTCCAGTCCTCTCACGGTTGATTACACGGGCACTGAATACTGAATTATCAACAACATAGCGACCGCGGCCACGACTGAAACAACAACGCAGCTGATCATCTACTAGCGGTCCCGCACAACGTATTCCCACTTTTCCGAGATCCACGAGGGAAAATGAGTGAATGACAGTTGTGAATATCTATTCCATCTTCATGACGTTCGGCGAACTGTTTGTAATCGACTCGGCTATACCTGAAGGCCTGACGACGGGTATCCCTATATTTGACAAGTATTGAGTACTGAGCCCATGGGCCATCCCGAGCTTCAATCTCGGCGTTACCGCTGTACCAGTAAGTACCCACTGCACTATTTCGTTGAATGTTCGTTGTATTGAACAGTTGTGTCCCAGTCGACTCGGAGTCTCTACAACCGGAATGTTTGAACGAAGGCATGATCTTAGTTGGATCTTAGTCTTCTTGGAGGTATCCTACAAACAAGTTCGGCCACTACAAGTTGTATGAGAGTTACCGTGTCTACCGCTTTCGGTTCTGGGGTGCTATTGATACTGTCGGAGCCAATACTATTGCTCCCCCATCAAGTGCCACTAAGTACCACTCAATCTGATAAATGGCCACACGTCATTCGACAATCATCTGGTCTCCGCACATTCTGAACACAAGTTAAATGCTTCATCGGTACATCACCGTTGGCCACCCATAGCACCTTCGATGTCTCGGCCTACAGACCTAGCACGCCCTAGTCCGTGAGTTGCCAGCACCCCCTCACCCTCGAACTATGTCTTAGAATGTATCCTCATTTCACTTTGATTCAGAGTTGGCCCACTGGTAGGTCCTGGTGAAGAGAGTTGCCAATACGGGGATTTTAATAATGTTCGAGAATATAGATCGTCGGGCAGCTGATGCTCTGCACGCTCTTTGGAGTCCTTTCAGCTCAAACATGTGTGTTCTAATTTTATCGCTTTGCACGCCCTTCGTCCAGCCTACTATAGATTTCTATCACATCAGTCCCCGAGATAATTTCTTCCTTAGGACGCTCGTCTATGGCGTCTACGCCATTATGCTAGCCCAGATCGTCCTAGCTGGCCAACAATTCTTTACGCGTTTCACACATCCGGCGAACACTACAAAGCTGAACTCCGCAGATCTGGGCTGGTTATATGCTCCTGTGTTAGGGGAACAGGTAAGCTCTAGCCTCTAATATACCGTTTGGGACTGTTCCCATCTCACTGTCATCTAGTGGGGGCTATCGTTCAGATGGTTTACGCCTGGAGAATTTCCGTCCTGTCCCACGACCGTATCGGCCCGTGTTTGCAGGTTGCGGTATGGGCTTTGAAGTTTGGTCTATGCTAGCGGGACTCTGATCTGTTCGTTGTAGCTCTCGGGTACGAGTGTGTGTTGAGCCTATGTTTCCGCCGCATTTGGTTTCCGTATTTCCACTATATCCGCTCTCAATTCCGACTCGCCTGCTATGCGAATGGCTTCCACTGTGGGTGTAGTATCTATCCTCGAGTCCCCGGTTTCCCGGTTTGACGTCCACTCCTAGATATGGTACGCAAGTTCAGCGGTATGTGATGTGGTGATAGCAGTATACATGACATACTTGGCAAGTCTCCCCTCGCGTTCCAACTGTTGCTGTTCTCTAAATCCTAGGGCGACAGTTGACAAGAGAAAGAAGTTCCGTTTCGAGCACCCGCAGAATGATCAGGAGGATAATTCGCCTCACGTTCGAAACAAACACCTTGACAGGTGAATCCTTCTGATTGTATGACGATATCGTCAATTAAAGCTGAATCTTGAAAACTAGCGAGTGTAGCGGTAGCGACTCTCGCGCTCCTTCTCGTACTTCCAGGGGAGACCTATTTCATTACCCTGGCCCTCCTTCTACCTAGCATTTACGCCAACACCTTCCTCGTTATGCTCAACGTGCGCTACCGAGTTGCCCCGTCGGAGATACAAGATTATCGACTTTCCCTTTGCAGGACGTCTCTAAGCAACACACCTTCCTTGCGTGTCCAGCCGCCTGCTCTGGTTACATTCGAGGGAGGACACATGCATTCAGGTGATGCTCGGACCAAATATGAAGCGGGGTAATTGACCATCTACGAGAAGTTGACGAGGTTTAGGTCTTCTTCTTTCTTTCGTATTGCGCTCTACGGAGTTCCGCTGAACTTCTTGAGTAGAGTGGAATTCAAAATTTCTTGGAATCGAGTGGAAGAAGTGGACGCCGAGGATGCCTATTGAAACCCACTTCAGGGGCGATTTTACATATTCCCAGTCGAGGCTCGAGGATAGTCAACCAACAAATTAACGTATTCCGTTACCCAATTTGTAGTTACATTAACGTGTGCATTTGTCGCACGGCATCTTCTGAGCGTTTTGCATCTCTAGTCATAAAATGGATATTAGCACTGGAGTGTTGCATAGCCGAAGGACACCAGAGTGCGGGGCCAATAGATTCGCAAGGAGGAAAACTCGGGATTTTGGCATTGCGGGCCTAGGATGAAGCTTTGAAGGCGCGCGACTATCAATGTGCGAGCCAAACTTGAAGGCGGTCATCATGCATCAAATCTGAGTCTCGGAGCGTATGAGCGTCCATGAATCGATGCTGAATGTCGAGCTGAGCGTGCGTAGCGCACATTCAGAGTGTGTGTAATGTCGTGAATGTGAGATCCGCCGCCAGTGGGTGCTTATGGGCGTCGCAAGTTGAAGTCGGAGTTATAATCCCAACTCCGACTTCCATCAGGACCCGGGTTACACAGTAGCGCTTTTTTGGGCAACGTTCTCCATTCTGATACAATGAAGATATCTGCTCTTCAGGTACTATATAAAAGAGTATGACGGTCTTCCGAGTATCAAGTAATTTGGAAGGGTTGGTCTATTTGGGTTTCACAATTTAGCTGGCGATCACCCAATGTTTGGAATGGGGTTCGCTCCCCGGGAGCTTTGTTCGACTTCTACCATCCAACTCGCTTGGAATTCGTCCTCGAATGTCGTACGTCGAATTCCCTCTGTGTGCTTTCTCAGACGGGCGCTCTTCTGCTTTCCATTGGTACCAGTACCTGCCAGCACATGTAATGTGGCGAACTGAGGACATCTCACAACAGACTTTGCACAGTAAACCGGATGAGGCCGGTCCTATACGTCGAGCATCGAGGTGTGTGTCTATTCTGATCATGTATGATGTAGGATTCACATGAAGATCGGTCCTTCAGGTTTTTATATACCAGACAATCGGCCCCTTGAAACCTGAACACCTTCTGACTGATCCTTAGAGACTATCCGTCATCCAGGCTCCAAGACTTTTAATGCCTTCAATAACGCTAGCTCAGGTCTTCCTGGTTGGACAAACTTCTTTACCATATTTCATGTCCCTTGGCGGCTTCACCATTGGCTAAACTCACGTTCCCGCAATCTTGGTCGGATCGTTACTCTCGGTTTGATACCTGAACTTTTGTCTAATGCTGATCGTGTTGCTTTCAACGTTCATCAAACTCTGGGTCCTCGGTGCTAGATACCGAAATAGCCTCTTTTTATTTTCTTCTTTGATCACTGTCAAGGTACTACTGAAGCAGCCACCATATCTGATGGGTGCCTCGCCGTTTTGCCACGAATTTTGTTGACGTCTCCAGGTCGAAAATATGATCGAAACTCGTTCCTCCATCTCACCTCCATACTCTGGTATCTGCAGCCACCAGTTGATGATCCTCCCGTTCCAAGGAGATGAACGAAGGTTGCAGCGACCGCGGCTCCAACTAGTGCCCCACGCATTACCCCTGGCGACCAATATCACACCGGGAGATCTACGACAGAGGGTAAACGGCTGTGAATCTTTAGCCAGCCGTCGTACGAGTTATGAGGGACTCCTGTGAACCAACTGGCCAGGCGGGAATGGGCCTTGAAAACTGAACTCTCGTCAATGGTATCTTGTGGTGTATCCTCAGGCGGTCATCTCTACGAGTTTCCTACTGTGTCCACAGTCGTGAGTTCTCTCTCTCTTGTCAGTGTAGTAGTGCCTTAACGTTTCGCAACGAGGGTGGCCAGCTAGCAATCTCCAGGCCGCAATGGATAAGCGCTAAGCTTGAGTCCATGAGATAACGACGCCGGACGCCGGACGGCAGTACTGATACGAGCTAGCGACATTATGTTAAACCCTTCTATACGTTTGATTGATTGATACCCGCTTCCGACACCATCTGTATCTTAGCTGTCTTCCAATCTGGGGATGGAACGGACGCAAGACTGAAAAACACTCCCATGTCGCGACTCACACTATAATAACTAGAACATGCTCCATCGCTCCATGCCAACGCATATCTTCCATGTCTTCTCCCACAAAAGAAAGTGTCAGCTCGTGGGTTATTCCTCGACCGCTCTCAGCCAATTTTCTCTATCCTCATCTCGTTTTCCTCTAGAGTTGGCCCAGTGGTAGGTCGCAAACGGGATCACGAGGAAGTCCTAACAGTCGGCAATGTAGGTTGTCGGGGACCAACTACTCTTCGTGCTCTTTGGAGCCTTGTCTGTTCAAACGTGTTCGTTTTCAATAACTCATTGATGTCCTCAGCCCCTCACCCCACAGGTTCACAGATTTCTATCATATCGGCTCCCGAGATAAGGCCCTGATTAGAGCACTCGTCTATGTCATCTACGCCATCATGCTAACCCAGATCATCCTTTCTGGCCACGACTTCTTCGTGCGTTTTGCCAACCCAAACCGTACTTCAAAGCTCAATTTCGAAAACCTGGGTTGGCTGTATGTTCCTGTGTTGGGAGGAACAGGTGAACTCTAATATACCGTTTGGAAGTATTGCCATCTCACTGTCATCCAGTGGAGGCTGCCGTTCAAATGCTTTACGCCTGGAGAATTTCCGTCCTGTCCCAGAGCCGTATCGGACCGTTTCTACTAGTAGCGGTGTGTTTGAAGCAGTCGATCTTTTGAATTATCGGTCTCTGATTCGTTGGGACTTCAGCTCTCAATCGCGAGTGCATGTTCAGCGTATATTTCTGCTGGCTTTGGATCTAAAGTTTCCAATATATCCACTCTCAACTCTGATTCTCTTGGCCTGCGGATCGCTTCAACTGTGGGTGCACCGTTGATTGACCGATGTCCTGTTTGACGTTATCTTTTAGGTATGGTATGCAAGCTCAGCTGTGTGCGATGTGGTGATTGCAGTGTACATGGTGCGCCTGGTAAGTTTCCGTTCATACCCCAAGTATAGTCTCGTTTTCACCCTTGTCCAATAGTTAACAAGAAGTAGGAGCTATGTTTCGAGCACCCGTGCTGCGATTGGAAGGATAATCCGCCTCACGGTCGAAACAAATGCCTTGACAGGTAAGAGGGACTTTCTGATTGTACGAGCACATATTAGATCAAAGCTGAATGAATAAACAGCGAGTTTCGCGGTGGCCACTCTCGTGCTTCTTCTCGCAACCCCGGGGAAGACTTATTTCTTGACGTTGTCGTTACTTCTACCCAGCATCTATGCCAACGCCTTCCTTGTTATGCTGAACTTGCGCTACCGACTCACCCAGCCTGGGGTCCCAGACCCTCAACCTTCCTTCTGCAGGATGTCTCTCAGTACAGCACCTTCCTCAATGCGGGTTCATCAGCCCGCATTAGTGTCATTCCAAGAGGAGCATGAACTTGGCAGTAATTTGCGAGCCAAAGACAGAAGCGATGACCTCGAGAACCAGTAGAATGCTAACGTAGTTTAGGTATTCTTCCGTGTTCCGTCGCACCTCAGACTTTTGATACTCATGTTGCGCACAGCAGAGTATTCCCGGCGGCCCGTTGACAGCGAGGAAATGTGGTCGTTGCCATTTTTACGAACAATGTACGCCATCTCCTACAATGACTGTATAAATGCTTTGTATACAAGAAGGATGCATTATGCACCACCCACATTATTGACTGATGTAAATTATGAAGTGTACATCCATATTCACATACTTTCCCACGTTCATCCTAAATTCCCGCACGTCTCTTTGGGGTCGATGTCGCTCTAAGCCCCGCTCCTATCCCACTATGACGAGGTGTCCCAGGAACAATGATTTTTGAGCTTCCTCTCGCTGTTTGAGTTGCCAGTTCCTCTTCCGCAGCTTTTCTTTGCGAACCTGAAGAAGGTTATGGCGCGATTAGTTCTGGTTGATCGGACGAACGCGATGAACGACTCACTCTCACGCTGTTTCGCCATCTCAGTTTCCAGTTTCTCGTTTCGAAAACTCACGGCCCACTTTCCGTCTGTTTCCCCGGTCGTCGAAGTTCTTCTCTTTAACAGAGTAGAACACGGAACCGAGTTCAGCTACAGGACATGTCATGAGTGTCTAAAGAACGTGAACAATGAATGAACCCATACCAAGCCAATAAGCGTCAATTGCTGTTACTTGTGTCATGTACTCCTTAGAAGTTAAGATGAGTTCATGATACACAACATAGGTCGGAGTGTCTGGTGACACAAATTAGCCAAGGGATCCTGGATGGCGTTCATATGGTGACACTCACGCCCATATAATGCACTCGTGGGATGTAGATGTGTGGGTAGACCGGAACGAATGTTGACGAACTCGCCGATACCTTTGACACGCGCAGCTTGGTGGAAATATCCGGCAGTTATAGCTTTCCTATTAAAAATTCGGGAAATGAGAAACCAAGACAACAATAGGGTGACCTCGATAACCAAACGAACCCAATCACGTCAAAGTCAGCCTAATACCCAAAGCTGATACATTGAATTGAGGATGTTGGCCTGCGAAAAAACGTCAACCTCATTCCGTTGGTCGCCAACCTCATTCCCTTGTGACCAACGAAGGTCTTACTTGAGGTGGTGGATCCATAAAATCAAACTCCAAAGATTTTTGACTCCGAGGGACTTGAGAAGAAGCAACGTATTCGCCAAATTCGTACGCTGAATTCCAGGAATCATATTCTCGAACATTTCATCGCGGTAAGCCATTTCTGTGAATAGCCGGTAGCAAAACCTAGAGGAAAAAGGGTCAAAAGGGAGGGACCCATAGAGCTATTTAATCGCTCACCCGCTTCCGGTGTGTCCAGCGCCTCCAGCATGTTGTCCCGCATTGGCCTGGCTAATGGGCTTATAATCGAGTGAAAGAAGCGGACGTTGCCGGTGGGAATGCCTATTGAAACCCACAGGAGCGATTCTGCATATTCCCAGTCGAGGCTCGAGGATAGCCCAGCAACGGATTAGATTAGAGGCTTATTCCGTTACCCAATCTATAACTACATTAATGTGTTAATGTGTGCATTTGTCGCACGGCATCTTCTGAGAGTTTTGCACCTCCAGTCATAAATGGATATCAGCGTTGGAGTGTTGCCATAGCCTAAAGACACCAGAGGGGACGGTCCATAGATGTGCAAGGAAATCGTAATGTTGGCATTGCGGGAAGTGAAGCTTGAAGCTTGGAAGAAGCTGTCATCGAATCTGAGGTTCGGAGCGTGTAAGGTTCCAGGAATCGATGCTGAATGTCGAGCTAAACGTGTCAGAGTATGTGCAATATTGCGAAAACAAATCTACTGGGTGCTTGTGGGCGTCGGAGTTAAAATTCCCACTCCGACTTCCATTTCCCGGCGACACTGAACCTTTCTCCATTTCCGATACAATGGAGATATCTGTCGTTCAGGTACTCTATGGAGTATTAACCTTAAATTTTCCGGGCCTGTTTGGAATAGCCAATACAGTGAGTTGCTTTGTTTTGATCATGGAAGGCACGAGATTCGTTCTCTGGGTTCCTGTTCAACTTCTACCATCCTTTCTCGCTTGGAATGCGCCTTCGAATGGGACACCTACGGCAAATCCGACCTTCATTGTGCTAGACGGTTAACTTTCCGCTTTCCATCGGTACCAGAACTTGTAGTGTGGCGAACTGGGACATCTCACAACAGCTTTGCGCCATAAACCAGATAAGGCCGGTTCCGTCGAGTGTCGAGGCGTGTGTCTATTCTGATCATGTTGGTCCTTCAGATTTTTATATTCTCTGTTTACCAGACAGTCACCGGGTACCCATTGAGAGCCATCTTTCATGTAATATCTCCATTCCTTCACGACAGATCCTTAGAGACTAGTAATCTGTCAACCAGGCTCCAAGGCTTTTGATACCTTCAACAATACTAGCTCAGGTCGTCCTGGTTGGACAGGATTTCTTTACTCGCATTCCACGGTCCTTGGCGACTCCACGATGTTCTTGGTTAAAATGCACGTCAATCAAAAATTGGTCGGCATTCCCTCCCTCGCTCTATTGTTACTCAAACTCGGTTCGATACCTGAACTCTTCATGTTGCTTTCAACGTTCTCCGATCCGTGATCAGGGTCACGACCGCCGCACTTCGTTCAAACTCTGGGTCTGGGTCCTCAGTTACCGAAATAGACTATTTTGGTTTCTCCTCTTTGATCACTGCCAAAGTACTAGTATGTAGCCACCATATCTGAAGGGTGCCTCGCCATTCTGCCACGGATTTTGTTGACGTCTCCGTTGACTCGCCAGGACGAAAATATGATCGAAACTCGTTCCCTCCATCCAACTTTTATATTCTGGTATCTGCAGCCACCAGATCACACCGGGAGATCCACGACGGAGGGTAAGCGGCTGTGAATCTTGAGCGACTCCTGTCAACCACTGGCCAGTGCATACATCTTGGGTGGGAACAGGCGTTGAAAATTGAAGATTGAACTCTCGTCAATGGTATCCTGTGGTGTATCCTCCCGAGGCTGTTATCTCTCAGAGTTTCTTACTGTGTGCACAGTCGTGAGTTCTCTCTCTCTCGTCAGCGTAGTAGAGCCTTGACGTTTCGAGGATGATTAGACCAGTTTCCTGCATGTAAGGCTCGGCCAACACCTAGTGACATCCAGGCCGCAATGGATAAGCTTGGGTCCCTGGGAGTCGTCAATGACGCCGCCGTCGGACAGCAAGTATGACCTAGCGACATTATTATTATGATTGTAAATCCTTCTATACGATTGATTGATTGATACTCGGTTTTGACACCATTTGAATATTAGCTGTCTTTCAATTCGGGAGTGGAACGGACTCAAGACTGAATAAAATCAGTGTCACACTATAATAACCAGGATATGTTTGTCGCTCGCCTGCTAAAATATCTTCCATGTCTTCACCCGCAGAAGAAAGTGTCAGCTCGTGAGTTATTCCCCAAACTGCTCTCATGCCAAAGCTCTCTACCCTCATCTCATTTTCCTTTAGAGTTGGCCCGCTGGTAGGTCGCAAACGTGGTCACAAGAAGTCCTAACAGTTGGTAACGTAGGTCGTCGGGGACCAACTACTCTTCACGCTCTTTGGAGTCTTGTCTGTTCAGACGTGTTCGTTTTTAAGGTCTCATTGATGTCCTCAGCGCCTCACCCCACAGTTTCACAGATTTCTATCATATCAGCTCCCGAGATAAGGCCCTGATTAGAGCACTCGTCTATGTCATCTACGCCATCATGCTAACCCAGATCATCCTGGCTGGTCACGATTTCTTCGGGCGTTTTGCCAACCCGAACCGTATTTCAAGGCTCAATTTCGAAAACCTGGGTTGGCTGTATGTTCCTGTGTTGGGAGGAACAGGTGAACTCTAATATACCGTTTGGAAGTATTGCCATCTCACTGTCATCCAGTGGAGGCTGCCGTTCAAATGCTTTACGCCTGGAGAATTTCCGTCCTGTCCCAGAGCCATGTCGGACCGTTTCTACTGGTAGCGGTGTGTTTCTAGCAGTCGATCTTCTGAATTATCGGTCTTTGATTCGTTGGGACTTCAGCTCTCGATCGCAAGTGCATGTTCAGCGTATACTTCAGCTACCTTTGGATCTAAAGTTTCCAATATATCCACTCTCAACTCTGATTCTCTTGGCCTGCGGATCGCTTCAACTGTGGGTGCACCGTTGATTGACCGATGTCCTGTTTGACGTTATCTTTTAGGTATGGTATGCAAGCTCAGCTGTGTGCGATGTGATGATTGCAGTGTATATGGTACGCCTGGTAAGTGCTCCGTTCATATTCCAAGGATAGTCTCGTTTTCACCTTTGTCTAATAGTTAACAAGAAGCAGGAGCTCTGTTTCGAGCACCCGTGCTGCGATTGGGAGAATAGTCCGCCTCACGGTCGAAACAAATGCCCTGACAGGTAAGAGGGATTTCTTGACTGTACGAACGCATAGATCAAATCTGAATGAATAAACAGCGAGTTTCGCGGTGGCCACTCTCGTGCTTCTCCTCGCAACCCCGGGGAAGACTTATTTTTTGACGTTGTCATTACTTCTACCCAGCATTTATGCCAACGCCTTCCTTGTTATGCTGAACTTGCGCTACCGACTCACCCAGCCTGGGGTCCCAGACCCTCAACCTTCCTTCTGCAGGGCGTCTCTGAGTACAGCACCTTCCTCAATGCGGCCCGGGGTTCATCAGCCCGCGCTGGTGTCATTCCAAGAGGAGCATGAACTTGGTAGTAATTTGCGGACCAAAGACAGAAGCGATGACCTCGAGAACCAGTGGAATGCTAACGTGGTTTAGGTATTCTTCCGTGTTCCGTCGCACCTCAGACTTCTGGTCCTTCATGTTGCGCAAAGTGAAGTATTCCAGGCAACCCTGTTAACAGCGAGGAAATGTGGTCGTTGCCATTTTTACGAACAGCGTACGCTATCTCCTATCATTTGCCCCGTATACAGGAAGGACGCATTATGCATTGCCCACATTATTGACTGTACAAAGTGTATCTTACAACATACATATTCACGTACTTGCACATATTCATCCTAAATTCCCGCACGTCTCTTTGGGGTCGGTGTCGCTCTAAGCCCCGCTCCTATCCCACTATGACGAGGTGTGCCGGGAACAATGATTTTTGAGCTTCCTCTCGCTGTTTGAGTTGCCAGTTCCTCTTCCGCAGCTTTCTTTGCGAACCTGAAGAAGGTTATGGCGCGATTAGTTCCGGTTGATCGGACAAACGCGATGAACGACTCACTCTTCACGCTGTTTCGCCATCTCAGTTTCCAGCTCTGCTCGTTTCGAAAACTCACGGTCCGCTTTCCGTCTATTTCCCCGGTCGTCGAAGTTCTTCTCTTTAACAGAGTAGAACACGGAACCGAGTTCAGCTACAGGACATGTCATGAGTGTCTAAAGAACGTGAACAATGAATGAACCCATACCAAGCCAATAAGCGTCAATTGCTGTTACTTGTGTCATGTACTCCTTAGAAGTTAAGATGAGTTCATGATACACAACATAGGTCGGAGTGTCTGGTGACACAAATTAGCCAAGGGATCCTGGATGGCGTTCATATGGTGACACTCACATCCAAGCCCATACAATGCACTCGTAGGATGCAAATGTGTAGGCAGACCGGAGCGAATGTTGACGAACTCGCCGATACCTTTGACACGCGCAGCTTGGTGGAAATATCCGGCCGTTATAGCTTTCCTATTAAAATTCGGGAAATGAGAAACCAAGACAATAATAAGGTGACCTCGACAACCAAACGAACCTGATAACGTCAAAGTCGGTACCAGCAGATATAATCTCCATCTTCTGGAACTTCATGATATCCTCCAGCTGTACCCGAACTTCTCGGGCCTTCCGAAGCAGCTTTGGATGCAAGAAATGTCGCATCGCCCATTCGTCGCGGTGACTAAGAGAAATGAGCCTATGGTCCCTACCAATATCGACTAGAGCTACGCACCCATGGCTTTTCCATTGATTAAACACGTTCAAGAGCGTCAAATGATCACTTTCGGGAACATTGAACTTCTCCCTAGCTGCATCGGCTTCCTCCATCCGCTCCTTTGGTCGGTAGAACACACTCGGAACAGATAACATGGAGACGATAGTCAACATCTCTGCCGAACATCTGTACTCCACGGACGCGATGAGCATTTTGGCCATCGACGGTTCCATTGGGAATTCAGACATTTTGCGACCGACGGCAGTGAGGTCACCGACGTTGTCTAGAGCACCTAATACCCAAAGCTGATACATTGAATTGAGAATGTTGGCCTGCGAAAAATCGTCAACCTCATTCCTTTGCAACTAAAGAAGACCTTACTTGAGGCGGTGGATCCATAAAATCAAACTCCAAAAGATTTTTGACTCCGAGGGACTTGAGAAGAAGCACAGTATTCGCCAAATTCGTACGCTGAATCTCAGGAATCGTATTCTCGAACATTTCATTGCGGTAGGCCATTTCTGTGAATAGCCGGTAGCAAAACCTAGGGAAAAGACCTGTCAGAAAGGAGGGATGCATCGAGCCATTTTAATCGCTCACCCGCTCCCAGTACGTCCAGCACGACCAGTACGTTGTCCCGCATTGGCCTGGCTAATGGGCGTAATTTGAAGCGCATCCATGCCAACTTTGGGATTGTAGACTTTGAGTTTGGAGTAGCCCGCATCCACCACATACAAAATACCGTCCACTACAGAAATGGGAATTCGTCAGTACAATAAAAATATGACACATATATGTGTACCGGTCAGAGAAGTTTCGGCGATGTTAGTCGCAACGATAACCTTTCGCCTCCCGTCACTTGTAGCATCAAAAATCTTGGCTTGAAGATCAGCGGGCATCTGTGAATAAATTGGTAGGACGGCAAGAGCTGCTGGGTCGTCAAGCTGGTCCAATCGCTCTGGATAACATAACGGTAAGCAACAGCCGATAGGGACGAGGGGGGAGACTAACCTTGAACGACCTGGCACGTAATCTCGATATCTTCCTGCCCAGTCATGAAAACCAATATGTCTCCCGGAGGTAGTGACAGGTGGATCTGGAGGACCTGTTTTACTGCGCTATCGACATAATCCTCGCACGGTGATTTAGAGTGAAATATTTCGACAGGGAAAGTTCTTCCGGGAATGGTGAAGCAGGGAGCGTTGCCGTAGAACTTCGAGAACTGGTAGGACAACGTGAGTAAACGAATGTAAAGAAAAAGGGGATGTTGTGCACCTTCTCGGCGTTCATCGTTGCGGAAGTCACAATGAGTTTCAAATCTCGTCTCCGAGAAAGAACTAGAGGCGAGATTGACTGTGAGTAAGGATTACAAACGCAAAAAGAGAACGTACTTTTACGCAGTAAACCCATGAGAACGTCAGTACTCAGCGAGCGCTCATGAGCTTCATCAAGGATTATAACGCTGTAGCGATCCAGATCCCCTTCGTTTAAAGACTCTCGGAGAAGAACACCATCAGTCATATCTAAGAACTCGGTAAGTAACCGGCAGAAGGGTATTTTGCTAGACATACATTTGATTTTCGTTTCCGCGCTCGTGCAATCCTCAAATCGAATAGCATATCCCACAGTGGAGCCCAATTTGCACTGAGATAGATATGTGAGATGTAGGTTCAACCGACAAAACCTCATGAGCTCACCTCCATCTCCTCACTGACACGCTTTGCAACAGACATAGCGGCGACACGACGCGGCTGGGTACAACCTATGATACCATATTGACAATAACCATCTTCGTAGAGGTACTGCGCGAGCTGAGTAGTCTTCCCTGAACCTGTCTCGCCGACAACGATGACCACTAACCGCGAGCGCGAGATATCAGAAAATGGAATCGGGTTATTGCGTAGGACATAACTTACCTTGATTGTCCCGTAGAATACGCATGAGATCCTCTCTACATGCGAATGCAGGTAAATATTCTCTTTGCTGTTTGAGCGTCCGAGATCTCGCAAAGACGCTGACGCCTGACGAGGCTTTCAAATGACTGGCAAACTTGGAATCACCCTTGTAATCCTCTTTGACCCCCTTCTCCTTGGCTTCCTTCTCTTTCCTTTCCGCCTCAGCTGTGAGAAAGAGAAAACGAAAACTACGTGAATGTGCAACTCCGAATTCATCGAGCTAGAAACCAGGCAGTTGTTAACTCACCATCGGCATCCGCCTCCTCATCCTTGACTCCCATGATATTACCGAGCGTTGTTCCTCCAATACTGGCAAGCTTCGCAGCCGCTTTAGCCCTTTCCGCCTGTTCACGTTTCTCTTTGACGAGAACACTACCCTTCTTGGAAAAGATAGCCATGTCACTGGTAGGATCTCGGATTGGGTTTATAGGATCGAGCTGTTTGGTGAAGACGGTTCGGCCATCGAGGAAGGGGGGTTTGAGATCGTGTATCATGACGTGTACTGTTGATTCCGATTCGTCTTCGAAATCAAGGTCCACAGCTTTCCGCGTTGCAACACCGGATCTTAGCATACGATTGGCTTCCCAGAGGTCATTATCGGCGTTCTGCGGGAGTTGAGGTGTGAAACATTATGTCTACATGAGAGTCTTTCGGTGACTTACATATTGAGCTTGTCGCGCTGATATCTTTCTCTGCAAAAAAAAAGATTGACGATCAAATAGCGATTAGAAGATAGATGATAGGCTTACAGTCTGCTTTTTCGCTATCTCTGCATCCTTTAGCGCGCTTAAATCCTCGTACTGAGCAAGTGGGTTGTGTTCATCATCCCCAGCCAAACCCCCATCTTCTGCTCCTGTATACCAGTCCCTATCCAACCGAACCTGTTCCTCCTCCCACTCCCTCGCGTCTATCGCAAAGGCAACATTCTCGTCTGGACTCCCTCCTCTAACCATTCTTGGTGTCGGCGCATCCCAGCCTCTACTCTGCGCACTACCCCATCCCCCATCTTCACCCCTAGTACTACGCGGCGTTGAGTCCCATCCAACGTTAGGTACACGGACACTTGGCGCATCGGAGCTTGAACTTCTGGCGGAACGAGGGGTTGAGGCGTCCCATCCTCCTCGTACACGGTCATCATCTCGACCTCCTCTATCACGATAATCGCGCCTCTCTCCCCAACCCCGCTCACGATCACGATTCGAGCGCCGTTGAAAGTCGCCTAACCCTTTGGGAGCATCTCCACGTTGTTCCTGAGCCGCCGTGATACCTTCTAGAAATCATGTTACGCAGTGAGTAACGCGACGACAAGTGGTTAACGTGCAGCTCACCTCTTTGCCTTTCTCTCCGACGTTCATCTAAACGTTTACGCGCAATCTCGGACAATCCGCCAGGATTAGAAGGTGTTTCTTCGCCTCTTTGCCTTGGATTGTTGTGTCTGACGGGAAGGGATGGTACTGATGCAGATGTGAGTGAAAGACCAAAAGCAGAAGGTTTTTTGAAAGGAAACTGTACCTTTGAAAATTGGTTCAACTCCCTCATCAAATCTTTGTCTCTTTCTCGGACCATCCAAATCTCCATTAGTCGCTTGAGCGGCACGCTTCTCCTTGGCCAACCTATCCAATCCTAAGACTGAAGTTCGAGGTGTCGGGGGTTCAATAGGCTTCGCGGGTTGTTTGAAGGTATGTTGCTGGAGGTCAACGATGATGATGAATATACAACCGACCGACCGAAAACAAAAACGCACCGAATCTCTACGTACGAGCCCCCCTTGTCTGACGGGTTCCGGCTGAAGCACATCACTATCATGGACTGTGATACCTGCCACAGGTTGAGGAGCAATACCAGTTTCTTCTTGCTTCACATGTGACATGATCTCGGAATAGATTTCTTCGAGAAAGGAATCCTTGAGTTTCCCAAACGATGCGGCAGCTTGATTTGTGTAAATGAGGAACGGAACGTGAGCTACGTGTTGTATTTTTCCGGTCGGTAAAAAGAAAGAGGGAGATTTACCTTTCTTGAAGCCATCTACTGTGCTGGTTTTCGCGATGTCGGTGACTCGTTGTGCTAATAAATCATTCGGATTGACTATGTTGAGTACTCGAGAGAGCTTGATGGCAAGCTGATGGTTGAAGTCTTCTGGCGCCGGAGGTGAGGAGGACATGGTGAGGAGTGCAGAGTCAGAAAGTTGGAGTGTCACACGCAAGTCACACCTCGGCAGTAAGCTAGCGCCCAACTCTTATGGCGCTTGAGGTTGCTCTGTTGTCCTTCACGATCCTCTCGTTTTCCAGAAAAGATGAAGATCAGCCTACATTCGCAACCTACAAGCTTCGAGCCCGGGAATATCTTGCTACCGCTTCCGCTGCATTCATCCGACTTCAAACTGGGGCTACGACATGGTGAAATGTATGGGTTCGGGTTCCGTCATTGCAGATCCCTTGAAGGACCCATTCGCCCGTAGGCGGCTCCGGCACAGTCAAACTGTACGGACAGTGATCGATGATCACCAAGAGACATGGACCAGGCCCATGTAACGGATCAGAAAAGTTTCACGATGATGAACGGCGGAAAATCGCCATATGCATGAGAGGTGTTGTGAATCGAGGAGGACTGGATAGTGCAGAAACTTCCATCTGGGCGCCTGTGGTTGGATGCTGCCTACAACAGCGGCAGCTTATCGAACTTATCCTGTTGTCACCATGCAGACCATTATCTTATTCATTAACGCAGACATTTCAATGTCTCGGATTAAAAATCTCCGTGCCTACATCGCAGAGCCCTCTGGATCCCTACATAGGGTACATAGCGGTAAGGAGACCTAAATTAACCCATGCAAACTTGATCTCGAATACTGTTTGGTGAGCTGCATTGAACATGACATGGACATGTCTTCACAGAGTTCCTTCAACTTTTGAGTTTAGACTGTCGTCCTTGATCAACGCAGGAGAGTTGTGGCGTCGTTTTTGCCTGTGGTTGCCTGTAGTTTGTGCCGATATGCATGCTACGATCCTCCTGGGGCCGTCGGGACTCCTGAGATGATCATGGACGGCCCGCGATCGGCCAGCAATACAGCATGTGGTTGTTACCATACTTGCCGCTCTCACACTCCACTGTTTCCACCGCATCGTGCAGCTACAACAATTCCAGCAAGAGTAATGGTGAACGACGTGGACAGACTTCGGGTTATCGTTGTACGTGGTATTTCCGTGGTTAATCCGGTTGCTTGCTTCAATCTGTTTCCGTTTCTCGGGGAGGGAACACCGTGAACTTGAAATCCCATTTGATATATTATATGCTTCCGTTCTTACTTACACTTACTCTTTAACCTTGTAGGCTTTGGCAGCGTTGAAATACAAACCTCCTGAACACTCGTGTGCTTGTGCGTTTCAGCCAATGTCTTTCATTTGCAAGATCTATGGCTCTCAAGGAGTACTTCAACTTGTGGATCCATTGCCTTCTCCACCGCTTCATTCCAGGAACTGATGATTGTCTACGATCGCACGACCTCTTTTTCCACCGCGCACATGGACTTAAACATACCAAATATGGGATTCTCTATCGATCGGCCGATTCCTGGGAAGATAGCATACGTACTGGAGCTTCAAGCGAATTTTCCGCTTGTGGTTGGAGCAACGGGCAGCTCGGTCTCTACATCTGATGGTCATGCTCAGCAAGAAGAAAAACTTGGCCACGAACAAGCCCTGCGATGGAAACTTCGTGCGCTACGTCTGGAGAAAGAAATCGGAGACTTGAAGGCGAAATATGAGGCGGAACAAATTAGTGCGTATATTTTTGCGCCTCATGTCTCCTCGGTCGATTGCTGCTGGTAACCACGCCGACGATCATTCTTGCATGGGTATTCAGGGCTGAGTCCTATTAACCCAAGGTCGCAGGTCTGAGTTCATGGCATTGCCAGCAGACGCATACATACCTCTTGACATACCTGGTGCATGACGAGGCCCAGTTTCAAGCCATTTACATAGTCCGTTTCCGACTCGGAAACCTCGCCTCGCCAAGGGCGGGCTTGGGACTTATTTTTTTTACAATCTGGCTAATATGGCTCATTGATTTTCACTGATTTCCCTGTGTTTTTTTATGGTATGGCAAACAGGAGCAATCTCGTTGGCTCGCGTAACCGAAGCGTACTCGTCGGGTACTGGTGTTGCCCAAACGGTGCAAACGAAAACTGTTGATGGCCAAGATCAGCAAGCGGCATCCTCAAGATCTCAAACTCAATCTTCTGGAAATGTGCCTACAAGCTCCGATGACCGAACTGGCTTCCCAAGCGAATCGTTGTCTGCACCTGCAACTGAGGGTGTAGGAAAAAATACCGTCACTACGAGTACGGGTGCAGGAGGCAAGAAAAAAGCGGCAAAGAAGACGAAGAAGGTTCCGGCGACCGACATCAACTCTAAAGAGCCTAATTCTCGTGTCACGTCCAATCCTAATTCTGGCACGCGACTGGATCTGGAAACACTTCTAGAGGAGCATTTCAAAGGCAAGTCGATTCGTTCCTTTGATTTCTTGACGTGAAGTGAACGTACCTGGCACGCGTTTCTCTGATACACGGATTCTCAACAAACAGACGCGAATTCTCGGTTCTTTTCAAGGAACACCAATGCAGGCTCTATCTTCACCTCGTTTTCCTCCTTTGAACAACTGGCTTCTGCACTTCCTCAAAACCCCACTACAGGAGAACAGTCCCTTCTTCTGTCAACAACGATCCGCGCTTTGCAGGCTGTTTCTGCCCCAATGAGGCATATTCTCTTCGAATTTAATCCAGAATCAGGAACTCCAACCCAAGCCCGTGATTCAAACCCTCCTTGTAGTAGCGCCACCAGCGCAAATACGCACTCCCTCCGTCTCCAAAAACTCAGCGTTCTATTGAACTATCTGCTAACCACGAGTATCCCATTGATCTACTCTTCGTCCGCCACACATAGTCGCACTCATTCGAGCCGTCAAGGACAGAACACGACAGACTTACGGTCGGCCTCAGGGCCCGGTCTACCGTCGGGACCCAGTGACAACCAAGGCGAAAGGGACAATGAAGACACGCAAGTCAAAGCCAATAGTAGTGTTTCGGATATCGACCCAGAGCCTGCTTCCGATCAAGACCAAACTCATTCAATCGACGTGCTTCTTGATTCACTTACGACATTGGTTGTTAGACCTCTCCTCCATTCTTTCGTTCCTCTCAGTGAGGGTTTTATTCACTCACTCTTCGGGGCTAAAAATTCTGGTTCTGGTGGCGCTGGCGATGTACGGGACCACCAACATACCCGAGGCTTTACTGAACCTTCGAGTTCATCGAAGTTGAAAACACCGCTCGGATCGTCCACATCCTCTTCCAATTCCAAGAACGTTCCTTCTGACCGCCGTAATCCCGCGACGTCAACATCCACTTCAAATGGTACTAGAATATCGTCTTCCACCTCCGCCTCTATCTATTCAAATTTACGAACTCAAGTGTTAAGGGTCCTCCATGATTTATTTTTCGTCGTTGACGGAATGCTTGGAGCTAGCAACACTAGCAGTTCTAGTTCAAACTCGGAACCTCTGACCGATTTTCCGACTTTTAACCGCGGGAATTGCGAGCATTCCATAGGTTTTGGTTTAGGTTTCAAAGAGTCGGCGTCGCTTACTGTCATACGCGAATTACTCGACGTCTACAACTTGAACTTGCCTTTGGGATGTCAGTTTCGAACGGGGTTTGGTGTCCTCGAACCTGGTTATACAACCGGAATGAGATGTTTTACCCACGCTAACGTCAACGCGAATACGAAACTCGCCACCCCTTGGGGCAGTATACATTCCGGGCCTCCTCCGTCCTCGTCTACCCTTACGACGAAGACGTCAAAGACAAGTTCAACTCAATCAACTCAATCTCAATCTATTGGTGTTCACACGACGTCGACGGCGACTAGTGATACGAAATCAAACCGCGGTGATGGGGATATGAACATTTCAACATCAGATGAACAAAACGGAAAGGTTACAGGTACTTCAACTGAGAGTAGTCGTACTAGCGCCCATCCCGCTGGTTTCGTCGTCCCGGGGACCGGTAACAATATCTACGCAGATTGCGGATGCTCACTTCATCGTCGTCGGCGTGGATGTCCGAACGCTGAGAGTGAGAAGAACGAGGATCTAGAAGGAATGCAAAAGCTGGCGAGGAAGGATATGGTGTGGTACTTTTGCAGTGTTTTGCATTTACTTCTTCCGAGTGAGAGTAGGACGAATAGCTGTGGACTTGGGTTGTCTGAGCTCGGTGGTGTAGGGGGTGGTCGTGTGAGAGATTGCGGGAACCGGATGACGATAGATGTCGCGGACGTAAGAAGTGCAGGTGGTGGCGTTGGTAGTAGGTCCTTCGGTCATGGGCGTGATGCTGATGCTAGTTCCATGAATGACGCTGTTGGAGGAAGTAGGAGGGATAAGCGCGTTGGAGACAGCGTAACAACAAACGATGGTGGAGGAAAGGGTAAGATTGATGGTGTTGACGTCGAATCGGGCCATGACGGCATCCAGATAGACGGCATCCGGTTGCTCAGGGAAGGTGTTCTGGAAGCCCTTTTGGAGCTGATAGTCCGTTGTCAGAGACGTGATACATCATCGCGATCCTGGGGAGGACGATATGCGGGAACGAAAAGGGAGAATGGCGATGGTGGTCGCTTAAACGTTGAGACTGAGAACGAAGGAGGGAGGAAGGATGCGGGGTTAGGGCAAGATGATAGGGGCGGGGAGGCGGGTTCAGGCGTTGGTGACCAACGTCATTCTGACAGCAAGAGCAACGAACCCTCGAATTCGCCTAGGCTGTTCTTGGAGGAGGAAGAGTACCTGATGTTACTGGGGGTTATCGAGCAGTACTATTGGCTATTGTCTCCGATTGTGCAAGCTCCCGTCGAATGAAGTTGTGGCAGAGAAATACCAGAGGGAGGCTTTTTGGGAGGATATAGGCCCAAGGTTTGATGCATGATGGATTGGGGGTTCTTGATGCGCTGAAAGACAGTGCGTATTCTATCGCTGGGTGAAAATTCCCAGATGTGTTCAAACACGAGGTGATTGACGCTGTGGTCAGTGGCGTAACAGTTACGATAAAGCGTTGAAGATATAGAGTCTAGCAGAAGGAGAGAGAAGGCGAATTATGTTTTCCCCCAGAAGGATTCCATGGCTAGCGGAAGATGGCTAATGATCATCCTGTCACACTCTTCCAATACGAAAGCGCATGGCTAAAAGTAACTGTAATCAGTCTATCATACTTGCGAGCACTTCAGGCTAATGAGCTGCAGGGCTGCTCTACGGTAGTAGTCGGTTCGAGCGGGAGGCAGGCAAGGGCCGGCAGAGTTTGAGCGTGGAAATAACACATGTACACGGGTGATCTGATGTCCATGGAAATTGCAGTCCTGAAGACCTGAGTACTTGAGTTCTGGTCCACAGGTCTACCAAGTCCAGGTCTTCTGCCAGCTGGATACCCCCTCGACATCTGCTCGGATTTCTTCAGATGGCAGACTGAAATTTGTACCCTGCCGCATGTTTTCTCGTACGTTTTTCTCTCAGCATGAAGGCTGTACCTGTCTTGCAGCCGGGGTCTCGTGGATCTCGCCTAGTTTTTTACCCCGAATTCAAAATTCTCCCGAAGAAACCACGCGACGTACGAAATGATTTTTCACTTAGCAAAATAAATAAATGATAAATAAATAAATAACATAATTGCTCAATTGAGCACCAAAGATGATCTCGATCCAAATTTCCCACCACGCGCACCTAAATCTGTACATAAATTCACCTATCAATTGGCTGGAGTAGCTGCTTAGCCCCTCTCCCCTCCCCATCAATATGTCTGCTCTAAGTGCCGCTCTCGCTGCCTGCAATCGTCCCAACGTCGCCGTACTCAACGTCGTCGACGTTCCGCTCAACAACCAGGAGACATTAGCTTGTCCTTCCGTTGTTCCCAGTACGTTCATGATGTCGTCTTCAACATTGATCACGCGTTGTTGATCATTACTTCTCTATCAGAATCTCCAGAGTCTCCCTACTTTGCCTCGAGTGACGATAGCTCATTGCGAGCCTCATCTTCATCATCGTCCACCTGCAGCATGCTCTCCGTTCAGACAGACGTGCAGAATCTTTCTTCTGAGACAAGACCCAACGAACATCTTGCCGTGTTGATGCCTAGACACCTCTGGAAGGTGCGTACATTTGACCCCTATGACGCGTCGCCCACCGCTCATTGTGTCTTCTGCTCTTTGTTCAGGCTGATAACTTGGCTTCGACCTGCGACAATTTCTACTGTAAAGTCAACTTTACCATCTTTGAACGCAGACATCACTGTAGGAAATGCGGCGGTGTGTTCTGCAAGGTGTGCACTTCGCGTCTGACACCCCTTCTGGATACCTCCAAGCTCTCCTTCCTACATCCCCCTCATAATGTTTCCATTTCTACCTTTGCATCATCCGAATCTCCTGTCGTCAAGGCGCGGGTATGTGATGACTGTTGGGACCAGCTGTATGGCTGTCCTTCGACTCCCCGAACACCCGAGCTCGTTCGACCTTCCTTACCGATCAACCTCATGCCGAAACTCCAACTCCCACTCTCTCCCACCGACAGTCGCGCTAGTTCGCCCTCATCTTCTAGCCCAAGAACGCCCCCCAATGGTCTTGGTCTAGTAGTGCCTTTCGAGCGTAAACCTACCACCGAGACCAGCTCGCTCAAACGAGTGAGCTCTCGCTGTAGCAACTCCGATCTGCGTCGTCGCACTGCTCTTCGTGGGTCATCAATGACGTTGCCCGATGAGGAACGGTCATTTGGTGAACTTGACTCGTACCCGCTGAGACGCTCCTCAGTGCTATGCAAGGCCACTGGCGGAGGCCGGTGGGAACCTAAACAAGGCCCAGTTTTCGATGGTCAACGAGTACCCGTTCCGGGAGGTAAAGCACCGTACGAAATTCGCATGGAGAAGGAGCTCGAGGAGGAACGGATACGCAAAGCAAACCCGGTCATTAAAGATGGAGGTTAGTCCCTTTCGGATGCTGAAGGTCTGATTGATTGACTGACCCGCATCCATAGAGTTCCAGTACCGATTCCCACGGGATCCAGAGATAGCGCTTCCTGTAAGGAGCCTATCGCTTTCGACTTTTTGACCATCAAGTTGTTCGCAGTGCCTTCTATCGTTATTTGCTGTATACATATTGGCCATTCGTTTTATCAACTGTATCACCACCAACATCATCGCAATCCACATACCGCCGATCCCCTAATCTCTCCAGTATCTGGGGTCTTCATTGCCTATATTTGCTTAGTATTTTGCTTTCTGCTGTTTATACCTTTTGTTTTGCGTTACCCAGATTCTTTTTGGCCTACCCTTCGCCACCCTTCCCCTGAACCCCGAACCGCTAAATCCGTTTATTCTTGTCTGTTTCTTCGTTCCTTTCTCGTCGTCACCCTCCCTTACATCTTCCTCTCTTTCCTCAACACCGTCCTCCGCCCCGCATAATCCCCTTTTCCCTCCATGCTGTCGTACGCTGTCGCTATTCCTATGAACGTCCTCGATTATAGAGTCGACATGGACTTTTTTGCTCGTCTTTTTGGGATTGTGTTGTCGGTTACCATATACTTTATCACCATACCACCATTTCCTCCATACCATAGAGTAGATAAGATGTACCAGACGGGTTGGTCTTTAACTCTGCTACATATCATCGGTTTTGTGTACTACGTTATGTTGTCTAGTTCTTGTTTCATGGTAATAAGAGTTGTTGATACATTGTGAACTCCTCGAGATGGCAGTAGACGACGACATGATTAGTGTGGCTCGGGCATTCATATGGTTATCGTTCGACCCCTTTGGCTCTTTTCTCACTGTGCGACGATGCCGCTGTATTCCCGAACATTGTCAATGTCAATGTCACCGCACAGTGCCTCCAGAAACCTTGTATACAGCCCCTGACTGAGCACCGCTTACAAATCAGACGCGTCGAGTCGTTCCGAGTTTTTTTCTCTTTCCGAAAATTTGCAGAGTCCTGTGTACTCGCACACCTTTCCCTGTATACGCACCACGATGCTTGCACTGCGTCGGGTGCGGTTACCCTCTTCCTCTTCGCGGAATCTGATTTCAGCCACTGGGGTTCTCAGAAGGACGAATGCGACGGTGACCGCAGACAGTGCCATTACGACGTCAAATTCGACACAAACACCGCCTTTGAAAGCTCCTGCAGCAAAGACTAGGGAGATTCTGTTGAGGCCTACGGTTTTGAAACCTAAAGAACGGAGAGCTGACACGCTACCCAAGCCAAAAACAAAATCTAAGGTTCAGAAGAGCGAGGTGAAGGTGGAGGAGAAAGAGTCTACGTCTACTACCAAGAAACAGAATACATCTACAACGAACGTTGCTGGTCGTAAACGACGCCGCTTTGTGCAGCGAAAAAGACCGCAGATCTCTCTTCGAAACCGGCGCAAATGGAATCGACCTTTACACGAAGGGGTTATTCCTGCGTACGATGAAGCGTTGAAGGTTATTTACAGGGACAGTCGGACGTTAAAGAAGGAAGTGAAGGAGTTCAAGGCAAAAGTTCAGAGGAAGGAGCAGGAGTTGGATGCGGCGACGGAAGGGACGGAACAGGAGGTGTTGGATGCCGAGTTGGAAAAGATGAGGGAAAAACTGAATATATTGGAAGTTCAGTCTGAGATTAATTTGCCGTCTGTGAGGTGGACTGTCGCGAATGCTATGGGTGCGTGTTATATTCCGCTTTGACAGATATGCTCTTCTTGTTTCTGCTATGTCTTTCGCGAAATGAAGGTTAACATGTAATTGACCGACCCTTCTATCTTAGCGGACATGCGGATATCCTCACACCGTTATCTCATGGAACAGAGATGGAGGAAAGATGGAGGACTTGATCTTCTGGTATGTTTCCTATTTTGGTGCTAGGTTCCTGTGGAACTCATGAAATTGTGGTCAGATGGAACGAATTCACCAGATGAACGTAGTCCCTGACGTCCTTCCTGTCGTACACCCTTCCATCGACCTGGACGTGACCGTTAAACCTCCCCTTAACCGAACATTTATCTCATCAAGACGTGTTTTCTTGGTAGAACCTGGACGGTTTTTGACGCCTCAGCAGGTGAGGCTTTTCATGTTACGTTCTCATCATCCTCGTTTCTGTTTCTGTATTGTCCGGCACCAGCTTCTAACGTAAGGGTATGTGGCTTACCGTTTTATGTTATTTTTGGTATGTCTTCTAGACAATCAAACCCCCGACACTCTTCCCTCATGTCTACCATCCGGACACGAGGCTTTACACGATGCTCATGGTTGACCCCGGTAAGTAGACAGCCCCGGAAACTCTAAATTCTTTTCTGTGATACGAGTGCTGATGTCGCCGTTCTTTCATCGATAGACGTCCCAGATGAAGATAATCAAACATTCACGACGTATCTACACTGGTTGAAGTACGTCTCAATCTCATTTACCTACCATTCCATATTCGCCTTCATTCATCACTCCCCAAAATTCCCCGATCAAGGACATTTACATCTAACTAACTTTTTCTTCCCCTTCACAGACCTAATATTCCTCTGTCCGCCACACGCCGCGGACCTATTCCGGACCTCAATACACATACTACGTACATGCCCCCACACCCCCAACGTGGGACTCCTTACCATCGATACACCATCCTTCTTTTGCCGAATCCACCCAAGTCTTCCTACAGCTTGAATGTCCAAGCGAAGGCTCAACGTGGCGTTCCGACTTCGGAGTACCTGGATATTCCGATTGTTCCGAATAGTGGGAGGCTTGGTTTCAACGTACGAGAGTTCGTGAAGAAGTGGAGGTTGAACGGAGCGTTGGGAGGGGGATATCATATGTTCAGACAGGTCTGGGACCCTACAGTGACTGGGATATACGCAGCCGTTTTGGGTGGGTGGCTCAACACCGCTTTTTTTTACCGGTGGGGTCATTAACTTTCCTTTTGCTTTAGGTCAATCGGAACCTCATTATGGAGTACCACAAAAGGATAACCCGTACGCCGCGTTCAAGACGTTCAAAAAGTATGTGTAGATATGATAAAGCCTACCTGTTCGTCTGCCACTACTACATTCCAATCCACTCGGCGATTTGACATGCCCGCGGTGTACATACATTTGACCTTAATCCTCAGTCGTAATGTCACTCTGAATTCACCGGTTTGATACACTCAGTATACTTTCCTTACTCGAGCGACTTCTTTTCAGTGGTTCGACTTCGATTTCAACCTAGGTTGTTCGGTGTTGCGGTCTCGGACATGCAAGCTGGCCACTCTCGGACGAAGGGTGTTAACGTGAGCGTGTGGAAGGTTCCGTGAAGACCACTTACCAGGTCACTTACCATTGTACTTATACACGCTTGGACCAATAGACCAATAGACCGAGGTCCACCTTAGGGCATAATTATTATCCATGACGTTCGAAACCTCAGTAAGCAATCATCGAATTGGGGGCGCTTTGTTCCTCCGTTGAGTCATTTTCGGCGTGTGCCATGTCCCAGGCCTGCGGCCTGAAGCTCGATATGATGCCTTTCTCCAGAGACCTTGTGGTTTGAAAACCGTCAGAATTTCATCATAGCTCCGCAAATTTTGCGTGAAGTTGGAGTTGGGAGTGCTAGTGAGGGGTCTTTCGCTAGAAGCATTTGGAGTGGATTAGTTAGTAACCAGGGGTGATTCTCCTAGCACTGGAGCTCAGTATTTCCGAAAGCGAGATTTATCTCCCTCAGCCCGCGTTTGGAAAGGCTAACTGCTCTCATTGAGACGAGATCTCAGAACATGGTTTCGTAAGGAGTGTGGGTACATAAGTGACTTCCCTGGACGACTCACGATGTATTCATTCTTCATGAGGAGATACATGTCACGATTCCTTCAGGACTGTGGAGTGCCACCTACTAGTACGACATTAGACGAGCGACAGCGTCCTGTACAAGGAAAATTTCGGCGTCTTAATGAATTTGAAGTACAATCAAGCAGTATTTCAGCGTACATGAAAGCACAGATGCTCGCAAAAACTCCTTCTCCGGTGAACATTTATCCCGAACCGCTATCTGCGGATTGAAGTATTGCAGACGTCCGGCTATCAAGGTCAGTGACTACAACCGTCTCAGAAACTAGATCAAAATGATCTGAACGTTTTGGTAGTATACTTGGTTTCTATCTTCCCGCTTCCCCACAATTCAACGATTTCTACCCCGCACGTGTTTGGAGAAAGTTGAACATTGAGGGACCCTACTTGGGCATGTGCGGCGTGGCTTGAGAACACGATATACGGAGGTAAACTGTCGGTATCGAAGGAGGGCGAGTCATCTGCTTGTCGTTGGAGTAGAGGTTGGAGCGCAATTTTCCAGTAGAATTGAGTGCCTCTCCACAGGCCATATGTTCGCGATGTACCTGCGGGATTTGTGATATTCATGAATGTCTGAATAATGAGACCGTTCATCGGAGGTATAGAATCATCTTCTATGCGATATCGTATTGCAGAGTTTCTCCAAAAGATGCTCAATTATACACGACCTTGAGCAACACAGGCATCACGATGGGCGGCCCGCTGGAATCTCGGTTTCGTGATATCGCTGTCAGGATGTGAGGGCGTTCCGTTCACGAAGAGCGCCCGTGTCCAATTAAACCCAAAATTATAGCGGAACAAGACGGAGAGAGTATGCCGATGCTCGTAAAGATATCCGGGACGAATGGGGACACCGTTGACAGGAATACCCACTCTGCAGAGTGAGTGCAGGTAGGACAGGACCTTTAAAATCGAAGGATCTGTCATGATATGTAAGCCGTTTGGGACTCGTCAACACCCCAGAGACAGAGGCTTTTGAAGCAGCAGGCCTGCATAGTTCCACGAATCATATAGAACCCGATTGCAAGCCAATGAGAGAGAGATTATACTATTAACCACGGTTATTTCGGAGTCAACCATATGGTTGAGCAGAATAGCGAATATGAAAGGTACGCCAGTATTATGTTTTTACTTGACCGTCGCAACGACCCCGTTGCATCTTCAGCATGAATAGCCGTAGTTCGGTATAAGAGTTGCCTTGATCATTAAAGTAGAACCAAGCAAGAGCGGGTTTCCCCGAGCAAAAGGTATGAACCCGTCAGTTGATCTCTCAGAGGAAAGAACAACACCAAGGAAGGCCTGTAGAGCAATGGAGTTTATCCTTTCTGGAAGACGGGATAGATGTCGTGAATGTGCCCTAAGGTGCCTCCTCCCATCATGATGGTTTGTTGCGGCGGCGGCTATTCATCTCGGGATGGTGTAAACATAGTTTGATGGATGAGTAACATGCAGTAAGGACTTAGCAGAGCTATAATGCACATATCAGGCTTAGCATCACGAGATTTTTTGTCCGAAAAGAACATTGCAACTTCGTCCGGATAACAAAGACTCAGGCCCGGAGAATTACAGAAACGGATCGGACTTTGATTTGAGGCGATGTGCTCAACCAAGTCATGCGATGGGGCCAACCAAGACGACCGTGGATGCAGGAGGCACAAGTGGGGAATTGAAGGCTGAGCGTTCACCCTGGTAGTGGAAGATCGGTAAATTTTGTGCTCAGACGACTTGTCGTCGAGGACCTGAACACATTGAGTAACCTAGTTGGTGGAGATTGACGGAAGTGTTGCTGATATTAATGTGAAAGTAGTATTCGCGGTCCCAATAGGAGAGTCTGTATAGAAGACATGTCCGGTGATAGACGTGGCACTGGCAGAACAACAATCTCTTGGACCATAGAAAGGCTTAGTACAAGCAAGAGCCTCTAAAGAGAAAGGGGTTGTTCAAGGATGGTAAGAATTGAAAGAAATATGCAAGTGAATGGAATGATTTTTCCATTACTAGAGGAATGAAGAATTTAGATGTCATCGCTGGCATGTTCTGCGATCGAAATCTTACCTAAATGTTCTTCGTCAAAAACGGCCATACATTCAAGGTTGTTCAAAGCCTATTGGGAAGCTTGGGTGCTTGAAATAGAGACAGAGTAATTGATATCTAGCACAATTATAGCAGCTATTTTCAGGTGTCAGAGAAGGTCATGGCAAGCGAGTATTTTCCTGAACTACTCACCTGGAACAGGTACCGACATCGCTTAAGGCCAAAAGGTTCCCATATGACTTGTTAATCGCCGATTTGTTGAAAGGTTCGAACAGAGAACAGATGCGTTCGAAGAATAATTAATAATTTAAGTGGTCCGTGCACACTCACGTGACTATTAGTCACGTGTTTGTTCGCGTCGCGTTGCCCAAATCTGGAGGCCAGCTTGCTGCTGAACATTGAACCCACAGAACTCTAGACATAGAGGGGTCTGGCATCGCCCACACCGCTCGACTTGAAGCCAGTTACTCGATCTCATACATTCGTTCCCCAGTCGTCATTATGAAAGCCAATGCACCTCGGTCACCCACAAAAGAAATATCCGGCCTTCCGTCGCAACGAGATTTTTTTGGAGATATCCATATGAACACAGCCAAAGGACTCCCTCCAGATTTTAGGGATATACATATGAATACTGCTAAAGGCTATACGCTTGGAAATGATATCAGAATGGACACTGCGAAGGGGTCGGTTTCGACCATCAAGCAAAGTGGATTACCTCTGAAGGATAGGGAGATCCTGGAGAGTGGCGAAGTCAAGCGCAAAGCTACAGTGGCACAACTATGTGAGCTATGCGACCCATGGTCTCGATCTGCGTCTGAAAATTTGACAGATTTTCTGGATTATTACTTCCAAATGCTCGGATATACTGCTTCACGAAAGGAACGTCGAACTCTCTTTGACAAGGATACAAAAGAACGAGGACTAACTGCGTCAGAATATTCGAAAGAATTCAAATCCTACTGTGGTCGCGAACGTGTCCTGTTGAGGAAAAGGCGTACTAAGTTACGGGTTGATCAATTCCATATCATCGCGCAAGTCGGGCAAGGCGGATACGGTGAAGTGTTTTTGGCGAGGAAGCAGGAAACTGGGGAAGTTTGTGCACTCAAGAGAATGAAAAAACGAACGTTGCATAAGATGGATGAGGTGCGTCGGGCTCCGCAGGGATTTCCTGCTACAATCGTTGATTTTTCCCTGCCTAGATCCGACATGTTCTTATTGAAAGGGATATCCTGACTGCTACGAAAACGCCTTGGCTTGTCAGGCTTCTCTACGCTTTTCAAGATGCTGAGCATGTTTATCTGGCTATGGAATACGTTCCGGGTGGCGACTTCCGTACCCTATTGAACAACTCGGGAGTGTTGAAGGAAGAACACGCACGATTTTATATCAGTGAGATGTTCGCGGCAGTTAACGAGCTCCACAAGCTTGGGTACATCCATCGTGACCTCAAACCAGAGGTGAGTCCATTGATTAGCACAACTTTTTGACACTGACTGAACTTCGTAACCAGAACTTCCTTATAGACGGAAGTGGTCATGTCAAATTGACCGATTTCGGTCTCGCTACTGGTGCATTAAACCCCAAACGTATTGAGTCAATGAAGGTCAAGGTTCGTACTTCGGATTTATGGTAGGTAGGGAGGACAATCTAATCCATCTCGTTATATAGTTGGACAAAGTAAAGGATAACCAAGTTATACATCGTTCTACTCTGGAAAGACGCTCTATCTACCGATCGATTCGTAACGAAGACCCTCGGTATGCGGACTCCATCGTGGGTTCACCCGATTACATGGTGTGCAGACCTTTACCAAAATCCTCCTTTCCGAGGTCCAATCAACCGATATTCCTCTTTCTGATAGGCTCCTGAAGTTCTCCGCGGGAAACCTTACAGCTACTCGGTTGATTATTGGTCCCTTGGGTGTATCTTGTTCGAGTTCTTGGCGGGCTTCCCTCCCTTTAGTGGTGGAACTCCCGAGGAAACATGGACCAACCTCAAAAACTGGACAACTGTTCTTCGAAGACCTGAATATGATAAACCGGAGGACCTTATCTTCAACCTGACGGACGTTGCCTGGGACTGCACGATTCAGTATGTGTTATGTCTCGAGCGACCCCTTGCTCTAATTGAACGTTATTCGTAACGTAGACTCATCGCCCACGCCAACACACGCTATTCCAGTTTGGCACAAGTAACCAATCATCCCTTCTTCAAGAACTCCAAACCTCCCGTAAAATGGGATGACTTGCGCTCTACACGGGCACCGTTCGTTCCGGCGCTAGACTCGGAGATCGATACAGGATATTATGACGACTTCACATCTCCCGAAGACATGGCCAAATATGCGGAGGTGATGGAGAAGCAGAAGAACGTGGGTAAGGTTAAAGAGAAGGAAGAACCATTCGCGAGAGGTGTTTGGGTTGGGTTTACGTTTGGTAAGAATGGGCCTGGAGTCAATGCCGGTAAGGGGATGGGAGGGCTAGGCGAGGCTTACGGAGAGGGAGATACTTTGGCGACGATATTTTGACGGCTAGCACTCCGCATGCGTTCCTTTACTCTTGTACTCTCTGTGCGTTTGGATTGCGGCAGAACGTGCTTAATGCAAGTTTTCTGCTGTTTGTTGTATGGTACTTATAGACGGATGGATAATATATTTCTTTCGTGTGCGTATGGCCCTTAGGACGTTCTACTAGGTGTGACACTTGCCGGCCCCCAATTTGAAACTCGTGTGTGCTGGAGCACAAGGGCTCTGGCTCTGACTAGTGACTCCTTGTAGCATTCCTAATTTTATCTACATACTCTCTTCTATCATTCAAGATAGCGTCGTCTTGCGCCATCGCTATGTCCGAATCACACCGTGTGCAGTGTTATGCAAGTTGTCTTCAATTATGTGTAGGTTCTGCAAGAGGAGATGTACGACTAATGTAAAATTGAATAAAAGTCTCCAACTTGCTAATCAACGTAGTGTATGGATGAGGGGTATTTAATATACATAATTAGTGACTTCTATAAACATGAACGGAGGAGCCAACACCATTGAACGGTTTTACCGTCAGCCAACCAACCTAAACCGTACAACAGTTCTTTGACCCGGAAGAAACCTATGCGTGTCAACAGGTAACACGACGACTTCCAGTTCCCCTCTCATCATCTTGAGGTGGAGGTTAGGCTGAGGAGCTGGACCTGGTAACGAAATAGGAACCTGGTTTTGGCAGGTATAACGAGCGACGAATCCACCGTAGGCAATAGAGGTAGCACGGGCAGAAGGACTGCAAGGAAAAACAGAATATGAAATATTAATCATCAAGAATCCAACCATCCACGTACTCAAATTTGATTCTCCCGAGCCGCTCAATCTCCTCCTTCACATTCTCGACAGTCTCAAAGACTTCTGTCTCCCTCTTCAAAACTTGGAGATCCGGCGCAACAGAAGAAAATTCTCCGTCAAAGCTGAACTTTGCTATACTCTTTCCCCGCGGGTTATCGCTAGCTTCGTTGTAAGAAACATAATATGATTGTGCTTGAAGGAAGTGCGAAAAAAGTCGATGGAAATTTGACAAAAGATGAGAGAGCGTCAAGTATTCTGGGTAAGGAGCGGCAGGCCGAGGCTACGGGGAGAAATGATCAAGAGCAAGAACTTGAGAGAATGTTTCATAAAGAGTACCTTCTCAGGCGGGAACACGTGGGGTGGGTATGGGTTTGTGGCTGGCTTTCGGATGTTGGATGGCGAGTGCTCGCGTGTAGGCTCTTTGTTCCGCGGCACGTGCAACACTACAAGAACTTGGTCGTGAAGCTCTAGTGGGTTGGATTTCCTTTCATCCGGAGACTTTCTCCTCCACAGACACTGGTTACATTCAACACAGGAATCACTTGTCTGTTCCTTCCCCTTCTCCAATTTGACACCACAATCGACATTTGCACATCTGCTATGTAGGATACGAGAAGGATCTTGAACGAGAGGTTGTAAGGCAGGCTGAGTTTCGGGGATCGATCAGTATTGAAAAAAAAAGAAATGAGGAGATCGACACGTACCACTTCAGCCTCGAGCACGGCTGGATCAACGATTCCTCCCGATGTAGCTTTGATCTGTCGAATTCTCCTGGTCCTGGTGGTCTTTTCTCGACATGGATGACACATCTTCCACTTGTGGTCGTTGGGTCCCGGAAGAATATGTCTGCATGATCGTATTGTACAAATTCTTGCCTTCGGAACGAGGAGGTCGTGAATATCAATGACCTTGTAGTTAGAACCTCGTGTAACAAAATTTCTTAATGGGACTGGTTCGAAGGTACCGGTAGGTTTAGAGGGAGAGGTCGACTCGATATTTTTACTACTACCTGACGGAGCGGGCTTTACGCAGTTGTATGCGCAACGTTCCTGACATCCGGGCCGTTTGCGCTGGTGCTCACGATTGTGAGTGCGACACGAAGGACAACACTTGCAAGTGTAGTCCATTGGGAGAACTTGGCCACACTTTCTGATCACACATGTACGGCCACTCGAATTAGGCACGGAATCAGATATACGTGGGACCTCTAGCTCAGGAGCTGGAGACGGAGAGGTAGAACAGTTAGTTGGTGTGGAAGCTGCATCAACAAGAGGCAGCGATGACATAGGGCTGAGGGAAGCAGAGGAAGAGGACGCGCTGAGTTTAGATATTTGGGATAACGTTATTCTGATACGAGGGGTCGGTTTCGTGTCCGACTCCTGAGTCTCCGTGGAGGCAAGAGGAGGCGATTCCTCTGGCAATATCTGAGAAGGAGAGGATGCCGTTAGGTCTAGAGATGAGGTCGTATCATCTTCAGTGGCCGCCACTGGGGTGGGGAAAGCATCATCTTCAACGATCGCTACTGTGGCCAAGGAGGATGCTTGCCCTACGGGGACCTCGTCGGGGATGCTGCTTACATGAGGCGGTCCCTCTTCAGTGTCTTTCGATTCGAATGGGGGCGCATTGACGTCCAAAAGGGGTCGTGGCCTTGGGGGTATACGAATCTTAAAGCTGCGAAGGGATGGTGGCTCCGTATCCTCTGCTTCGTCACTGGAATTGTCTGACGACTCCGAAGTTGAAAAGTCCTCCGAAGATTCCTCAGAGGAATCTTCTAGGTCTGTCAGATCACTATCCCAACCAGGGATGCGGTCCTCTTCTTCACGTATCATGTCCTCCTCGAGCGCTCGTTTCTCGTCTTCCTCCATCTCGTCCTCGTCGCTGGATCTATATCCGTCAGCCCACGCCACGCGCTTGCTTTGTCCATTAATCTTGATCGGTTTGAGACGTAGAGTCAGACCAGACGGGAAACGACTGGTGGTTGAATGATTGTTTGGCTTGAGGGCAGCCTCCTTACGAGCTTTCCAATCCGACATGACACACTTGTAACACCTCGTCATTGTACTGTCCGGTTTGACGAGTCCCGGGCATCCAGCAGTACTACAAGTACGGATATTTGGAACTGAGGAAGTGCGAGGTAACGTAAGACACTGTAGCGGTTGTGATGGTGTTTGTCTGGATTGAAGACTTGATTGTGACTGCTCCCTAGAGTTCCTAGAAATCTTAGGTATCTGAAACGCTGTAGAGTTGAGCTGGGGTATATGTATGGCAAGATATGGGTTGTTGCTCCTTTCTGCCGACTGACTAGCACTCGTATGTGAGGTGGCAACGAATTGGTCATCGGCAGTGAGGTCGATAACTTCAGGAGCAAGTTTCTCTTGCTTGTGGGTTATTTCTGGATAGGGATGCCCTTTGGTACTCGTATGTAAGGTGGCAATGGACTGGTCATGGGCAGTGAGGTCGGAAACTTCAGGAGCAAGATTCTCTTGCTTGCCGGCTATGTTTGGATAAGGATTCCCTCGAGGGACGATATTGTTCACTGGTTCAGGATATACCAACTCCAGTCCTTCAAGATTGAGACTCAAGAGGGCATTCTGGATATGACAAAAAAGGGATTGATGGCTGAAGCGACTCGGAAGGGAAATTCTATGAGGAATGACATACCTGTACGGCATTACCGACGGCAGTGACAAGATCAAACTCCATCGGCAGTGTCCCCTTACACTCCTTTACATCGACATTCATATCGCCTTCCCAGCCTCTGATCTTCATCTCGTTTGAGGATGAAAGGGAAAGAAGAGGCTCCGACATAGATCGTGAAGCCTGATGTTCTCTGCGCCGTTCGTCTTCTGCTTCTGCTACAGACCCTCCACGCCCGCGCTTCCTCTTTCCGAGTAGATTCTGCTCAGATATATAACCTCCGTTCGTAGGGCCAGATGGTCCAAGAGGTAGGGACACGGCACGACATTGCTTTGATGGGGGCATAACGATGCCCTCAAGCTGATTAATGGGAGGATCCATCACGACCTGAGGAGGAATGATAGGTTGAAGGACACCACAAACTCCAGCAGTATCCTCGGATTGCATCATGGGGGGATAGGGATCATAATGAACGGCACGTACTTGGGCTGACAAAGTCGAAGGATCGAGAACATTTGCAGGAAGCCTAACGCTGTTTGAGGGTGCGCTATGGGGAGCATAAATCGTCCTACCACTCGCATCACCTACGAACGGATAATCGGCTTCTCGAACTGGTGGAGGCTGAGAGTTTTGAAGATTCTGAGACCCAAACTTCGCTGCACGCTCACGGGTGGCGTGTGGGCGCGCAGCTCGTTCGATAGCGCGTCGATGAGCGACAGCTGCCTCTACAGCTGCCGCATCAAGGCATTCAGAAATTTGATGATATGAATCGACTACCAATGGAAGTTTTGAAGGTTGAGGAAGAGCTGGTTGGTTTGTAAGTACACGGGGATCAATGGTACCGAATCCATTACGATTATCTGTCTGAGCAAGAAGTGAACGTTGAACTGGAGTCAAAGCATGCAACTTGTGCCGCGGGGGACCTATATCGACGTGTTGAGAAAATTGTCCAAGCACAATGGGCGAGGGCTTCGAAATACGAGTCGGTCCTGGTATTTCTCTTTCTTTCTCCTTCCCACACCGCGGTTGTGGAGGTCGACATGGAGGGTATGGATTACCTCTCCTTAACATATCTATTTCAATGGCGTGTTTGTGGCATATAGGCCGGTTACCGTCCTTCTGTTGTGTCAAAGCGATGCCGCATCCGTGTATGCCGCAGATCCGTATGGGAAATCTGAACTGTGGCGGGTGATAGGCCATCTCTTGATGCACTATGTTCGGATAATAATCGACTGGTAATTGCATTGCTTGTGACATCCCAGCGGGTACCTCATTCGGATAATTGACTCGCGATTGAGTCTCGATAGGTATGAGGCGCATTTTCTCTGACGATGAAGATGGGATCGAGTACGCGACATTTTTCTTTCAAAGAAGATATTATGAAAGACTGAACATCCTGGGGAGTGTGTGGAGGGCCTGACCTTGACCATTGGCCGTGGGTGAGGAAGAGAAATTGAAGCCGACATTGTTGTCTAGAGCACCTTTTCAGTATAGAACACGAGAAATATACAAATCAAAGGAGAGCGTACCAGACATCTAGAGCCTTTCTGGGTTGAAAGACTCACGAAACTCTTTCACCAATCTCGCGACAAAGGCGCAAATTGCAAATGTTCTTGAACGAATGATCTTACACGCAAGATATACGTGTGTTGGAGGAAAAGATTTTTTTTAAAAAACCAAACAAAGGATCGGTTAAGTAGTGGGTGGTTAAGAGAGGAAATCGCGATTTCAAAAGAAGGTTCGCGGTGGTACTCTCGGCTACCATAAAAGGAAAGGAGACCCGTATGTATTTAGGCGGCAAAAGAGACGAAGGCAAAGAATTTACGTTTCAACAACAGATACTTATACGACGCATATAAAACACTGAATCCTCCTGATTAACTCGGAAAGATGAATACAATATTCGTGCGTCCTAGTCATCACCGACATATAACATTCATAGGCTACTTACTCCGTCGACATAACGACCGTGCCGTTCCGCGCTCAGGTTTAGGTACAAACCAAAGGCTGACCCTGCAACAACCTAGTCGCGACTGGGAAGTTCCAGAACGACAACGCAATCAGCACGTAAACGGCGATAAGCACAATGCCGCTCATCCAGTGAGATTTCCCATCCTCGATGGAAAACTTGACCAGAATGACAGATAGAAAGAGAACCAGGGTCTCAACTTCGTCAAACAGCAACGTCAATGGTTTCCCCATACCCCAGGCCACAAGCACTAGCAGCGGAATCACAAACAGTGCGATTTGGATACAACTACCTACCGCGACGCTCATCGCCAAGTCAAATTTACCCTTATGAGCGACAACGACGGCGGTAGTGTGTTCTGCAGCGTTGGATATGATTGGTATAACAATCAAAGTCAACCACTCCTTCGAAACGGAGGGGTTAGCCTCGGTAAGGCCCCTGAGAGAATCGACGAGGCATTCCGCAGTTTCGTACGCCAAGGCAGTAGTGGCGATAAGGACCATAATCGCAACAGGGGTGTTCAGCTTTGCGTACTCGAGCTCCGAGTTGGAAGAATGAGAGGAGGATTCGACATCGCGACCACCTCGAGGCTGCAGAGTTTCATCGACAGAGGAGAAGGAGGAACGGGGAGATGACTGTACGGTGTCGAGGAAAAGGTGATTATGAGAGTAGAACTGGAAGAAGAGATATGCGAAGTAGCTGTAGAAAGTATATCAGTTTGATGAAGTAATAAATACGTGCTCTAGCGCAAGACTTACATCAACATAAGGATGATTGCGCTACCTCGACTCAACTCCAGTAGAACATGATATTCTTCACCCTGAGGAAGCCTGTCGCCAAGATATTCGTGCTAATGATGACAGTCAGACAACGAGAACAGATGAACATGCATCAAAGACTCACGAAAGCAGCGGGAACGATCAAGGCAATAACCGCGACCGTCATCAATGACGAGTTGAGCTGGGCAACCATGGGCTGGAATTCTTGCTGGTGGAAGCGGTATCCACCAACCAAAAACGCCATACCCAGAACAAGTAAAAGATTGCTGAGAAGTCCACCGAGCAGGGAACTTTGCACCAGTTCTAGTTCACACTACAAACGGACTCAATACGTGGAAAGCAGATCGACGATAAGATCTCTTACTCTTTTCAAGGCAATTCCGGCAATGATCATCTCCACGACGTTACCCAACGTGGCGTTCAGTAAACCACCGACAGTACTGCTAGTCCTCAAAGCAATCTGCTCTGTACCAAATCCGAGCAACGCGGCCAATGGAATTATTCCCAAACAAGAAAAGACGAATACGATCGTGTCGTTCTGGTGCGTAAAATGAAGGACCCAAGAAACTGGAATGAACGAAAGACAAATGTTTAGAGGAGTGTATCGCACAAGGGCGATCAAAGACTGTATGTAGGTCGGTTCAGGGCCCATTGACTGTTTCTGGGGTGTGAAGAGGGCCAGAAAACGAGAGGGTTTCGCGCGAGGGTGGCACTGAGGAACATCATTGCTGAAAGCGGGTTCCTGTTTTGCTTTCCCGAGTTCGATGGACACGCTCGTCGCACCGCGACGAATCATAACATTTCCTTCACCATGTACAGAAGTCCCAGGGGATACACGGTTAACGGTAGGTTCGGGGATGCGCACGGAGTGGTTTACAACACGCGCGTTTTCATGACTGAGGGCACTACCATGCCTACTAGGAGGTTGACGAATTCCAACCGCTTGCATACGGGCCTTCACTTGTAACGTGGGTAATGAAGGAAGTGTGGCAGAGCGACGAAGACGTTCCTCTCTGTGGTGCACTGACGACTGACGTTGAAACTGCGGTTGGGGACTACTAGGGGGTTCGTCTTCGTCCTCAGCGATGGGTGGCTGATTGGAATTTGGACCGCTCGAATTTGGTGTAGAGGATATGTTATTGGCATCATTGAGAGATTGGAGGTTGTTCATTCAGTTGTAGCACTTTGTAACTAAGAGTTGGATGTGGGCTGGAGAAGATCAAGAGAACGAATGCTTGGCCTCCTTTTATACTCCAAGGGCCCAAGAGTTTCTTGTCCCGGACGGCGACGGAGATATTCCCGACGTGCTACCCTTTATGGCAGTCTGAGTCATTCTGCAGTCCAGCCGAAATATCGGCACTGCCACTGTATCGTTATCAGTAACAAACACGTGTACTAATCAACGACCGGCTGAGGAGTGCCGCAAAGCGTAAAGTCAGTCGGTGGACAGAGGCAGAAGCTCGCGATACGACCGTCACTATCCTTGCGATGAGAACAAGCGTTGGCTGAGTGTTGGCACGTTTTGGGGTCCAGATTACACAAGTCAGAGTTCGTCCGATGACCAGCTTCAGAAGTTTCATCGTGTAGAAAGTAGTAAGTTCAAGTTCGGTTGTACAGTCTTCACTGGCATGCTTTTCGTCAATGTCAACATGAATCCCAGCGTGCGTTTGTCGAAAGTGGAGAACAAGTAATAGATAGCGGCAAAGAGCAGGCGTGGATCGAAAAGAGATCTCGCATTCGATTTGACTCCGCGCGACCAGAATTCTTGGAACCGTAGGTAAGAAGACGCAAGTTCGTGAGACATTCAAGTCTGGCAATGATCATTCTTGGCCTATTGGTTTGTATGGACCCCGTAGCCTTCGTAGGCACCGGAGATGGTTCATGAGGATGCAACATAAAATAAGGACAGCGCAGATCTGTTTGCTTGGATGGGAGTTCTGTTGGTTTCTGGAGGATGGTTGAGTGCTTCGACGGGCCACCGTATGAGAAGATAGATAGGTCCAGAAATCTCATATACGAACGAACATCGATTGTGCAAGGTGGGCAGTCCGATCCAGTACGCTCAAGCGTGCAGGCATTCTTAACGTGTCGTCCGTTGTTCAGCCTAGATCCGAGGAGAGCTTGGACGAGCGTCACATCATTCAAAAATTTGAACAGGAAGCTTGATAGATAGATGTAAACTTGTCGTGGAGATGGCAATTTGGAGATGGTTGTCACTTGAGTATCACAGTGAATTTCGTACTCACCAAGACCGAAACTGTGTGCCAATTATGAATAGAGATGTTGTGTGAGGAATTTGGGTAGCTCAAAGGCGTCGAATCCTGAACGTTTGGAAGTTTGAACACGAGCTGTTACATGTTAATCGTGCGAAGACTCAATCGGAACAGGGTCAAACAAGGTCCGCATTCCAATTGCTTAGTAATCCAGCACATTACTTCGAAGCAAGCGACTTGGCTCAGTCCACCAACAATGCCACCACCTCACTATGACTTTCTGATAAAGGTGCGCTCTCCGAATTCCCTCGATTCCTCATCTAAATCTTCCTCACCACTACTTATTTGAAGCTCCTCCTCATTGGTGACTCGGGTAGGAACTATCTACCTGGGACTCCGACCACTAACTGAGCGGTCGCTTTTACTTCAGGTGTTGGCAAATCCTGTCTTTTACTTCGATTTTGCGACGATGCTTGGACACCTTCATTCATCACTACGATTGGGATTGATTTCAAGATTCGAACCATTGAACTAGATGGGAAGCGTATCAAGCTGCAAATCGTTCGTATCTGTCAAGCACAACCTCACATCAGCCACTTATCAGCTCTATTTAGTGGGATACTGCAGGTCAAGAACGGTTTAGAACGATAACGACGGCTTACTATCGTGGTGCTATGGGTATCTTGTTGGTATATGATGTCACAGATGAGCGGTCGTTCAATAGTACGTTCTCTCCTTCTCTCTGGAGAGCCATTGTCCAATTAGATTCTCCAAGACATCCGTACCTGGCACGCCAATATTGAACAGCACGCATCGGAAGGCGTGAACAAGATTCTTATTGGCAACAAGTCAGACTGGGTTGACAAAAAGGCCGTCACTGAAGAACAGGGTCGAGACCTAGCCAATGAACTCGGGATCAAGTTCATGGAGACATCTGCCAAGGTCAATGAAGGTGTTGAGGAGGCTTTCTTCACATTAGCTCGGTACGTTTGATCAAGTTGTCATGATCCTGATTGCTATGGACCTGACTTTCTAATCGCTAGGGACATAAAAACCCGCCTGATTGATTCCCAAGAAGCTGGCACTGCTCAAGGATCTGGTGCTGCCGATGGTTCTGTGAAGGTCACTCCGCAGCCGGCAAGCACCTCAACAGGTTGTTGTTCATAAGCTGTGTATGTATTCGCTTCGGGTATCTACCCGCACGTACGGTGATATACAACTTTGCGATGGCTTTTGGATCCGCCGTTCACTGTTTCATTATCTTAAGATTTTGTTTCTCGATACATAATGTAATACACCCAAGTTAACAACAACTGGACTTGTTTTTACAGTAGACATTCGATTACGCCATATCAACATTACCGTCAAAATTGGACGAATACGATCCGTTCCAGTTACCTCCCCACCATCTCTTGATTCTCTCTCCACCATACTCTTCATATTCTGCTTTGGTAACACCTACATTGGCAAACTCATCTGTAAGACTAAACTTTGCCATCCCTCTCCACCCATCATTTGACGGATCCTCAGCGCTCCTTATTCCGATAGGCATCTCAGGCGGTAATATCGGGCGCAAAGTACGGTGGAGTCGGCTTAAAATGCCTGGGATGCGAGACGGAGTTCCCGTTATCATGATATTCTGTGAGCCAACTGTGAGTCAAAACGCCGTCCCAGAAAACGCACAAGAGACCACGCACGTTGACGAGTCGACCTTTCTGTTCGTTATCAAACCGAGAAAGGATATTGTGAATGACCTCTCCTATGCCTGCAGAATCGACGCCAGCGATTCCAGGTGAGAACCAAGTTTCACAGACACGCCAGCGTTCAGTGTTTAGATGTATCCTAGAATGACCTGCCAGCTCACTTGAGGCTTAATGTGATGTGTACGCCTGTCACCTTACTCACCTTCGACATCGCCTTCTTCGTAGATTGGCCTAAAAGCAGTCAACAGTGCCGACCGTTGTGAATTCAAGTGGGCGTAGGTGTGTTGATTTGTGAAGCTAGGATCGTATTGTAACAGTTTCTGCTCGACAAGGCTAAGTTGACTGAGATCTTCCTCTTCATCAGAGGAAGCGGCAGCAGTATTCTGGAAAATCCTTGTCAGCTTCAACGGTTTCGAACATTAGTAGAAGACGGAAAACCTACTATCTTGCGATAGATCGCCCAATCTGCATCATCCGCACCAAACGTGTCCTCTGCGAAAGCGCTTTATCAACCCTTCCGTGAACCACAGATTTGTGTCCCTACCTCCTACGCCTTTCCGCTTCTTCTTGGGCACACGCTCATCAGACGCTAGATTGGCAATACTTTTCATTCTCGCCTGAGCAGCAGCGCTCTTCCTATCGCTCAATGCAGCTCTTCTTCTTTGCCTGCCTTTTATCCGGGCCATCAGTGTCTACCAAGGAGTCAGCAAGATGTAAAGGTTGAAAAGTCAAATCCATGCTTACCTCTTGTTCTTGCTTCATCTTTCGCGCCCAAGCTCCCGGATCCGCCTCTCGCTCTTCTTCCTCTCGCTTTTCTTCTCTCTGCCTCTCCTCTTTCTCTCTCTCTTTTTCTTTTCGAGCTCGGGCGCGGGCTTCAAACCCAGCACGGAGAAGTTTTTGCTTCTTCTTCTCTTTAAGACCTTCTTCGTCGAGCTTTCGAAGGATTACTTGTTAGGTACGGTCGAGTGAGATATCAGCCAAACGATACCTGATCATCCGGAACATCTGCTAAAGGAAACGAAGGCGGTTCTTCCTGAGAGGGAAATGTAAGTTTGAAGACGATCATTGGGGGAAACGAAGAAAAGAAGGACCTCTTGAGCATCATCCCCACCGAGTGCTGCTTCCTTCTTTCTAGCACGTTTGAGATCGTTGTCCAGCTTCTTCAAGGTTTCGTCGAGCGTTGTTTCATCGTCAAAGCCCTCAGCAAGCAGTTTGTTCTGCAGAATCGGGTAGAAGTTTATACGATTTACGGAGGAAAGCTACATCCCGTACCTGCCAGTCTCTCTTACCAAGATCTCCCCTGGACTCTTTAATATCAAGAAGGTATTGATAGTCGATTTCCTTTTGTGCTAACTGTTCCCGTTCGCATGAATGGTCCTGGGCGCAAAATATCACAATCACTTTAGCTTACCTTCTCCATCCTAGTCTTCGCCGCCAATTCCTGCAACTTTCGTCCCTGTTCCTTCCGTTTTTCAGAAGCCCGCGCCAACTCTTCCTCTGTTCTCTCGTCCGTGACAGGAACCGTAAACGGAAACTGAATGATTTTTTCGGATGCGCGTAGAGCGTTTGGGTCTTTGAATGTACGGATGAGCGCCGTGTAGTCTTCGGAGACTTCGCAGAAGTTTCGTAACATCCACTAGAAGATAGGCGGAAAGTGAGGAACTGGTGTACATAAATCCAAAAATGAGCCGTTACATTCGCCTGAGATGACGTGACACGGGTAGGAAAGTTGGCATATTTGAGCTGGATCAGTTTGAGGAGATATTCGGAAGACTGTGATGCACCCCATGGTATTCTGTTCTCGAAGGAACATTTGAGCCTCTGTGAGGCAAGTCGAAAAATGTTGGGCCGTACCTCTTTGCGTGGCTCATGAGACCTCTCCCGTGCAGAATAGGAATGACGGACGTGGACGCGGTATTGAAAGAGATGACTATCCCGTCAGAAGTGAATGGGCTGTTCGTAGGTGGCAAATTGTTGTAGTAGAATGACATTACTCCATCAACGCAATATGTTAATGATGGTACACAGTATTGTTCGAACATGAGCTCAGACGTTACTGTATGAGGTTGAACGGATATCACAGACTAAAGAAAAATAAATAACTCACAAGCTCTTGAATGAAGCGGCGAACATGATCTCTCTGTCATAAGCACGGGATGGTTAACGGTGTTCGTGTCGATTCCAAGGTTTATGAACGCGTAATCTAGCGCGTTTTCCTAAGCCTCCAGTGTCAATAATGCACCTTTGTTTGCCACCACGAAGGATCGGGGGGAAAGTTCAGAACAAGAGACATACCAGAGCGTCGAAGTTGAGTAATACATCCCCTTCCCATGGTGTCCTTCCCTGAGCTTTTGCTCCCCCCTCCACTTCGACTGCATCACCAAACAAAAGTAACGGTCTGTTGCTTTTACGGTCTTTGTATTTTGCGATGATGTTAGGACCCGAAGCTGGATTTGATGATGTTGCGAAACCCCAACGAAGAGTGGTCGAGCCGTTGTCGATGACGAGGGGAGTGTATTGATAGCGGTGGTTGTCATACGAGTCCGTAGAAGGTGGAGGAATAGATGGAGCTGGGGGTGTCGGTATACAATACACTGTGGTCGAGTCCATGAAACGGAAACGCGAAGGTCCAAGTTCAAGTTCAAACTTCAAGCTGAACTTCACTTCCTTGGCCGCGTTGGTCGGGCCGGCCTCTTGCCACTTAACTCGCGTTGTTCTCTGCCTACCTGTTTCCAATCTCTTTAATTTCAGTTTCTCGAGATGGCTGGACCAGTTGTACAGGTTGGGAGGCGGGATCTAGTGGGATTCATGACAAGGCGGCGCCTTGAAAGACTGGGATTGGCGACTTTTTTCGTTATCAGCATCAAGAAAGATTTTTAACTGATTTTCGGGTCGTTGTTGATATTGCTGAGTTTCCCCAATGCGGAGTATGAATTGAGTACGTTTACTTACCACGGGATGGTTTGGGAGGATTCCAAGGTGCGTCTCTATATCTTAATAATCCATGTTTTCACACTCCGAGTAGTTAAGAACCCAGATATAACGCCGCAGTCGATTGCCCTACGTGAAGTACTTATTTACACCACCAGTGGCTCAGTAGGTAACCCAACCTTTGGCGATAACTTGGCAGAAAGCCCTTCCCACTGCCAGCACTCCCGCGGCGCTTTCTCGCGCTTTCTTCATAGCCTCCTTCAGAATGTCAAGTTTTCTTTCCATACTTTCCATACTCTTCTCCAACTTCACTATCAGTTCCCGGTCAGAACCATCATTCTGCATCTTTTCGATGTTTAGTTTCATCAAGCTGATCGACTTCTCAACCTGGCTGGAGAAGTTTCCCGATAATGAGAGGTTAGCGTACTCATCTGCCGACCTTCCAAGCTGGATTATTGCCTCCTCGACGTCTTTCGTCAGCTCGTCAATAGCCTTCTGCGCTATCAATCGCAAGGCTTCCTTCTTCTCCACCTCGCTCTCCGCTTCCTTGTACTTCTTCTCCGCGTCACGGTCGACAACCCGCTCGTCCTCCTCCACTTCATTCCACAGCGAGTTGTAGTGCCGGTGATGGTCTCGCTCGTGTCCACATACTGTGCACACCACACCCTTGAGGTCCATGGCAGCGCACTCGCCAAGCTGATATGGATCAAGTGAGAAGTTCAGACCACAATGTTCGTGACAGTTGCTGTAGCAGTCGGGTACCGAGCAAAGCGTGCTGTGATAGGTCTTATTATCTTGGATGTGGCGCTTTCTTTTGATGATCTTCTGAAAGTCCTTGAGCGTGTAAATGTCCTGCACTCGTATTGTTCAGTACGCGTGTCCCCAACGCTTCCCCGAGACTTACAAGATTTGCCTTTTTTATCGCCCTCTTAATGTCCTCGAGTTCATTTTTCTTCGAATTGGCCTGCTGTATCCGAGCAAGAGCATTCTGTATTCTCTTCTCGATGTCTTGCGATTGCTGATATAGAGATAAGATATCTTTTGTCGGTTGGGGTTTCAGCTTGTCAAGCCAATCAAATATGCACGCCAACATGTCAAGGGTCTTGAGCTCTCCCTGAACGACGCCATCACGTAGCTGTTTGAGCGTCTGTTTCGGGAGTTTCTTCGCCTTCAGCTCGTTGTACTTCTTTTGCATCGCCACGGGATTGTCCAGCAAGAATTGCTCTGCTTTGCGAAGGACCGGCGGAAGAGAGTCTTGCTCGAAGTTCCAAGACAGTGGGCTGGGGACGTTGGTGAAAACGATACCGATGTTATCAGCGAGAGTGCGAGGAAAGATGGATGACAACGTGGAAAGCGCGTAGTCGGTCGCGACGGTCAGCCGGGGGACGGTGCCATTGGCGAGGATGAGGACAGCGTTGACAACAACGATGTGGTCGGATATGGCCCTCGCAATGCTGGCCTTATGGAGGCTGTCCTGTGCAATTCCACGTGTATCTGCCAGGCCAGGTGTATCAAGTATGCGCACTATGATACCATTCTGGCTCTTGAACTCATAGACAATGGCCATGTTTGTCTGGCTCCGGGATTGGGATCCACCCGCTTCATTACTTGGGTCATGCATGTCGACATACTGGTCGGGCTTATTACCGGCAAGGACGTTGGCAATGAGAGAAAGTATGGAGGTCTTCCCAACGCCAGTCTCGCCCACGAGAAGGATGGTGAACTCGTTCTTTCTATCAGTGGTCTTCACCTTCCCCTCCCTTAGATCGCTTGGAAGGCTAAGGCGAATGCATATGACCAAATGTGACCGTTTATGGGATGGTGTATGGACTTACTTCAGCCGAGGTAGTTCTCCCTCTTCTTCCTCGTCTTCGTCTTCGTCTTCAACATGATTATGAGGCGTGGAGTTAGGGAAAGCTCCCGACTTGCCGTTCAATGGAATCTTGTTTGACAATGAACCTTGTCCAGAAGTGATAGTGATTCCCACATCTGTAACAGCACCATGGCCATTACTGATTGGGATGATGGCGGTCATACTCTAGTAGACCTAAGGAAGTGTTTTAGTCGGTGCTGGACCCGACGTTGTGCAGAGATCGCAGAGAATTCCGGACTTACAATGTTGGATGCAGCCTCGCGCTTGTTGTTGGATAAAGTGAAGTGACTAGAGTTCAAATTTCCACTTCCTGTCTATTTATTACAATCTCTCGTTGAAGAATGACCCTTTTTCTCGCTTTTTGGGCCTTCGGGCAAAGGGCTGACACGGGGTTGTGAAGAAGTAGGTCAGAGAACCTTCGAATGTTTCCAGTTACATTCAGATATATGATCTTTAATCGCCCAACAATCGCCTAGCTTCGGACGATGGATATTAACCTTACTAATGGTTCACATTTCTATTCAAACTCACATACCTCAACAGCATGATAACCATCATGGGGAGCTTCTATGTCGTTCGTCAATCACATCGCGATCGGAGCACACTGAAAGCGCTCAGCGATATTAATATTCCAACTAGCCATGATTCGCATCCTCAAATACTCTGTAATTATCGCAATATTGCGAGGCCGTTATTAAATACCCTTCCGCAGCCCGCTATGAAATTTCTCAACTCATTACCTCGGCACAGGCTAGACAAGAGACCTTTCGACATTCATGTGTGATAGAGGGGAAAGGGGAGATAAATTCCACGGGCTGCCAGTGAGTCGAGATTGGCTTTCTTCGCATCGATAACTTCGGCTTCACTAGGATTCAAGTCGGAGTTTAAATCCCAATCACCTGCCATGTAGAGCGCTTGCTTCGACCGACACCGCAAACAGCGCATGTTGGCCGTGCCTTCACCCTGCAGCCTTGCCGAAGCAAAATGCGACCTAGTCGTTCAAGATCGAATCTCGTCAAGTAATAAGAGTAATTTGTAACAGCTTTCATGTCCAAACAGTCAACCTGCACCCCGGAGTTTCGTACGGTAAGAATCCTTACTTCGCCGTCGCGAATGTTGCTGACAGTCATACACAGAACGAAGGATCATTTATCTGAAGCTGGAACAACAGTGATAAGCTTTGAATCGCCAGTGAGCAGAGTTGTGTTTTACCTTGTAAGCTGGATCCTCAAAGGATTCTAGATGAGTTTGATCACTATTCAAGCACTTGGTAGACATTGCTACCTGGGGCAGCTCTATAACGCGACATCGACCACCTTGATCCCTGGCTTTCGGTTGTTCAACACATCAGACATAAAGTTGATCAAGACATCTGCATCGTCTACCGATGTCAAATATGAGGAGGTCAAGAGCCTGAGGGAGAAAGTCAACTTGCTCAACATCTCCGCTCAGCTTTCCGTTTCAATCCTCTCCGGTGCCATCGATATCAGTGGGATGGGTTCATACCTTCAAAATGACAAGGAGTCGACCGAATCTGTTACTGTAGTCGTAGTAGGCCGATACCGAACCTACAGCGAGAGTCTGGACGTGAATCAGCTTGTTCAGCTGCAGGCTATGACGAACCATCAGCTTGCGAACTTGAAAGCTACACACGTAGTAACATCCATCACATATGGCGGAAACGTGGTAGCCAGCCTCACACAGAGCCAAGACCTTTCGGCTTCCGATCTCGACATCAAGGGCAAGTTTAGCCTAGAAGTTTTCAAGGGCATGGGCAAGTTGTTCGGAGCTGGTGCGTCAGCCGAGCTGAGCGTGGAGGACAGGAAGAAGCTAAACTCCTATAACCTGCGCGTTAAGCTCACCGCTGATTTCTTCAGCCAAGGTGACGAGATACCTGTTGATGCACCTGCGTTGCTCACAGCCTTTAAAAAAACCCCAAGTCTGATTGGCGAAGGCGTCGCCTGCGAAGTCACTTTGGCACCTCTTGCTTGGTTCCAGACAGGCATACCCACTTTCCGCGAGCTTGCAGACGCCGATCTCCTCCAGCTCACCGATCTATACGATAGGATCATTGTCCTTGAACAAAACCGCTCCGCACTATCTGCGAATGCATCGGAGCAGGAGGATCTCTTCCCGTCCTTCCTTACGTCGTGCCGCAACAGTAGTTTTCAGGTCAGCCATCTAGTACAGCAGGCCAGGCAGGAGCTGCGGTTATTCCTTGAGGCAACTCGCTCCACGCAATCCAATGTCAAGTCGCCAACCGAGTTCTGCGAGGAAGTTGAGGGACGTTTCGATGACGAGATAGCTCGGTACAAAAAGGACCACGCCGAGTGGCTCAGTATGATGGAACGTGTACGTGCCGCAAAGAAGCATGGCTTTCCTCCGGTATCCATCAACGAACTGAGAAGGACTATGAGCAGGCAGTCCAAAGAGACCGTCGCGATTATCCTAATACCGGAAAACGTGTTATTTGGTCGACTGCTGGTTACCTATCGAGACCTTGCTGAAGATATCCGCAAGTGGCGCGCGACTATTGACGATAAGCCGGTTGACGATGGGCTGCATAGCGGGATGGAGACAGTGTTCGTTTCCGTATATGCTGACAGGCTGGTGGATCAGGAGTTGCTTGGACTTGATGATGAGACCAAGTTGGTAGAACTCGCACTCAAGACAGCCCGTACCGAGTCCACCCCCGTATTCCTAACTTATGGTCTCACTCGCAACACCCTCGCTCAGTTAAAATGGAACATGCTCAACCAGGAGGGCTGGGGTGTCCTCGTAAACCGTGACGAAGGATGGCGATACATTGGTGACGTCCATAAAGGTGTTCGTCATGGCATTGGGGTGATCACCTACGCTGACGGATCCGTATACCAAGGAGATTGGTTCGAAGGCAAGCGAGATGAAAGTGGAGAATTATTCCCTCCTCAGAGCCAGTCTGCTGGCGACCAACCTGGCACGAGGGGATCAAAAGGAGTGTTCGTTGACGATGACTTCGTCTCCGACGGTGTCATAGTCAAAGTCACAGTCTATCGCGGACAGTCGCCGATCCAGTTTAGTCATGTTGCACTCCGGAAAGGCGATGCGACCTTTTCACACATCGAGAAGATTGGGCGGGTACTGGGATGGCAATTGGGTAAGCGCTATAGGCTGAAGGTGGAGGCTGATAAGAGTGTATTGCTCGAGGTCCTTGCCAATGGTACGCGAGTCGACCCGTCGGAAGACCCTGACGTAGAGAGCACACCGTGGCCTTTCGAGGACACTGATAGAGAGATAATGATCGCCGCAATCGCGCTTTAGTCCCTCGAAACTACATAACCAGAACAGAAATTCAGGTCGATATCCTGCACTCGTATTGTTCAGTAAGCCCTCTTAATTTCCTCGTGCATTTTTCTTTTACTGTGTCCGAGCTTGAAGGATTCTCTTCGATGTCTTGCGATTACTAGTACAGAGATAAAATATCTTTTGTCGGTTGGTGTTTCAGCTTGTCAGGCCAGTCAAACATGCATGTCAACATGTCAAGGGTCATAAGCTCTCCCTGAATGACGCCACCACGTAGCTGTTTGAGCGTTTGTTTCGGGAGTTTCTTCGCCTTCAGCTCGTTGTACTTCTTCTACATCGCCACGGGATTGTCCAGCAAGAATTGCTCTGCTTTGCGAAGGACCGGCGGAAGAGAGTCCTGCTCGAAGTTCCAAGACAGTGGGCTGGGGACGTTGGTGAAAACGATACCGATGATATCGGCGAGAGTGCGAGGGAAGATCATAGACGACAACGGCATAAATGGTTGCGACTGTCAACTGGGGGTGACACAGTGCCATTGGCGAGGATGAGGACAGCGTTGAAAATAAACGTGTTCGTATATGGCCCTCGCAATGCTGGCCTTATGGAGGTTGTCGTGTGCAATTTCACTTGTGGCCAGGCCGCTGGCACTGGGGCCTTTCAGTAAGGTAAAATAAATTGGGTTCGTTCAGGTAGATCTAACCAGTTACCAGACACACACCAAATTGAGGTTACCTTCCCTAGCCAAAGTATTCTTACTTCGTATTTTCTACTGGTAGGACTACTAATAATTTAGTTTCTGTGCAATACTGGCGACAGGTCTGCAGCCCGTTCATAGGATCATGGCTTCGCTGTGATGAACGGTTGTATTCATATAAATGCCAAGTATACATATATCAACTCTCAGTATCGAACTAAAGAGAGAGCCGCTGTCAAAATGGTGTCGGGTGAAACCCAGGAGCAGGAAGAGAAAACGGGGTCGAGTCTATCAATTCATTAGTTCTCGGTGATAGAGCCGTTGTGTTCATTGGATCCGTTCGCGATCAAACGTGGTCCGAGAGAACGTCATCGACAACTTTGACCTGAACCCCGCTGGTGTTCAGATGATTGTACTAGAGGGAAAGTAGGTTCAGTCGAGAGCATCCCAACGGTGATTCGAATAAAACGCACAGATTCGGAAGCACGAACCGTAGATTCGGGCCCAGATGACGCTCCTGTACGAAATTTTACCATGGGAAGATCACTCGGGGAGTCCGAATGGACCACAGATATGTGCTTATGCGAGTTATATGTAGTATCACCACTTCGTCTGGTGTTCAAATTTGCTAACAGAACGTTGGTGTAGCTAAAAAATAAAACGTATTATGTCAAACAGCTGATGACTGCTGGTAATGATCAGGACTTACAGCTTTCCCAGGAAAAGAGCCCTAGTTGTAGATCAGTAACCGCTGGATACATAATTAATTTTAGAGTTGACTTTACTCACGGAACATCGTGAACAAAGGTTTCGGGCATGATGAGGAATAGAATCAATTCCACTGCCGCCGCAATTGCGGTAACTGCGCCAGTGTGGACAACCCGAACTGTGAGGCGGTCAATGAGCCGGTTTGTTGCACCAATAGTCGACCTGTTTTTATGGAGCTGGAGACATCACGCAATGGTAAGCAAATCAGTCTGAAAACCTACTCCATGTATTGCTTACCATTGCCAACATCGCAATCACGATTATCACGTCTGCCGCCAAGCTTCCAGCCAGCCAAACCTGATATGAAATAATGGCATCAATGCTTGAAAATTGATTTGTTTGCTAGGACTGCCAGTACAGACCGTAAACTGCGGGGACAATTTTCCGACGTCTGCAATAGGAATGAAAGCGGTCTTGTATAGCGGTGACTCGTTAGCTCGCTACACTGTTGAATTCCAACTGAAGGCCCACCTGTATACCCGCAACCAGACCCGCGAGCATTTGGGTCATGCCGATCTGGATATAAATGGCATCAGGCGTGGTTACACATCATGTTGGTGACTTACGAGGACAATGAGAATCGCGGTAGCATAGGCGATCATGTTCCGCCCTAGCACCCAGACACGCCTGCATGCACACCCGTTGTCAACATATCATTTCTAACATCATCGAGGAAGACGTGACATTACCAGGCGAAAAAGGTCTGAATGAGGGCGGCGACTGGGAACGGTGTCAACATCCTTACTACGGGGCACTTGAAATTGTTCTGAGAAAGACTCACCTACTCCGCTCATTACTGGAAAGGTATAAGAAGTCCAAGGCGGATTAGCAAATGATGCCGGATTTCCCCATCCAAGTATTAGGATTCCCCAGACAGAATGTGTAACGAAGACAGTCTGCACTATATCCAGAATGAGCGTAAAAAGAACTGTGGATGGCGAGGGTCAGCAATATGAAGACGGTCGCGCCGGTGAAGAGTGCTTACCCAATCCTTTAATCCATCGAGAATCCTTGTAGTTTGAGTGATAGTACACGTCTAAAGAAATATATGAATCCATGATGTGAGGTGAGTGGTCGATACTTACAGGACTGAATAAACAATGTCCCCAAGAGAGTCCAATTGAGTATCGTCCCGATAAACTAGGTTGAGAGGGTCAGTGAGAGTGTTAAGATTTGCAGCGCACTCGAGACTTAGTACAAGTGGGCCAGTGAGAAGTAAGTATGGCTCTCCGCCGTGTGCCATGGTCACGGTGCCACTGGATGGGCGATAAGTGGCGGCTTTTCTTCTGGGCTTTATATTCCATCCTACCGGGCATGGAAGTCTGATCAAATTGAAGAGCTGGTCAAGAAAAAGACAGAAGCAAGAAATGAGCTGGTTCACGAATTGATGGAACTCCCGAGGTCCAGGGGAGATCGGGCGGTAACTCGAATGCACAGCTTTTTGGGGCGTTTGGACCTTGAAACCACGACTACGATAATACACATGTCCGGCAGAACGGCAGAAATTCGGCGGGCTGGCAAGCTTTCCTTTTATCGGTGTACTTCCTACACACCACAGGGTTCTGAATGGTATCCATAAACCTGCATATCACCGTCAATGGAGTTCAATCAAGCCCCAATTCAGGATCAGAAGACGTCTAGAAGATGCCCCCGTGTCTGTCAAGCTACTCAGCTTCTGAACTTGGTGACGGCCGTAGGTTGATTACCGCCCAATAGCCAGGGATCATGGAACAACCCGTTGGCACACATAGTATCTTCAATTGCTTGTGCTATATGAAACTCTGATACCATCTAACATTGACACAACAGCCATACATGATATTTCATTTTTCCTTCACGAAAATACTAACAAATTGGCTATAGATGTAAGAGTGTTCACAAGCAGTCGTACATTCTCGGAGATCTCCTTCTCCATTTAGTTCTCATTCTTGACAATGTCCGCTGCCTACAGAAAGCTATCAGCCTTGATCCCATATTTGAAGAGTACCTCACTGACTTTCTCTGCTATTGCATATAGAGTAGCTTGGGTGTGAGCAGAGAGAGAGATCGGAATGACCGACGCATCAACCTAGGCATGATGTCGCTCAGTCTTAAGCGTTGGGCAAAAAAGAGAGATGACGCACAACACGTAAATTTGCAGTACCGTATACCTTGAGGTTAGGATCGACACATCCACCATCCGCCTTCGGGAGCATACAAACAGTGCCCACTGGATGGTAAGAGGTCCCAAGGGACTGACGAAGGAAAGCTTTGATGTTATCGTCAGTCTTGATTTCCCTGGTTGGATCTTCGACTAGTGCGCCCAACGGTCCAGTGGTTAGAAATTTCTGAGCCAGTTTGAAGGTCTGAACCAGAATGGCAAGGTCGACATCGTTATCCAGCGCATTCAATTCAATGGTTGGATTTTGCAGGGGGTCCGAAGAACCGATGTGGACGCTTCCTCTGTTGAATGGATGGTTTAGCATGACGTTGATTGTCATGTAAGCCTTGCCAGACTCGAACTTGATACCTGGACCAGGCATGTAGCGATCAATAAAGTTGATACTGGGTACATGGTGTCATATTCGGCGGTGCGACCCAGATAAGTAATTTGAGGACTCACTCTATCCATGTAATCAATTCGTTTTCAATCCAATCCTGCTGCAGCTTGAAGGTCTTCTGAACGGCGGGGTTGGGATCATCGACCTTCAAGGTACGAGCAGAATCCCTGATAGCATTATCATTATCGATTGCTTCGACAGGTAAAAATGCGAAAAGACTGGGGACAGATGAAAAGAGACCCGTTTTTTGCTCATGACTGTAGTTGGCACCACACAATAAGCGAGAGAAGGAAATGGCGGGAATGCTATGTACGCACTAGAGCTTTTTTTGTCTTTCTGCCACTTCCGGGTCCTGCATGCTATCATACGTCTCTAACTGGCGATTAATGAGGGCAGTCAACGTGAAAGTGAGGTGGTCCTAAATGGCCCTGTCAATATGTTTGCTCGATTTTGGTCAAAAGGCTTGCCTCTGCATTAGACGCGGGTCAGTAATTTTGACATAGGTAGTTGTCCAAGCTAACTTACGGTGGTTTTCTCCGACACTTGATAAGTCGATAACGCGAGGAATTCCATGCTTCCCTAAAACAGACGGGTTTCCGATACCTGTTAATGTTCAGTCAGTGGGGACGGGTATTTTACCGGTAGCGTTTAGGGGACGTACCGGAGAGCTCTAGAATTTGGGGGGTTTGATAAGAGCCTATAGAACGGTTGAGGAAAGAGCAATGGAAACAAATGAAGAAAGCATACCGGCGCAAAGAATAACCTCTCGCGATGCGTTCATTGTCCTAGTGGAGCCATCCTGCACGTATTCCACACCCAGAACCCTGACGTCCATGCTGGGACCACCCTCGGTGATAAGTCGCGTTACCTTTGCACCGGTGAGGATACGAAGATTTGCGCGGTCCTTATTGGGTTCATAATACGCCTTGAAAGATGTGACAAGTCAATGAAGGGTAGTGTCGTCCCGAATATTACATACCGAAGCGGCGGAACTACGGACAGCGTCAGAGTCGATGGCCTGTGTAGCCATGAATATACCGCGATTGTCTCCAGCACTCTGAAAGAAAGTCGTGTTTAATCTCTGCAATGTCTGAGCCCAATAAATACGTACAGGGTCCGGATTGCGTTTAATTCCGAGCATATCTGAGGTCTGTAGAGCTGGTCCCACGATATTGTCAATGTAATGAGGGAAGCTCTTTTTCAATGGGCCATCAGTGCCATGAACAGCGGCATCGAATTGCATTCCAGATAATTCGGCATCCTCTGGGGGGAAGTTGAAGGATTCTGACTATATAAAAAGAAGCTTGGCTGAGTGGCAACAACAAAGGTTTGAAACAACAGGACGTGCTTTCTTGAAATATTTCAGGAAGCTATTCCAATTCCAGCCAGGATTTCCGAGTATTTCAAAACCTGGAGCATATCATGGTCAATACACAAAACTAAAGAAGAAAAAGATGGCAGAACACGTGCCGTCGTATTCAGTTGAAGAAGCTCTGAGGATGATCAAGAAGTTGGATAAATGGTATTCGCGAGTGAAAGCGTCGCTCGCCTTGTGAGCTCCATCACGTTAATCTGGGCAAAGACGATGAGGAAGGGAATTAAAAAGCGTTGAAGACAGTACCAAAGTCGATCCACCAAGACCTTTACCACTATAAAATAGAACATATATTGGCGACCGAGTAGAGATTATGTAGTATGAAAGTACCGGGGAAGGAAAATTGGCCTGCGATCTGCCGCCGTCTGAGGAGTACTGAAGAAGGACCAGTCATAATTGGGATTTCCCCAAGTCTGAGCAAGATTGGCTGGGGGTTGTGAGTAAGCGTTCAGTGGTAGTGAGACATGTACCAAAGAAGTACCTGGGACATCGATGTTTTCATCGTGAAAGTTCCCGCTACCAGCTTCGAGGACAGAAACGAACACGTTGGGATCCTCCGTGAGCCGTACCGCGAGCACAAGCCCAGACAGCCCAGCTCCTACGATGATGTACTCTGGGTTTTGTGATACCATAGCTAAGATGAGGGTGACTCACTGCTCCCCAGCTGAGATTTTATCCCAGGGGGGCTCTGGACAGGTTCCATTTTAGGCGTTCACAGCCGCGAGCATCATACGATGGGAGTGTAGTCAAAATGGTAATAATAGAGTGAGTCGGTATCGAGGTGAACTGCTGATCATTGTGCTGAGTTGATCATCGTAGAAGGAAACCAAAAGAGACGTATCGACAGGTATAGCAGCATGTCGAAATGAGCCGGATCAACCTCAATGTCAATTATGTAATTTTGGAAAATAGCCTGCGTATCAGTTGTTCTTTGTAACATCCGATCATTGGTTCGTGTTACGACTGTCGAATCGCCGTACAACAGCTGTTCTAATCTCTTAATCAATCATTACATGGCAATTTGGTCCTTCGGCACGAATAAATACAACTAAAAATAGAGAAAAACTGACAACTCTAATGGAACCTTTGAGCCTACTGAGATGTCAACGGGGATGTTCGAAGCTTGATCGAACATTGGAAGTCTTCCGGGAGACTAAATGCACCGTGTACCAAAATAAGTATGAGTCTACGATAAGAAACGTTCTCAAACTTACCTAACAAGACCGCTGGAGTATTGGACTTGGATGGGGATTTTCTGCCCCACTGCATCGATAGCGGGTTCAATATCGAAGGCGGCAACGATAGAGGCTGTCATGAGGAAGATTGCGTTCTCGGCCAGACCCCTTCCTGGACAGATTCTGTAATACAGTGTCTCAAATTCTGATGCCGAAGATACTATATCCCTACTCACCGGCGTCCAAAGCCAAAACAATATTCGGAGGGCGGTAGAGGTTCGTGAGCACGGCCACCCAGAAAGCGTTCGGGGTGAAATTCTTCTGGCGGATAGTCAGGATCTGGTGCACGGGATAAAGACCTGTGGGAGCATTAGGAACGGATAGGTGCATTGAGTCGTTATATCCTCCTACCATATGTTCGGAATGACGATGGTGTCTTTGGGGATGAAGTAGCCTGAACATTCGATAAGTTTAAGTGGAGAGATGAGAACTAAAGACTGACCAAGATAAACGTCATCAGCGGTGGAGGCCCTTGCAATATCCATCGGAAGCGGGGGATGCCAGCGTAGAGTCTCCTTCACTATGGCATGTATATAAGGTAGGGAGTCTTGGTCGCCAAGGGTTGGATCACGCTGTCGGCCAACCACCAAGTCTATTTCTACTTGTGCCCTACGCAAAATCTGGGGGTTCAAGGCCAGGGCCATGATCATGTTCAGAATACTTGAAGAGATCTACAGAGAGGTGAGTCCCAAATTCATACAAAAGTTGAACTCCTCATACCACCTCCTGCCCAGCTACTCTCAAAGACATTGAGAAATCAACAACACTTGAAGCGACTAAAACAACTTCACCTGCGTACATCGATGCAGCTGCCCACTTCACCGCATGTTCAAATGCCTCGTCTGTCTCGCGTTCTGATTGGAGTTCATTCTTGGTGAGAACATCCTTTGTGAAGGAAGGTACGGTTGTCCCAGCGGCCTACAATTCTTTTTCGTCTTATTCAAGCCGATGGCCGAATGAAATTTACATACAATCTCGTCCTTCACATATTGGAATGGCTTTGCGACAAGCTCGGCGACGAGTGATCTTCCTGTCTCTCCGACGGTGCGAAATCGTGTGAAGGGAAACCAGCGAGGGACGTGTTTTACTAGGTTTCACGACGGTTACAGTAAGTCTCCTGCACCGTGAAAATAGTTCACCACATACAAGCGGGAATGAGGTCAACTAAAAAGGCTCCAGGAATGACGGCTTTGCTGATCATATCCATGGCCGCTTCAGCACGAACGATATACTGCGTGTGGCATGATTATGATTTGGACAGCTCTACGAGTTTATGGGGAAGGATTTGGAACTTACTGGGTCTTGTGCGGAGTCCACAGAGATCCCATACATTGTTGACATAATAACTCGCCCAGCGGCCCTAGTCAATAACATAACATATGTTTTTATGGCTCTTTCTCGATTATAATCGTAAGACTTACAGCCTTGCATGATTAATGAAGTCTGCTGGGGATTCGGCCAAAGATCGGTTGAGGATGGCAGCTATAGTCATCAAGGTGCCCTCGTATTCTCGAAGGGCCTCTGGACTAAGTGCGACGCGCGCGAGTTTACGGTGAAGTCTCCACCTTTTACCGAAAGGTGCGAAAGCGGTACTCTGTAAGCCAATGTGAATCAGGGCGTAAGACACGCAGAGCAGGAGGAGGCTAACGTTGATAAGATCCATGAGTTCGCAAGCCACGACAAAGTACGGCCGACTACAATACAGGTTCCCCTTCTTCACAAGCAAATCTAGCATGGCTTTGTGACTGTTCAATACGAGGATCGAATTCCCGAGACCATGGAAGTACGATAGCTCGCCTGTTCAAATTTCGGCTTGCCATTCAGGCAACCCTCAATAGACCTGAACTCACCGTAGGCTCCTTGCATATCCCGGAAAGCGATCCATGGGTGCTTCAACGGTATAGAGAGTAGGTTGCCTAAACCGACATAACTTGGCGATCCTAATATTCATCGAGGAACTCACTGACCAACGACAGGAAGACCCCTTGGCCCGGGAGGGAAGCGACTTTCAGGAGTACGTTTCTTGAAGAAGAAAAGACAGAGCCCAGCTAAACAAGCTAAGCCAGTGAGAAAGATAGGAAGAGGCATTGAGAAGAGTAGAATCGTAAGAATGAATAATGAGACTTACTTACTTACCCTCCTACATATCAAGATGACTTTCTAACCGCAGGTACTAACGCCACTCCATGTTCCTGAGCTGAGAACGGGTATATTGGAAGATGAACAACGATGAACCAGTTCGGTCACCGAATCGTGTATGGGGTTTTTGGACAGATGCCCCTGGTGAATTTCACTCTACTGTGGTGCTAAATAGCCTATGTGTACAGAAACCTACTTCAGGCATGTACGTCGCTGGGTGCGTCGGTTGATGAGATGGAACAGGAACAGAGACGGAAGGGATTCACTGATGCACCCGTGAGAATCGGTGGGTATGACCCATGGCCGGTTTCTTCACGACGTCCCGGCATTTCATTCAGTGCGTAATTGTTTCTCACGTTAACTGCGTCTGAACAGACTTTCAGTGCTTTGACTCTCGCGCTGTCAAATTTCAATTACTTCCCCGATGTTCCTGTATTGTTTTCCTGCAACGGCGACAACGGGGGTAGCAGAAAGTTGAAACAAACCTCAAAATTGTTGACATCCCATTTGCATCCCATTTCCTTCAGTGGGTATTGGTTTCCCAGGCTAACTGCTTCTGAATAGATCTTTGTATTGGTTCAATGGACTCTCGGGCTGTCCAACTTTCGATTACTTACCTGATTTTCCTGCTGTCGTCCTGCGGGGAATCGTTAATTAGATGTACTCAATCCCCCTGGATCCGAATCTCCGAGCTCACTCAGAACAGATGCAAATTTCTCTTCGCTCTGTGAAGCTTGTTGCTTCTGCTACCGGCTCTCTCGTCCTGCGTTATTACTCTCTCGCTCGTTATCTCTGGATATCGGAATCCCTTCAAGAGAATACCGATATAGTCCAAGACCACAAGTCATCCATTGTGGCCACCATACATTCGTTCCTTGAACACATATCCTATGCTACACCAACAGTAGCTTGCTCGCGCCGGCGGCAACTGGTCTCTGCACTAGACAGCACTCTTCTCTCTTGCGGAGTCTCAACAAGGGGGGTTCCCTCCTTCCGGTATCATGAACGCGTGTGCGAGCATGCCGCAGCCATGTCAGAAGTACATCTCAATCATTATCATCAATTTGAATACGTCCTCACTGACCTATCACTCTGCCCAGCTTAGTTTTCATGACCATGATTTTGAGACCCAGGTACAGATAGCCAAATTTACCTGGTAAGCCTTGCTTCTCAGACCCCTTCGACAATTCTAATGCTTCAGCATTAGGTTCATGATCTATATAGACGACCTCTCGTCTCGAATGCCTTCTGCCCTGGAAGACTTCCAGTCCAAGCTTTTTAGCCGTGAGCTACCAAACGATCCGGTTCTTCAGCTACTCACGGAACATCTCTCTGACATGTATCGCTTTTGGGACCCTCTTCCCGCGAATTGCATCACTGGTGCAACGCTCGAATTCGTCACGGGATGTGCCTTGGAGATCAACGCCGAGATCCAGAGAATCGAGCCTAGTTCATCACCATCTTCATGGCCGTATTATCTGCGCGCAAAGACAGGCGTAGCACCCGCTTATGCATTCATGATCTTCAAAACGATATCCGGGAGCATGTCGCGCTACATGCAAGTTATCGCAGATATATGCCTTTTCATCGATTTGACCAATGATGTATTGTCGTAAGTGTGTCGCGTACGAAACAGGCAAACCGCTGATTGAATCACTTCTAGGTTTTACAAGGAGGAACTGGCCGGAGAAACCGTCAATTATATTCACAATCGGGCTGCGGTTGTTGGAAAACTACCTATAGACGTTGTATCCGAGGTTGCATCTGAGGCATTGGCTGCGTATGACCGGGTAACAGCGGCTCTCCAGCCCACCTTCCAATCCGACGATGCTATTCGCGCATGGAAAACTTTCGTAAATGGATACGTGTAAGTTTGCAAAGCAAGTTCTACTCTTTTCTGGCAATCTAAATGTTTTTTAAAGAGCCTTTCATATGACCCAAGATCGATACCAACTGAAAGAGCTTTTCTAATGGTTGGAGAGCCGCGTCGACTCACGTTATTTATGCATTGGGACAATGTCTCTTTGTATTGAAATTCATGCAGACTGTTATCGGGGTAGTACTGTTGGGATACTACTGTACATGCAGGCCATTAAGTTATCGTCATACCCTTGAACGGCGCATTTTCCAGATCCTAAACATGAGAGGGACAATTAAATAAAACGAGATTTTCTCCATTAACCGTTTTCCACCTCAAGTCGAGATTCTTTGTAGAAGTCATAGTCAAAGTCACAGTCCATCGCGGACAGTCACCATCCAGCATAGCCATGTTGCACTCCGGAAAGGCGATGCGACCTTTTCACACATCGAGAAGATTGGGCGGGTACTGGGATGGCAATTGGGTAAACGCTATAGGCTGAAGGTGGAGGTCGATAAGAATGTATTCCTCGAGATCCTTGCCAATGGTGCGCGAGTCGACCCGTCAGAAGACCCTGATGTAGAGAGCACACCGTGGCCGTTCGAGGACACTGATGGAAAGATAATGATCGCCGCAATCGTGCTTTAGTCGTCGAAAAACTAAAACTAAAACTCAGAGTTTGACGCCGTATTTACTGAGCAATTCATTCTCACCTAACATGATGATGGGTGCTTTAAATCTTTGGGGTGGGTCGCGTAACGGTGAATGTCCGTCTGGAACTTGGAAATTTTCGACTTGCATCGGAGACCAGAGTACAGGAAGGAAACTAACCCTTCTCGTCTAGTGCCTGGGAAAGAACATATAGCCTGTCTTCCGAATGAGACATCGAATATTATTCGACGAGAGCGTGCTTTGAAGGATTAAGATCAGCCTCAAGTCGAGGAGATATGCTAGTGGTCGGCTCGGGGGTGGTTTTGAATTAACATTGGGGGATTCTTCGGTAGAGCAAACCGCAGAAGAATTTTACCACCGTAAAATCCCTGGATAAGGCTCTCTAGGAAGCACAAAAGAAAGCAGAGATCACACTCTAGCTGCAGATCTCAACAGAGAGCCGTCTAACAACAGATAAGACCGCCCTTCGTAGACCGAAAGTGTGGCCGTGTGTCCGACCGAGCATCCGTCAGGCGACCTAGCGCTATATTGAGGCGACCTTTATCGTTCTGAGCACTCTCAAGAAACGTGATAACTTGAATTCGAATATATTCGAGACAACGCTGCGTGGGAGGGCGCATAAGCCATTGTCTTTGCAAAGAGCGCGATAGTATTATGTTGCGAGCCGTTGTCGACGACGAGGATGTGTGTTCATCATGGTTGTTGTATTATGAGTGCACCGAAGATGGGTGGAGTAGTAGTAGGACACAGCAAGAATTGAAATGTAATTCATAAGATTTACGTTATACTTTATATTAAAATTATGAAAAAAAATTGTACCGTAACGCCGGTGCAGTATGTTGACGCAATGTTTCTTTTATGTTGATAAATTTTGTAGGATTCTGCAAGGATAAAGGGAAATGTTTATTCTTCCCTTTATGGTATAGATTATTCTAACTTTGCGCTAGACTCAAACACAGCTTAGCATAATCCATACCATAAAGAGAAGCATAAAATTCAGCATAAACCTTTTTCTTTATTCTTCCACAATCTTGCAAATTTTATTAACATAAAAGAAACATTGCGTCAACATCTTGCATGGGCGTTACGGTACAATTTTTTTTTCATAATTTTAATATAAAGTATAACGTAAATCATATGAATTACGTTTCAATTCTTCCTGTGGGAACTGAAATTCACAGTGTCGGAACACGACCAAGTACACGCAGGCCTGATCGGGCCGCGGCGCCTGCAATCGTTCGTTGAACCTCATTCATTACTTCTCATTGACCTCTTTTTCTTTATGATGATCTGGACAGCCTGGTTCCATTGGAAACGAATTCTCGGCGTATCATTCAGGCCCGAGGAAACATTCGGCTCCACTGAAATTCAACTCTTTCAACCAACTTTCAACAACCGGCCATGGGGGCATCAAGTTTCGAAACTGAGGCCACAGTTCAATTTTGTTCTGATGCTATCTCTCACGAAAATAGACACACCGAAAAAGAAAGAATGCCCACACTCAAGAAACAATCGACGAAATACGTCGAATTTCCCGGGAGTCGCTTCCTCAGAACATTCCAGCTTCAGCAATCCAATTTTACGGTCCTCGCAAACGTGTCGATGTGCAGCCTGTCTTGCTCCCAACGGCCACGTTGGCTAAAAGCTCTAGTACACATTCAAGTGTTCAGTTCCACCTGTTCTTTACCTCACAGTTCCGCCTACCGTCGCATACTTCGATAGCCACCCATTCAGTCTGCTGGTTCTTTCTCCCTTTGGATTAATGCACTAGGTCAGAAAGCGAAGAGTACGGTGCATTCGTCAAGTACCTCAAACTATAAATCGAGGACGAAAAGACGACTGGATTAAGATGGAGAAGGCTGCGAAATGTGATGGTTAGTTATGAATTTCATGTTTCTGGAACACTCTTGGCTGATGCGAAGGGACGGATGGTGCGTTAGCGCAATTGAAAACGACGTACGGCGGACATGCGATGATCTAGGATCCGAGTGCGTCGTAGTGGACTCATCGACCATCGCCAACCTTGTTCGTCGAGCCCAAGGATAATATCTGTATGGATCGGGAAGAATTGGTTCAACTCAAGCAGGAATTCTTCTGTAAAATCGTCAGTCTGGACTCACATTCCAGGCGCTTTGTCCACGATAGAATTGAGAGCCCGGAAAGGATTATCGTGCTCCCCGTTGGTGCATTGATCAGGACAGCGACGAAAGGGAACGTGTGTAGGCAGAAAACCGAAGAGGCTTTCGAACACGAACACGAACACATCTACGAGATTGCGCCACAACCTTGCAATCAGCTGTCATATCGAACTAAAGCCGCTTTATCGTTTATCTTTACGTTCTTAACGAGGAGTCGCGAAAATAAACATTCGCGTCACACGTTGGTCACAGGACTGACTTGAGATACTCGGGTTGCAATTCAAAGGGGACCCGAAATCTTTACCGTGTTCAATATTTAAACCCGTTCAATCGCAACAGATTCTTGTGCCATTTCTTCCCCATGTCGTTTTGCCAGCGATACTTGGCTCCCAATTCTTGGGCTCTCAAGCCGTCCCCATCCTCTCTAGCTCCTCCTGAGTACCAGCGATGGACCAACGAGGATATGGATCCAGTTCCACCGAATCGGAGGACGTGGTCTACGAGAAACTATATTACGTATTGGATCTCGGATGCTGCAAATGCCCCTACATGGCAATGTGCGAGTTCGATGATTGCGATCGGGCTTTCTTGGTGCGTGTCCTTGCACAGTAGTGACACTAGAATCAATCTGGATATACATGCTTTCTTAGGAGGGAATCGCTGGCAGCAGTCGCAATAGCGCATGTTATTATCGCTGCTGTGATGGTTCTGAACGGAACTATTGGCGCAAGGTTGCACGTCGTGGGTGAGGTCTTGTGTTCCTTGACCTATGAAGCTAATGCTTGGCAATGAATAGGCTTTCCCCCTTCTTAATCGGTCATCGTTCGGATTTTGGTTCAGCTACTTTAGTGTTCTGAGCCGCATCATCCTCGCAATGTTCTGGTTTGGTGTTCAGGTACGCGTTGTTTTTGTTTTACGAGAGCAATATATATCATTCTTACCTTCCTATGTCAGACCTACACGGGCTCTGAATGCACGTATCAGATGATAAAAGCCATCTGGCCGTCGACTGGCAGGATACCGAATCGGCTTCCGGAGAGCGCGAATATCACGACTGTGGGCACGTCCTGCTGATTTTTACTTTTTTTCCGAAGGCTGAATAGTTTCAAGGCATGATGTGCTATGTCATCTTTTGGCTCATCCAGTTTCCTTTGCTCCTTGTGTCCCCTCAACGAATCAAATATCTTTTGTACGTGTTTTTGAAAGATTTTCGCGTACCTTGCATCTCAGCCTTCGTTTTCAGTACTGTCAAGGCCGTCATAGTCCCTCTGGCGTTCATAATTATGTTGGTATGGGCGATGGTAAGGGCACCTCCGAGAGTGTCATTGGGGCCACAAAAATCTACCGTGGCTGGAAGCGACTTGCGTTGGGCTTGGCTCTCGGCTATGAACAGTGCATTAGGCATCTATGCGACCGTGGCAGTCAACATACCTGATTTCACGGTGAGTGAAAGAACTTGGCGTTCTGACTACGGTTGGTACTAACTTCCCGTTACAGAGATACGCTAAAACTGAACGAGCGTGAGTGTCCATTTTTATCTTCTTAGTTATCTTGCTCAACTATCACTTGTCATCAGGCAATATGTTCAATTAGCGGTCATTCCCATTGCATTCACTCTAGTCGCATTTTGTGGAATTGCCGTGACCTCCGCCGGACAAGTCCTATTCAATGAAACGCTATGGGACCCTACAAAATTTATCGATCGTGCTTGGGGTGTTAACAACCGCGCTGCCGCTTTCTTTGCATCGTTTTCATTCGCTCTAGCCTCGATTGGAACCAACATCAGCGCAAACTCTTTGAGTGCTGCAAACGACATGATGGTCTTAAACCCCAAGTGGATCAATATACGCAGAGGACAGATCATCTGTGCGTTAATCGGAGGATGGGTAGTATGTCCGTGGGAGATATTAAGCGAGGCACAAGGATTTTTGTCCTTTATGAGTGGGTATACGGTCTTTTTGGGACCGTTTGCTGGGATGTGAGCGTTTGGATTCTCCTCTTGTCGTTCATGACTGACACCTTCGCCTCTCAGTATGATTACAGATGTGAGTTTCGATCTCTTTTCTGTGCCTCTGGGAACAACGAGTCAAATCCATTACAGTACTGGCTTGTTCATAGATGTCAGGTGGACGTCAAGGCGATGTACGATCCACGAGGGAGGTATAGATATTGGAATGGGATTGTCAGTCTTATCCCTCGTAGCCTGTATCCCGTTGATACTGACTGTCATCATTCATCCAAGAACTGGCGCGCCGTAGTCGCCCTTCTGTGTTCAGTCTTCCCAAGTTTTCCCGGTTTGATTGCAAACATAAATCCTGCGTTGGGCCGCAATTTAGGCCCCATCAAACATGTTTTTGATATCGCGTGGTTGTATGGGGTGAGCCTTTCAAAACTTGTTATACTATATGACCTGACTTGGATTTCCAGTTCTTCACCGCTTCAGCTGTTTATTGGGTAACTTCAACCGTTGTACCAGCAAAAGAGACCTTTGTGACCAAGGAGGAAATCGAGGGTGCCGACGACTCGAGTTTGAAGAGTGAAGATGACGATCGCGAAAAAGACGGCGTATGACACCCGAACGAATAAACACATCATGGAGACCTAAGTGCAGGCATTTCGCAATTAGACTTCCTTTTACGGGCCAAAAACGAGGCCTGCAAGAGCGCAGACAGGGTAGATCCCATTCCCATTCCACGATACACTCAGACTCGATGTAGACAGTATATCAACTATCCTCATTTATCCCAGCGCTTTTGAAACTGACAGAGATGGGATGAAGTTATTTGAAAGCGTCGTGGTATGAAGCCATCCATCGCCTCAAGTTTGTAGCCGCTATTCCAAGAGCTACATTCGCGAGATTTGGGAACACCGGACAGGATGATTTTGGTCTCCGTTGGTGCAATAACCAGGACAGCAACGAAAGACAACGTGTGTACTGAGGCAAAAAATCGGAGGCTTTTGAAAAGAGCTTACAGCTATTTGCGTAGAGCTTGTCACTCGCCCGGTTTTTTTTGACAATAATAAAACCTTGTACATACTGAACGACTTGTTGAAATTCATCTCAAATCCGCTCCCTTCGGCACTCCGGCTCCACCGGCCATCCCGTCCATCTTGTGGCCTCCATAAGTCGCTTATCCGGTTGGCGGGCAATAAAAGAGGCCGGATAAAACCTGAATGGGTGCCAGTGGAGGCCGAGGAACTGAGTAGCCGGTGTGCGCCGAAGGGAGCGGGTTCGGGGGAAGGAGAGATTTTATGTATTCTCAGTAAGTTGTTCGGTATGTACAAGTTTTATTATCTTCAAAAAAAATCCGGGAGTGACAAGGTATATGCAAATAGCTGTAAGAAGGCGGATTTACTCGAGGAGCACAAGACCACCATGTATGAAATGATTGAGGAGTCGCCAGACTCCACTAGAAGTGATATGATACAGGGCAGGCCATCCTGAAACGTCTTCGTCGAGTATCAAGCAACCCTCTTGGAAATTTCAGTTGAATCAGCTGGCCGATATCCACTGAAAAGATCCTGGTGGTTTCAGAACGTATAGTAACGGTCCGTTTTGAGAGCGTGGTAGAGTCAGCGACTCGGACAAACGCCTTCGAGGAATGATTCTGAACCTTGAACCTTGAGCTTGAATATTCATGTCCATGGACGGTCCCTCCAAATTGATATCTATTGCTGGAACGAGATTCCCTTTGTCTAAGACAAATGTCTCGATAGCACGCGCCTCTAGTGGACGCTCCACGTCGGTGAGCATAAGCGCTCGCTGGTCTGCGGACGGAGAGAATGAGACGCTCAGCCCGAACAAGCAACAAACAACGTTTACGGCTGATATTATTTGGATATTATACTTAGCATACAGGAAAGACCATGTTCTCGATGGCGCGACGTGAATCACAGTACGTTCCACCGGACTGAGAGTGGTGTAGCATGTAGTATTAAACAACAACCACTATCACAAATACAACACCCATAGCATAACAATACAATCAATCCAACTTGAATGCGTTACCTCTAACCTGCCGAAGCCGGAGACCCAGGTTTCGATATACTCGTTGGCTGGGAGGCGGAGGTAGAAGAGGAAGGAGGAGGAGATGACCATATCCATTCTTGTACTATTCGAGTCGCTTCAGAAGGATCTGTTGGAATCCTTTGTGAAAGTCAACGAATAGTCAGCTTTTGTGACACACTGAGAGACAAGCTGCTGTGAACTCACTTCAACTTGGGCTGCCACCTCCCATCTCTCCACTGGAAAAACCTTGGAATATGTTTCTCCCCCCTTTCTTCCATCATCCGTCTCTGTTCACGTTGGGCATCTTCTATTGCGGATTTAGCGTCGGTCGCAGCTTCCATATCTTTAGCGATGATGGCTTGGGTGAGTTTCTGCCATAGCCTGGTAAAGGTTCGGGGATGAGATCCAGTTGAGAGGGAAATTGACGCAGGGCTCACCTCCGAGACTCGTTAGGTTCTTGTTCCGCTTCTGGTTGTACCCATTTTGGGCTGACGTTCTGACCGTCTTTGACGCAGTCAAAGAGGACTCGCTTTTCTCCCGTCTTGGTGAAACGTGAGCAAATAGCAAATACATAAAAAACGAGAACAACACAACGTACCTTCACATTCCGATAATCCATAATATGACTCCACCGTCCCGATACTTCACCAACCTCTGTCTGCCTACGTCTGACGCGTCCTGAGATGGCGTTATACGTGCCAGAGAAAAATCCCTAGAGAGGATCAAATTAGAAGACTCGGGTAGTACAAAGTACGGTTCAACGCACACCTTGGTCTTGAACTCTATATCACAGTACAACCCATGTTTCTCGTTTTTCGCGATACAAGTATCGCCCAATTCTACAACCATCTTTCCGAAGAGAATACCTCTTGCGTACATGCTTGGCATTGTAATCACGTATTCTGTGCGTCATGAAACCATGTAAAAAAGAATCACATGTCAAGAGATGACAGAAGGGCGTACCACCGTCCTCTGGTTTCCCCAACAAAGTGACTCGGTTCTCTCCCTCCATCGTCGTCGACACACTGTTACCCAAAAACTTGGATTTAGGTCGAAGTTCTCCAAGGATACAAACACGATTTGCGGGAGAGATGTAGAAGAATGCGGATATCGGGGGGTGGTGGGAGACTTGTTCGGCAATGTAGAAACCTTGTGTTCCATTCTTGTAGTCATACCGACAGCGGAAGAATTCTCCGAGGGTGGGATTGTATCTACTTTGATGGTCAATGTCTCATTCGTGGCAGAAAGGTTACTAGGTCACGCACGGTTTCTTTACACCCTTTGGCTTTATATGCCAACCGGCTAGGTAGTATTGTAGGACTCGTATGAATCGTTCTTCAGGGTTTTCAAATTCCTCGGCACTTGATAGCTGTAAGTTGATCGACCAAGCACCAGATCACCGAGGAAAGACGTACCCAAAGATAAGATCGGGATGGGACATGAAGTCCGTAATCCTCTCTAACATGCTTCTCGGTTCCAAAACGAATGTTGGAAATGTAACTCTCGAGAGATCCATTCCTACTCTGCGAGAAGTTTAAAAATACATTTAGCGATGGTCACCAAAAGAAGAGATCGAGCACACCTCAACTGTGAAAGTAAGGAGACGACAATTGAGCCTTCGTTCTCATCTCTGAGTAAAGAATCCGAGTCAACATTCTCAAGTCTCATCAGCGATTAAGAGAGAAAGGGAGAGAGGATTGATATGAAGAACAGGTGAAAAAGACGGACAAGATGGATGTATCGTCTGGTTCTGTATCGGAGGGTGGTTTGTCGTCAAACTTTGAGCCTGTAACACTCTTCAGGTGGGAACCGGCTGAGTTGAAAAGGCCCATCATGATTTAGTAAGAAAAGGCGGTTTCAACGAGGCTTGCTGAGTGCTGATGATGACAGTAGTAATAAGGGGTGTAAATTACCGAAACAGGTAGTGAGGTCATCATCCTCTACAGCTTTCGTTCAATAACATCTAAGCACTACGGTCTATCTAAGTCATTTAAAAGACGATTTTCTTTCGTCCAGTGACGGGTACATCGTCTCTATAGAATGCTCCGTAGGCACTGTGTTCCTTCTTCTTGATAGTCATGGGGAATTTTTGCAACCCGGGGCAGTCGAAACCACTGTCTTTCAAGACTCTCAAAAGCTCTCCTGCGAGACCCCGCTCCTGGTTTTCACCCGTAAAGAATGTTACGGATTTTCCGTGTTTACCGCCTCGGCCTGAATTCGTCAGCAAACACGAAATGACAGGCTTAGAAGGGCACCTACCGGTTCTACCAATCCGGTGGATATAGTCATCTATCGTCAGCGGGAAAGTGTAATTAATGACGGCTTTGACGTTGGGTATATCCAAACCGCGAGCCGCAACATCCGTAGCAACAAGGATACCGCTCGTTCCTGTTTTGAATTTCTCTAGAGCTTGTAGCCGCTGGCTTTGATTGATGTCTCCATGGAGTGCACTGGTTAGATAACCTTCCCGAATGAGCATCTGCTCTACACGAGCGGTTTCCGCTTTGTAAAGAGCGAAGACGATGATGCGTGATTCTACGGAGGACCCTTTGACTGGTCGCTTGTGATGACCTAGGTTTCGGAGATGGTGGAGGAGACGAGAGCTATACAGATGGAGATCAGAGTGAATCAGAACATAGTTGCGGACACGCCGCAGACCGCATCACGTACTCTTTTTGTCGGCTATCGTCCAAGACTTCGACTAATTGTTCTACTCGGCTGTTCGCAGTAAGGTCATCACTACCCACAGTGACTCTGACAGGCTTGTTCTGAAAAGTGCTGGCGAGACGCCTGACAGCTTCTGGCCAGGTGGCACTGACTGGGAGAGCCGATAAGCAGAACTTCCAGAAAGAAGTATCTATCACTCACACATCAACGTTTGTCGTTCATTAGAAGGTTTCGTTGCTGCAATGATCTTCCGGATGTCGTTCTCAAAACCTTTGTCTAACATTCTATCGGCTTCATCTAACACGAGGAAGTTGACCCTACGCAAAACTGCACTCAACAAATGGTAAGTGACACGGGAGTGAAACCGACTAACCCACTGAGGTCACAGACACCCTCATTCATGAGATCTATTATCCTGCCCGGAGTTCCAACGATGATTCTGGTCGTTAGCCCAGTCTTGTTGAGATTCTTCAACATTTTGATTTGTGGTTCTTTCGGTACCCCCCCAAATACGGCAACGCTGGCGATTCCGATATGCTCACCGAGGGTGTTCAAGGTCTCGTGTGTTTGTAATGCTAATTCTCTTGTAGGAGCGACTACGAGAGTGGTTACCGTAGACGAACCGCGACCGCTAGACGTTGGGGGGGACGAGACGAGGCGTGAAAGAGCTGGTATGCCAAAAGCCAAGGTTTTACCGCTGTCAAGTGAATGAATAATCGATAGTGGGATAGGCATATAGATCTCGTCACTAACCTCCCTGTTTCTGCGATGCCGACGACATCTTTTCCGGCCAGGGACGGTGGCCATGCACATGCTTGAATCGGAGAAGGTTCCTTGAAATGATCAGAAAACGAGCGTAGGGTTTTGGGTATGTCAAGCTGGGAGAATGATAGAATGGGTATGACTTCTGGTTCGCCGTCTGGAACGTGTATTGATACATTGTGTTTCTTTAGGAATTCGCAGCCTTCGGATGATGATGGCTGTGGAAGGTATGGAGCGGCCTCGACTGGCTTTGATGTCTTCTGTTTCTTTTTCTTCTCCTTCCTGTCCTTTTTCTTTTCTTTTCTCTCTGAACGCTCCTTCATTTCCACGTCGTCGTCATCATTCGAACGCTTTTTTTTCTTCTTTTCAAGATCTGTAGAAAATTTGTTCTGGGTCGAGAGCTGATTACGAGAACGAACGCACTGTCGTGTTGCTCCTCTTTTTCTAGTTCTTCACGTTTCCTTTTCTTGTCCTTCTTGTCTTTTTTATGCTGTTTAACGTCGATTTCAGACGTTGTATCCTCCGCCTTGCTTTTACTTTTACCCTTTTTTGACTTTTTAGGTTGTGTCTCAACGTTGACTCCTACGATTATGTGGGGTGGGTATAATAATAAGAAATATTAAGTGCAAGACAAACCTGCGGGTATAGGCACAGTCATGGTAGCTGGTCGAGTTTGAATGTACTACTAGCGTGGGGCAATCTAAACGCCGGCGAAAGAAAATTGTTGATCACCGCCGACCGGCAATTTTTTTGCCGTTTCTCTTTTTTTGCTTGCCCCTCTAGGCGTCGAGTTCGACGTCCTACTGGATGACTTCCCGTAAGGATGTGCAAATAATCTCCTTTCAAATAAAAGTTTTGATGTAAATTGGAAATTGGGAAATTGTCGAATTATTTGCAGATGCCTCCCGCAATGCTGGAAATTTGCATGGAGTGCTCGGATTTATCACACGTGTGGTAGCTCGCCAAGGGCGTAAGCGCGGACAAACTTCCATATCTGGGCTGGAAACCATGTGGACTCACCTCGCTTAACGAAATATTGCAGCAAAAACAGTTTAGAAAGGGGTCGCTAGGCCTTTCTAAATTCAAGAATTTAGAACATGTCCTGATGTTCAGATTCTGGTATTTGTTGCCAGGTATCACTCGCTTAACATATCTCCGATGATTTTCAGCGTTATTTGCAACGATATTTACAAATAATCCTTACGGGAAGTCATCCACTCATCGCTGTCCACAACGAGAAAGTCCTTTCTCCATGTCCCATGTCCTCGAGCCACCTAGAAAACGCGTGAGGGTAGCGACAACGCCGTCAAACTCGATAAATATAAATGACCTACAATCGGTCCTTAGTTCCTCGCAAAGCGTTGAGAATCTGACGAAGAGTAAGTTCTAATACTGTCTTTCATATCATATTCAACGTCCCTCTAGGCCTCACGACCCTACGGAATCAACTTTCGTTAAAGCAAAGCGAGGAGATCGTTTCTTCGAATGACTCTAGATTATCATTTGCTCAGCAATGGCTCGGTCGTTCTCCTGTGGCTTCAGATCTGTTCAAGCTTTGGGAAGCTGTTGAGTCTGTGAGTTCTTACTCTTTACTCCCGGACTCGTTCCCTCATTTTCCATCATCAGCGTCAGAATCCTAAGTTAAACTCAAGTTCTCATACCATTCTGTCCCTCATCCTCTCAGTTCTGTCATCTCTTCTCAACCTACTCTCCACCCACTATACATACCACTCATACGGCATCCCTATCATCAAAACCCTCCTCTCTCCCCAATATGCTCGGAAGATAAATTCCTTCATCAGTGGTTCGCACACCGACTTGATTCTGTCTACCATGAACGCGTTGAACAGCCTTTCCAACTTTGCCAGCGGAAAAGAGAGGAGAAATGTTCTCGAAGCTCTGCACTTGGATAGTAAGGTTCGGTTCTGTTAAGTATTTTTAGCTGAGCCGCTCACCCACACAAGTCGATCACAGACATTCAATCGTTTGTTGAACATGCGTCGCAAAGGCAAAGCAGATTCTGTCCACCCACTTGCGCGCCCTGGTACTCAACTCTATGTTACCTCGTTTCCCTTTACGATATTAACGGATTTCCGACAGATATACGAACGTTGACTCTATTCCTAGTTTGCTCGTTCTTGTGCTCAACGTCAGCCTTATCAATTAAGACATTATTCTTTGATCAACATAGCGACAAATTCCTCTCGGTCTTCAAAGGACTCGTATTGGATCCATATGTCGTAGTCCGGAAGTTCCTGGAAACCTGCTGGGAAAGTGTTTGGTGCGACGTGAAGATACCTAAGAAAATCAAGGTGGGGTTGTTTGGCGAGATAACAGTGAACCATGTAAGTCCACTACCTCGTTGTTAGTTCTACTCCGGGAATTGAGAACTAGTTTAGCTACTCAAACTCTACGGTCGAACGGGGAATGAAGGACCTCCTTCAACCGGAGACCTCGACGAACCGCAAATCACCGCTGACCTGGTTCACCATTTCTTACTCGCCATTTGTACAAGACCTGGACAAGGGATATGTTTTCGCGACTCCGGATGGTATTCGCCGTCTGAAGTCCACTCTGGAGAAGGAAATGAGGACCAATACCCTATAGAGGGACACTCGGAAGATCATCACGGCCATAGTGGCAGAAGAGTTTATAACAAGATCTTGAAAAATGTGCTTAAGAGCTTGAAACCCAATGAAGATCTCCGACAACAAGAGTTGACGATGAGGATTTTGGGAGCTTGCCCCGAGTTAGTTGCTGGGTAAGTGTATCAATTATTGGTTCCTTTCGATCTTTGATGGACCGTTTGACGTTCAGGTACTGGGCACCCGTGAATTTGACTCTCGAACCGCGTCTTTCTTCCCGATGGATTGGGAACGTGGCATTGTTCAAGGCTATAATATCGCTTCCTATACCAGAAGCGTCGTTTTTCTTGTCCACCGGTGTTGCTCGGGGAGGAGGAGGGGAGGGGTTGTACAATCCGACCCCACCTCCGTTAGGGACGATTATGGATAACATCCTCCCCTCCGCGGTTAATTCCAAAGCCCACTTCTCTAAAGGACTACAACCACAGTCGATCAACCCAACTGCTACTGCTTCTGTAGCTACTAGCACGCCAAACATGGGGCTTGTTCAGCTATGCACTGCACAAGCTCTCTGTGCATGCCTTTCAAAATATGCGCAAGTACGTGATGTGATGAGACATATTGCCGATACTCTGGAAGAATCGAGTGACTCCTTTTTTCTCCGAGTCGACGACGAGAGGGAGCAGGGACAGTGGAGGAAGAGGCTTGGCGATTTGGAGAGGGAAGTTAGGAAACGAGTGCCAGATTTTCAGGTTGTTGTCTCATTTGTGGGACGGACTACTGAGTCTGACTCGGACTCGATCGGAGAAAATCAGAATCAGAATCAGACAAAGGCAGCCTTGTTATCGGAAGTGGCTCATAGGCTGTTGTGTTTATACCAGCAATGTTTGCCTGAAGTAACTTTGGAGGCGAGATATGACTTCGGGAAACTGCTGGGGAGTGTTGATCTCAATCTCAGTTCCGTTGTAAGTCTGGGGGGTGGTGAAGATATCGGAGAAGGTGGGGATGGTAGCAGGGTAGTGGATAAGTTACGAGGGCTGAAGCAAGTTCATGTGCTCCGATTGTTGACGGAGAACGAGCAGTTCAAAGCTTCCTGGAGTGGAAAGGCGGGTGAGCTGTAGATCTTGGTAGAATTTGATGCGTTATACTGATGTGCCCCTCTCAAGGCAACTCCAAACACACTAACCTATACATCCTTCTCAAAATCGTCGCTCTCGCGGAAGCGTATTCTGATATGTCAACTTCGCCTTCCCCTGCGACTCCAGTTGTCACTGTTCTTACGAAACTTCTTAAACACATCCTCAGCGACAGCATCATCTTTCGACAATCGGAGGATGAAATTCCAATCTGGCTTTCTTGTCTTCCGACCCTTATCCGATCCGCTAAAGGATCTGAATCTCCGGATGGCGCGTCTCTCACGGACGAGATCGAAGCTGTAGTGGCTTTTGTTGACGAATGCGTTCAGAGATGTGTCAAGACGCCGTATCGATATATTGACGATCTTCGGAGTTTGGAAATAAAAGGATCGGCGATGGTTGTCGACACTCCCCAGGTTCTTGAGGGAGACGAAACGAGTCTTCCTAGTCCGTTACTGATGGCCATCCTCGAACAACTTCGTATCAAAGTCAACCAACGGATCCTTCCGCCGTCGGATGTGCTTGGAATTATGGGGTTTGTTAAAAAGCTCTTGTTTAAGCTTTCGGTTTCTACGCCAGAAAAGTCAATTTACGTGGTGTTGGGGGGATTAGCGGATAAGTTTGTGGAGATCTTCAGTGCTGAAGGAACATACAAGGAGTATCCGGTAGTATCGAGAGCGTTGGTGACTCAAGCAAAGATGACACGAAGCTTGGTCCGAGGTGAGTCGGTTGCTGTGAACGCGGGTGATGAGGAGTCTACCGAGTCGGTCAAGTTGTTTTTAGATGATGTAGAAAAGATATCCATTCGTGAGTTTCTCTAATTCTTCCTATAGGCAAAACTGAAAATTACGTCTCTGAAACAGCGTCGTCGAAACTCGCAAAGATGGTGGCTGCTTTTGAGCTTGTGGATTGGATACGACTCATTGATATGCCTTTGCGAGTTGACGATGTCCGACGAGTGGTGAAAGTTGTTAGTCGGTTACATCCTCCGGCGTTGAATGAACTTCTATGGTCTTTGCCACTGGTTCACCGGCTGTTGTGGGATGGAGTCGATATCCGGCAAGGTTTCGTGTGAGTATGCTTTGCGGGTTTTTCGTCCTCAAAATCATGCTCACTTCGGATTAGCCCTCCTTTTGAATTGCTCTTCCGTCATTCGACAAATGAAGATTTCTCGTCACCGGATTGTCGCGAAAATCTTCGGTCCTGCACATGTGTTTTCATGAGTGGCGGAATTCAAACCTCAACTGCTGTGTTTACTGCACCGGTTATGTTGATTTCCCGAGCTTTGGAAAATGCCAAAGATGGGGTCGTGCACCTTCTTCGTTTGCTTCAGAACCTTTTGATCAGTTGGTCGGAAAACACGACTTCCGAGCGGTTGTATGCGATTAAACGGTTCGTTTTTACGGACGTTGCGGAACTTAGGGAGTGGTTTACCAATAATTCGGGCACGGTGACTGAGGAGGTATACAAAGGTCAGTTGTACGTTTGGATTATACATCGCTGAAATCTCACGGGTTGAACAGTGCTCGGGGATATTGTTTCAACCTCTCTCTTCCCTGCGGACGAGCATGATCGAAATCTTGGATCAGACATGGCTGAGTATTGGGTAAATCTCCTAAAGAACGGAACGGTCGTTCCACAAGCTTCGGTCAGAGTCGTCTGTCCCCCTATTTATTTAGCCTTTGACACGACAAACTTACTCTTTGAATTCTCTCTCTAGCCTTTGGCCTTTGCATGGATTCAATATATATCCGTCGAAAATATGTTTGCGCTCTTCGACCTGATTGTCTCGGGACGCGATCTAAGTTCCATTGGTGGAATTTACGCGACATTGTTGAAGGCAAAATCTCGCCCTGGTTTCGAAGACCAGCTAAAAAAACGCATGGAAGTCTTAGTGACCCTTTCGCCCTCGCCTTCGAATACGATGAGGGAGGAACTGCTGGAGATTGGGATGAGGGCCGCTTTACCTCTGGCTCTCGATGGTTATATGCCGGTAGACCTCTCCAATGAAGGAGAGATAAAGATGATTGAAAAAGCCGAAAATCGCTGGAAATCCCGTGCATCAAAGCGACTGCGATCGCTTGAAGATGTCGAGGTTGGTATACACAGCAATGTGAACATGATGTCCTATATGTTGTATAACTCTCCCTCCTCGGCTCATGAAGGGATGATTCGTGCGTGGTTGGAGAAAGAAGGAAACTCCGCCTCACTACTGGATGTGTCGAAAGTTTGCTTTGCGTACCTGGATGTTCGGCGATGCCTGAAGGGAACGGGGACGGCCGGAGAGGACGACCCGGCGATACGTTATTTCGCTCGATTCGTCGAAGGCTCAACGAAAGTAGATGAGACTATTGACGCGCGGAGAGCCTGTTCAGAGTGCGTTTCCATACTTTTGGGAACGTCTCGGAGGGAAGGATTGGCAGAGGAATTTGAAGAGGTCATAGCAAAACTCCATCTTGCGCATCCTATAACAGTCGAACTCATGGAAGTGGGGGTTAAGACATCCTCTCGTGCTGTGAAGGAGGTTTTGATAAACCGAGGGCTGCAATGGATTGTTCGAGTTCTGACGGGTGCGGGTGAAATAGGATCGGAAGATAAGTGGGTGATGGTTGAACTCGGTACAGTCCTTTCCTTGTTCAAGGAGTGGGTGGTATCTAACTGATTGTTGATATCGTTCCAGAGAACGTGCTTCAACGTGTTGAAACCATAAAACCCCACGTCGCAGATCCTGTTTTAATAGCAGTGATCCAACACAGGCTTTCGAGTATACCGTGCCTACGCTTATTGCAGGCTATACTTTCGAAAGTTACATTCAAGGTGAACTGTGGCTTAGGAAACTTAAGCTATTTGTTGTCGCTGACTAACGCCGTTTTAAGCCTTTGATTGTCAACCGGCACCTTCAAACCATCGTGCAAAGTCCTCAGTTTCACAAAGCATGTCGTGAAGGAAATCTTGCCCTACGTAATGCTCTTGCAAGCCTTCTACACATTCTGTTCCATCTGCACCCATCCAATACATGCCAAACAAGTCACGTTGAGCCTCTTCTACGCGTTTACCGCGGTACACTCTCTGTCGGTGATCAGAAACTTCTCGATATTTTTCGGTTATTTGAGAAGGAGAAAAGGCTCTCTGTTACCGCATTACTGGCAAAATGGTCTCCTTCCGACTCTGATTCCAGTGGTCCTTTGGAGGCATTGAAAAATCTCGATGGTGCAATGGTCTTGAGGACATGTCTAAGGTGGCCACAGTGGAGGAGATACGAGGAGGACGAGAAGTTTGATAGAGACCAGCGAGGAGGGGAGGAACTGTACGACCCTGTGTTCTTGATTCTCTTGGGTGCACATGCGTTCGCTTCAGACCCACCAAAATCGGCCGTAGATTGGGTTGAAGTTATGAGAACGAACATTCTCGGGTTGATGATCTGTGCGTTATCCTCGAGAGACAGAAGCTTACGGAACCTTGCTGCCACTCCGATTGCTACCGTATGGAAAGCGCTCGAGGGTGGGGATATGTTGGAAAAACCCCATGTCATCCATGTTCTTTCTCTCTTCAGGGATGCCCTTGTACATGCAACCGGCTCTTCTTCCTCTCCTTCTCTGAATGAACAGCCACGACTTCCTTCTCACACTACTCTCTTACTTACCCATGCCCTACGAGGTATCTTTTATCCAAGCAACTTCATCTATCCCCTCACGGCGAGATTTCTCCTTCAACGACCACAACTGGACATAAATGATCTGCCAATGCTGTACGCGATGCTTTATAGTAGTAACGCCGAAGATGGACAATGGAAAAGGGAGCGCATCTGGATGCTTAAGTTTTTGGCCGATGGCTTACGGGGAACGATGGACTGGAAGGTGTTCAAAAGAAGGCATACATGGGACCTGATCGCTAGTTTATTTGGTGCAGAGAAGGACAGACTCACCAGGAGGGCTATTCTTGAGGTAATCTTCTTTATTTTTTCACTCATTTGCTTCCCAGTTTAATCCTGCCCCTCGCTCAGGTTCTATCCAATTTGACATGTATCTCTCAAGCAACGACGTCTTTACTACTCAAGTCAAGTTTGTTATCCTGGATTGAGATACAGCTGCTCGATACTGGTGGTTGTAGCGCCGTCAAACACAAGCAGGATCAAGAGCAGCACAGACACGAGATTACGGCTTGGATCAAGATCTTCGAAAACATTCTCATCTTTGCAAATCGGGACAAACTGGACGATGTTACAAGAGGGGAGTGGCGAGTGTCCATTGGAAGATGTCTAGAGAGAATTCTACAGTGGTGTAGTGAAAATTCCGAAGTCGGTTCAGGTAAAGTCATCGGTAGCACATAATTTCTTACCTGATGCCTTGTTATACAGAGCAAATACTCGCCGTCCTGCATCTCATTTCACGGCTGATGCTTCGCTTAATCGAACAATGTCCAGAGGATGACAAGTTATGGACGACGGTGGGGCGACTTCTCAAACAATGCATATTTCTCCTTCGGTATGCCGAGAGAGATGTGTTGCTATCTTATCACCGATGCACTGAGGATATCCGACCGCTGGCGCCTCATGGACATTATAGACTGTTTGAGGTAGAGATTGACCCCAGTATAGGAGCAGAGGCTCTTACGTATCGATGGTCTGGGATAGTGGAAGAGCTTTGGCGCGTGTCTATGTCCCTCCCGACTAAATGTGAATGGGACGCGTTGACATGTCGCCTGCTCGTTTCGAGGTCCTTGAGAGCTCGAGATATGGTGGATGGTATACACTCGGCTGAGTGGGCGAGGAGAGAGGTGATTCGGAACATGCATGACCACGAGACGAACCTGTTTTAGCTTGCAATTGGTTAGTATCCAGTCGAATCGATTCATCCCTGGATTCCAGAAAGTTGGGTTTCCGTCGCCCTAGGACTTGCACGCGTACTTTACTCTTTTCGAATATGGAGAAAGGAACTACACATGTTATTCCTCAAGGGAAGAAAGATCAACTGTACATGCATATACATATCTACAACTCCTGATGCGTTGGTTCACCGCCTGGAGCTGGGTGAGTCTCTTCAGTACTTGTACTGGCTTCCGCTATCGACGAGCTTGATCCCGAAGCCAACACAGTATTAAGAACCTCCGATAATGTTGCCTCTGAAGGATCACTATGCGTAGGATGAGAGCTGGCCTTCAACGACATGGTCATCGGCGGTAAGCTCGAGGATGTGGTTCCGGTAAGACTGGAAACTATTGAGACTGTGGATGCGGTGACCGCCGCAGCCTCTTTCATTGCAGCCTTGAGTAACTCCTCGTCCTCTCTAAAGGAAGGTATAAACCTTGTCCACCAGAATGCAATTCTCAGCCCTCTATCCACTAATCGTTCTTTCACGATGAAAAGCACCACAGCTAGGAACAACACGAAACCAGCAATGATTAAAGCACGGTCTTGCCAATCCGCCTTGACGAGTGCATTGATGAGAGTTTTGGAGGTGTCCATTGTAAACGTGAGTGTATCGTGGGCTGTTGACGTGGCTTGAAGGGTTTTTGTGGATGACTCTGGTGGACTAGTGAGCTCAATTCAAGGAACACATACACAATGGATAGACGGACCCAACATCTGCACCGATAATACGGACCGCTCCAGTTCACCCTGCATCACCCCAACTACTCGACGTAAGCTTTCGGTGACCTTATTGTTGGCATCCATGAGGGCATTTTCGCTATAGCGTCGGTAGTCGGCCAGAAGAAGGGGAGCATTTCTGGGTGGTACATACCTCGCATTTCCACTTGCTTTGGTCCGCTGTGAAACAGCCGATGACCGTAGGAGTTCTTCCCGATTCGACAAACTCATTGAATCGATTGTACGCTTGGAAACTAACAATGTGGTTCTGTATTCTCTTCGCAGTCTGTCCTCACAGTTAAATTCATTAAGAGAATGAGAGAGGTCGTCAATCACACCTGTTCAATTGTTCTCGCTTCTCCTCGACGATCCGTCTCAACTCCTGACGATTCTTCTCGCCCCGTTGATCGTCGACAAACAGCTCTAATTCCTTCCTCAATGAGAATTAAAGGATAGGAAGTAATCCTACGGATCGAGAATACTTACCTCTACCTGTCGAGAGAACTTTTCGATGTCTTCGCGAATTTCAGTCGCGAGTTGTTGTTGAGAAGAAAGCGTTCCCTTGAAATCCCGAAGCCTTGGGATTTGGAATTCTAAGATGTCGCGCTCAAGCCTTTCCGAAGAAGACATGACATCTAGAGCATCTTGGTCGAGCGTCGAAGGGATTGGTGGCATGTTGTGGAGGTGTGGATGCAAGAGACAAAGTGTGATGATGCACGCGTCGTGGCGGTGACGAAGCACCTTTGCTGCACACCATCATCATCTACTACCGTTATTCTGAATGCTACAGCCCTAATAACCTTGAAACTGCTCGCATCTACCTCGTTGCTATTGCTAATGGCCACCGATCCCTATCATGCTGTTCAACAAGAAGTTCAGTCATCGCTGCAGACAGCGAGCCAATTACGCGCATCATATGTTCGTATTCAAAATATGGCTGTCCGAGAAGACAGCGAGGAACTGGTTTGGGCAAAGAATGAGGTAGGCAAATCGTACTTTGGCTGGATCTGTCTGCTCATCTTGGCCGTCGCAGTTGAGAGCAACACTTACTGCTCTAGAAGCAGACTTCGAGGATTTAGAGGAGAGTGTGAAGTAAGTGTTGAACGTACCTCGAGCTTACGCTACTAGTTACTTATTTCGCTTTCATCATGGAGAATCGTCGAGTCTACGGGTGTACGAATGTTCGGAATTGAAGAGGCTGAACTTCAAAAACGGAAGAAATATGTTTTACATGTTCGTAGAGAGATTGAGGTGGGTCTCTTCGCCAGTAGCACTGCATGCAGGTTCAAAGCCTACAGCTTCTCTTTGCAAGTCTAGAACATGAGGGCGGAGGTTTCTCCCCAAACTCACCCTGCACCGTCATCGCGAAACGGAAGGAATTCGCCACAAACGCCCCCATATTCAGCGGCCGCTGGGGGTGAAGATCATCAGGAAGCATGGGCAAGGGAGGAACAGCAAGTAAGCTCTCCGTATTCAGCTACGATCATTCGCTCAACTAGGGGAGCTCTCTAGATGATGATGCGAGAACAAGATCGTACAATAGATTCCATAGCTGGTACCTTGTCCACATTAGCCCAGCAAGCCGGACTTATGGGACAGGAAATAGGCGAACACAACGAGTGAGTGTTTCACTTGAGTCTCCTTCCTATAACAACTGAGTCGGTCTTTACCACAGACTGTTAGATGATTTAGAGCGTGGTGTCGATCGGACAGATTCGAAACTCAATAGTGCTATGAAGAAGATGAAAAAGTTCCTGCGTGATTCGGAAGAACGTGGCAGTGGATGGTGTGTTATCGTCCTCATTATCATCCTCATGATCCTATTGTTGGTTGTTATTCTGATCTGAGCTTGTGGAACAAGTTGAACTATCTATTCTTGATAGGATAGAGCACTTAATTATATCTAGTAATCATTCGCGTCGGAGGTTGATTCAATCGGTCCTCGCACTTGAACTGACAGCGAATATAAGCCCGAGTCTCGACTCGACCATGCAACCTTTCTCATTTAGAATTTGGAGAACCTTAGTCCCTGGATAGCGACGAGCGCTATGTATACTCGAGCTGGAATCTCATCAAGTTATGCAAATCTAACTCATGACTCGGACTACATTAGTACTTTACTACACTAGCCATGCCGTGTAATCTATCTATCTATCTATCTAGTAACATCAACGATTCATTCTAAACCACCAGCATTTCTCGTAGATCTGAAGCAGACCCCTATCTGACGATGGCAAGCATGTAGTCTTCTCAAACTTTCTCAGGTCCTCTATTAGATATCCTAGGCCTTTTGATGTTCATCGTGACCCACCTCAATACAGGCCGAATGTGGGATTCAAGCTCGAGACATCATATCGAGACTCTGAACATTTTTGCTCCTAGTTCTGTACTCGAGTACTGGCCGCTGGTTCGAACGGCCCGGTGGAGACTAGCATACGCCACGCGACTCTCTCAATTTCTGTTAGTTCCACATGTATTCCCAGGGATGAACTAAAAATTTACGACTCGGATTCACGATGCCCTTTCTTCTCAGGGACTGCAATCATGTTGTTCTCCAATTCCATTATAGCCATTCTCGCCTATTCAGTCTCGATCCCGGTTGTCTTCGCACAAATTTCTCCAGCACAACTCGAGCCACTTATCACAGGATTAGCGCAGAAGCCTTCTTCTAATGATCTCGATAAACGCGTTCCTTTGATGACCGATGATCCCACCGTCGCTCCGTTAATCGATCTGCAAGTGTTCGCACCTCCTGTAGCACCGAAGGGCGGGAAAAGTTGTCAGGTCGAGCTCTTGCAGCACAGTTTTGGTAACGGGTCGTTCAATGTTCCAGCGGTGGTACCGTACAGCCCGCCTACGGGAGAAGGTTGTGGAGAAGTGGGAAGATGGGCTACTATTAGTCTGAACTTGTCCGTTTCGTGGTACGCATTCGATATTTACATTTGTGACGCCTCTTAGTTCTGACCGTCGCGGTTTTTAGTATCGGGACTCAGTATGACCGGCTTGGCGTGAGCATACTCCATTCTTGACCCGCAATTTGTACTCAAGAAGCTACGAAAGTCGATATATCTCTCCAATGTTGAAAGTACGGCGTTCTAAATTTCTTGCCATACACATTATGATGATTGGACTTTAGTTTGGCGAACTTCGAGCGCTGAACCCACGAAAACCGGGACTATATGGAATACGTGAGTGTTTTGCACACGTTTCTCCTTATTGCTCATCTCCGCCGTGACTCGCAGGATTAAAGATGTTACCCACTTCACCCCCTTGTTTGCCAAAGAGGGCGAGCTTCTGATGGATTTCGACGACATCATCTCAGCAGAACTGTGAGCTTGCTGCAGCTCTTCAATAATGTACCGATTGAAAATTGATGTTTGGTTAATTTTCTCAAGACTGCTCGACGGTGTTTTCAACGGTAAGTCGCCAGTTTCATTCCTACCTGACAAATCCATTTATTTTTATTGTACGACACATATAGTGGTCTTGACTGCTACGTTCTATGCCCCCACGGAATCTTTCCAGACTCCCAAAACTTCAGACTTGATATTGCCGCTCTCGAACCTCTCCCCAAATACGTCGAACTATTTCACAATTGATAACGATCTGGGCGGAACTACTCAAGTTAAAATCCCTGATACAACAACGGAAATATACGCGGAGATTTTCTGTTCGGGAAATTCGGCTGAGGAATTTTGGTATACCAGTGCGTAAGCTTTCAATATGGATCTTTCTACACTTCTCAGAGTGACTCACACCATAAATTCGTTCAATAGACACTCCAGATGAATTCCTTAGCGCCTTCCCAGAATCTACGGGTCTCATCGGGAAAGGCTCGTTCCGAGAAGTTCAGCTCCTCGTCGACGGTCAACTTGCAGGTGTCGTTTGGCCGTACGCCGTTATCTACACGGGTGGTATCACTCCGACAAACTGGCGCCCATTGACCGCCTATGGGACGTATGATGCTCCTACGTATTGGATCGATATCACCCCTTTCCTACCGGTTCTTCTCACTGAAGATACAGCTCACAACATAACGTTGAAAGTAGTCGGACAAGGGCGGAACCCTACGATCAACTCCAATTGGTTCATTTCGGGAAGTCTGCACATCCGTACTGGTCGTTCGAAGACCACTGGTCGAATAACGTCGTATAATGTTCCGGATGCTGAGGTGTCCACTACCGGTGGATCGTCAGACGGGAATGTTACGGTTTGGACGACGATTACTGCTCGTAGGAATTTGAAGATTGAAACTGAGCTGAAAACGGACGAAGGCGACGTGACTGTGACGTTCCAGCAGTCGTTGAACTATATCAATGAAGCACGATATGCTGATGAGGGGTGGCTACAGTGGGTAAACCAGACGACCACCGGGTCGGTAACTTCCACTCATGGAGGCCGAAAGGCCTTGGATGATGCGTTCACGTATCCGGTGCAAGTTGCTTCGAACTACTCGTTGTTTACTCAGCAATTTGGTGGGTGTCTTGGATCATTCGTAAGTCGGTTTTTTCTGACAGCATGTTTCCTCCTGTTAGGTGGCTACGGATCCGAAATCCACCAATCTCACATTCGTGCACTTCAACCCCCGACAGCTGGATACCGAGCCATACGGTCCATCCAACACGCGCAAGGTTGGGTGAACATGGACGATTGGCCTGGTTTGAGGCATGCTATCAATGGATCAGGTGCTACGGAGCAAACGTTTGCTTATGCTGATGATAGAGGAGAGACTTATTTTCGTGATGTTGCGACCAAGAATGATGGATGGGTTAAAGATGACGTGTGGGGTACGTTGAGAGATGGAAATCCTCCCGTGCCTCCAAATCAGATCTTTGGACCGGGTGGTGGACCGGGGTTCAGGAGGAATGTAGGGAGAAATGCGAGGTTCTCTCGTTCGCTCTGAAGTAGTCATCTATAATATTATTGACTCCCTATGGAACGACAGTTTGAGCTTCAACTTGGACAATGTCACACTTCCGTCCTCCTTGTGAACTCGGTGGGCAGAACTAAGGACCGCAGACAGTAGCATCCATCTTACCACACATCAACAGGTCACAGATCACTCAAAATTTCTGTCTTTTCAGGTCCCTTGTCTTGTTGAGCTCAAGCACCAACTTTGAGAAGTCAGTGGGATCTCAAACTCGCTCACCGGGGTAGCGCCACTACTCTTTGTAGCAATTTTGTAGTAGACGGACGTACGAATCGATCGATCTAATTACTACCACGTGTTCGACGACCCGTCGGGGCTCGCGGGTTGAGCTGGAAATTTGGGGAAATTTACACCTACTGTAGAATCTGACTAGGCCTGCGCACCGGACCCAATACAAGGAGTCATACACTAGAATAGTAGAAAAGGCGAACCCCCGTATTACTCTGGATCACACTCGGGTCTGCGATGATCATTCATGAGACGATCGGACCCTGCCACGGTGCCACTCACTCACTCATAACCTTCAAGTTCTTAGACTGACACAGGTATTGAGGTCCTAGCCTTTCCTATAATCTCTTGCTGATTGAAGCAGATGTCCACGCTCCCACTTGAAGATATAGAGGCAGGCCTTGCTGATACCAGAATCCGTGGAGTAGTTGCCACCTTGTGTGACAAGTGCAGCTTTTCGTTTGTCGCAACTGTCATCCCTCTTCCTCCAAAACGATGCCTCCAGTCAGATTACGCTCCCACTGTACTAGAACTCTCCCAAATACATTCGGATTATCAAGAGGAAGAACTTCAGTTGAGGGAGTTCAACAATGAAATCACTCGCCTTCATACAGTGTTAGGTCGGCTAACAGAAGCAAGAAATCGGTTGGAGGAGCGTCTATTTAGACGAAAAGCGGCCTTATATGCTGTTCGAAAGGTTCCCATTGAGATCTGGCAGATGGTCTTCACTTGGGTTGGTGCAGAGAGAGTGTATTCATTTGACCTCACGGACCCAGAAGCAGCTCCCATGAGATCGATCCCTCATACTCTCTCCCGAGTTTGCAAGCAATGGAAGAGAATTGTTGATTCAGTTCCTGTACTCTGGTCTTCGATGCGGATCAGGTTCTCCAAGCTGCAGACCGACATTCGACCCTTGCTCACCGAGCATCTTGAAAAATCACGCACAAACCCACTCAGAATTTCATTTGAGGAAGAGAATCCCAATTTTCCACATCGTGGTTTCCCCATGCACCCATACCATCAACATCTCAACCCCATCCAGGAACAATGTTTCTTACACCTAATGACCAGAATGGCGCCGCGTTGTGAAGAGCTTGAGTTCTGTTTCCCTTACGACCTACGCGAACCACCCCTAAACATTAAACTTCCCCTTCTACGTTCATTCCGTTCAGATCTACTCCCTCACCAGCACGAGAATACGATGTGGTTATGGAACAATGCTCAACGTGCTTCTCACCTCGAGCACCTCTCATTGTACTATCTGCCCGAAGTTCCGGAAATCGCTACAGAAAGGCTATTATCTCTCGAATTTCAGGATGTTCCTAACGGCTCCAGCTTCCTAACGCTACTACAGGAATGCCACTGTCTAGAGTCCCTGGTCGTCAAAGACGTTCACTTTGATCAAAATGACTCGGTCGTCCAAAACATTGACGCTATTCATCTACCCCACCTCCAACGGATGTCGTTGGGAACAGAGGAGGAGCCCCAAACCTTGGCTTTTTTTTTCGACGCTCTGGATGCCCCTTGTCTCACCGCGGTCCAGCTCGAATTCAATATAATCCCCGAAGAGATGGACGATTTTGACGATGAGGAAACCGGAGAAGTATCGTTTCCTCAAGAGGCGGTCATCGGGATGTTGAAGCGTCACTCTCCCTCTCTTCGACAACTCGGTTTGACTTTTCATCGAGACGACGAGGAGTCGGTCCTGGTGGACTTTTCATGGTCGGGAATATTACAGGCGGTGCCTGAATTGAGGCGTGTGAGCTGTTTTGCGGATTTTTTCCACCTTGATTCGAATCTCGCTGAAGTTCGAACGCTCTTGTCCTCCCTCCAATGTCCGACTTCACCTTCCTCTTCGGAGGGTGTGTTGGTTCCAAGGTTGGAGGAAGTTTTTTTAAGACTGGGGGAGGGTTGTAAACCGGACCAGGGACAGTCTGAGGCGCTTTGGAAAGCCATGATTGAGATGGCGGAGTCTAGAAGCAATGATCGCCTATCTGCTGAGGCGAACATCACACCCTTGAGGGCGCTATGTGTTACGTGGTTAGGTGAAGAAGAAGGCAGTGTTTGTGGCTTGAGTGATGGTAAGAATAATTGGTTTCCCTTGGATGAAGCATTATCTGGAAGACTGAACGCCTTGGAATTGAGTGGTACAACCTGTTTTTTTGTTGATTTGCAAAAGTATTTGGCGGAGTTGCGTTGCGAAATCGGATATTTAGGTATGCTTTAGTTACTTGCAACAACGATGTCTACTGGTTAGTATTTGAACTTCTCACTTTGATATATCCACATTATATCGCAAATGTATATATGGGGAAGATAATAGAGATAGAATGGGGTATGGTGTACGTGTAGCACAACGAAGATTCTAGAGTGTTTAGTATCTTTCAACTATGTGAGGGACTCAACGACCCCAGTTACCCAGTAATTTGGTCGTACTCCAAGATGCGTAACGTGAACGAGAAGAAATTGTGACGATGAAAAACAAAGATGCAAGCGATAAACATAAGCATATGAGATCCGACAAAAATCGAGACGAAAAAATAAAAGAGACACTATACATGACAAGCCCCCTAGGAGTACCAGCCGTCTTCGTCGAGAGTGACTTGTGACGCGGTGCTCGGGGTGGGAGACGGGGCTGATACTGGCGGTTGAGTATACTGCCGCGACGTTCGAGGAGTGCCATGCCCAAGGTTACTAGGATATCGACTTGCAGGGGCGTGAACGGATGTAGGAGTCTGGTAAAAGCTATTGGGGTGCGGGGCGTGCATTGAATCCCATACCGAGGTAGGCGGAGTAGCGCTACGATCACTATTGGGACGTCCGTTGGGTGTAGCTGAGCGACTGATATTGACGTAGACCGTGCTAACTCTCGAGTCTGGTCTGGGTGGATGGGCAGTGCCATTGGTGGCCTTCTTCGCGTGTGTCAATGTCGGTGTTTTGACGTACTTATTCTGGGCTTGATCCAGCTCATGCTGGAGACCGGACAGCTTGGTTTCAAGTTCTGCAACCTGGACACGAAGGCTATTTTCACGATCCTGGTCAATAGGAATCAGCCAATTTGCTCGGAGAAGGTCTAGGGAGAAAAGAGCCAACCTTGACCAATCTTGCATCAGCTTCCTGCTCTTCCACTTGCATCTTCAGTAGAGAGTGATCGGCTTCAATCTGTGATAACGTTTGTTCGGTCTGTTCCAACTTCGTTTGCGTGATTTCAAGCTTGGCGGCATTTTCCTTTGATTGTTTCTCCCATTCGGAAGACCGTTGTTGAGCCTGAGAAAGACTTTGTTTGGCGGCGGCAGCGGCCTTATCACTATTACCGGCCTTGCTTTCGAGTTCTTTATATCTACTTCTGAGAGCCGAATGTTCGCCTTCCAGGAACCTATGCTTATCAACGATCCGTCTCAACTCTTTGACTTCATCGTTACCGCCTTGGGCGACAAGGGTAGCGAGATGTTGTATATGTTCCGAAGTTTGTCGAAGGGTATCCCAATTACTTTGCTGCGAAGCAAGGTGGTCGTACTGCTGCTGGAGGTTGGCAGCTCTTCGTTCTGATGCCTCTTTATCTCTGTTCGAAAAAGTGAGTGTGATCTCGAGCAAATCAACCTGATGAAAGATGTGAGAAGTAATTAGACGAGGAGTCACTTCCTTGACCTACCTTGCTCTTGAGAACTTGTTTTTCAGTCAGGAGTTCTTTGTTGATTTTCTCTAGTTCCATGATACGGTCTTGATTAGCTTGGGTAGCCACATCCGAACTTTGCAGGCGAGCAAGAGCTTTAGCAAGCGCATCTTCCAATTCTGAGATCTTCGAATCAACCGAGGCTTCCTCAGCAGCCTTGAGGGCATGCTCTTTAACTTGAGCCTTCAACCTATCTCTGTCTCCTTCTACGAGGCGCAGTTTCTCGCTTAGCATATCCTTCTCAACCCTGACCTGTCCATGAGCACCACGAGCCTTCGCTACCTGGACTTGGTAATCAGTATTAGCTCTCCGAAGTTCCTCCAACTCGCGCCTGGTCACATCATGAGAGATCATGAAGTCAGCGTGGGCAGTTTGGAGGGTATTGGTTACAGAAGAGAGAGTTTCCGGAAGGACGGTCATCTTCGACATCAACTCTTGCGACAGTTGTAGGACCTCGCTGCCATTGTCGACGAGGACTTTTTGAACATTGGTTGCTTCTTTCAACGACAACTTGAGTTCCGCCAAATGTTCGTTCGGACCTCCTGCCGACTGAGCGGCAGCGTTCATCGCTTTGAGGTCCTCCACAATCGACGAGACTTTAGCGGGCAGCTCAGACACAATTTCAGCTACGTGTTGATTCGCAGCTGATAAATCCGCTTGTTGCGTAGCCAGAGACTTTTGGCCTTCCATCAAATTCGACAGTGTGATGCCAACGTTATTCAAAGGCTCTACCAACCTGGTGACGTTTTCAGTGACCTTTCCTGTCACGGTGTCGACATTGAACGATTTGTCTCTGACTGCAAGCCTTGAGTCCAACCGTTCCACGACTAAATCCGCTACCTGCTCCTTGATTTCAAAAGCATCGATGGGGGCAATCGCTCTTCGCACCTCTGTGGTAAGTTGAAGAGCAATTGCATCTGTGTCGAGTGTCTGGGACTTGGGCATCATTCCCGAAAGTAAGGGTAGTAGACTATCGACGATAAGACCAGCGGTTTCGCGTTTGTCTGACGCGAGGTCTATGATCTGAGAGATGTGGGGTTTCACAGCCTGACTGAGTTTCGTCGTAAGATAGTCATAATCCACAACTTCAGGGCGCAAAGAGTGTAACGCCGGGTTTAACGCCGACACGATTGCATTCACGGTCGTATCCTGGTCTCGAGCCGGTGCGTTACGGGTGATAGTCTCCAATCGGTTTGACATTTCGGAAATGGCTTCCACAACCGCGTTGATGGTCCTGGTATTGTATCTTTCCAATGCATGGAGAACATCCGCTGTTGGAGCTGCGGTCGAGGAAGAAGAGACATTTCCGACCTCAAGAGATTTGTTCGCGATTATAGAAGTGATATCCCCAAGCTCCTTCCTCATCAAGCCCAACATCTTCTCGTGTCCTCTCTCCACGACACCCTTAATCAGCTCGAAGTCGAGCTCGCCTCTCGCATCCATCTGACTGTCATCAAGCGACCTCGCGGCCGATTCCTGTAGCTGACTTCTAAACAGCGAAACCACCTCTGAGATCATTTCTTCCGCTTTGGGCGTCAACCCTTGAACGGACGCTGAACCTTTCATAATATCTCTTCTCAACGCCAACAATTTCTCATCTAACACCTTTTCGAACCTGTCTTCATACCTCCTCAGCTCCAACCGTGTCGTTAAATCACCCGGAGGGGCACGGATCGGCGATGTTTCAGACATGATCGAGTCGGATGGCGAAGCCGAGAAAGTCATATTATCCGGTAGAGAGGACCTCCTTCTAGCATGTGAACGAGCTGGACCAAAGACATCATCATCATCATCATCATCCTCGACAGGGGAGATAGGACCACTTTTTCCGGGGTCGGTGACGAGACGTGTTCGAGACACTTTATGTGAGATCGAAGGCATGTCGAGGTCATCCAAAGAAGGTCGGTGAGCGTGATCAAATATCTCTCTCGAGCTCAGTCGAGAACGAACGGTTTTCCTTGTGCGTTCATCGCCATTATTGATCAACGCCTTGAACAAACCAGCGGGAACAGTGTTGTTCGACACGGGATGTTTGAAGTCCAAAGGAATGGGCGCACGCTTGGGCTTGCTGACAGAGGGTAGCTTAAACCCTTCCTCATCCTGGTCTTGTATTTCTTCATTCTCCTTGTTACTCTCTTGGAGTAACGTAGCGTCCTCTGGACTGTCACCATTTCCGTGAGGATTGAGAATATTGGGCCATGTAGCGGCAGCCGAGAATCCAGCGAAGGTGAATGATTCTGCCGCAGGATTGAGACTGAGGTGGGGAGGTGGTGAAGGTGACACAGCCCTCTTGATGGTCGCAGCAGCCGAAGAATCACCTTCGAAGCCAATACTCACCGGGAATCTAAACGACGCCATGGAGTCACCTTCTTCCACCGATGCATTCGACGAAACCGTCCGTTGACGTTTCTCCCTCCCTTGAACCTTAAAAGGCGAAGATTCATGCTCCTCCCCACCAGGCAGTAAGGGCAGCGGTCGCGGTTCGGGCATCGAGAACAAAGAAACAGAGGATGATTGATGTGGTTCCGGAACAGGGAACGAAGGAGCTGGAGCTGGAGCTGGAAACCTGAACGTGAATCCACCACTACCGGGTTTAAATTCCTGTGCAGCGGCATTAAGCGGCTTGGAGCTCAACGAAGGCAGACGCGAGTGAGCCATCATAGGGGCCGTCGAAGGCTGAGAGAGGTCTGGACGCCAAATATGATCAGTGGTAGGCTCTCGTGGTAACGAGGAGCCAAAGACGAAAGGCTTGGCTAGCGGATTGAGATTGAGAGAATTGGAGGGCCGCGATACCCGTGCAGAGCCAGAGACGTCGGAAGGTTGACGAGAGTGAGCGAGAGCAGGATCGTGAACCGAGACGTGACCAGAAGGACCCCGTGAATGGGGTAATGGTGGTAATGGGCGTGTCGATTTACTGGAATTCGACGAGGGATCGTGGAAGTGGCCATGAATATTGAGGTACTCGTGATGGCCTTCTTCGCTTGGGTTTGATATGATATCTTCCTCGTCTTGATCTTCACGCATAGATAAGTATACCGTATTGTCCGGTGGTCTAGGGAATTTGGGTAGTCGCCTGGGCTGTTCACTTTCGACCGCTAGGTGCTGAGCACGGTAACGACGGTCTGCTCGCTGTTGTCGAGCTCTCTCTTCATCTGAGGGATTTGACCATTCACCGATACTCTATGATGACGTTAAGTGATCGATTTGGCAGAGCGGCAGGTATAGAAATGGAACGTACCTCGTCATCGTCGTCTGACAGGTTACCACCCATCAAGCCGTCAGCATCTTCAGAACCTGTCCATTCCTCAACACCAGACTCCAACTCCACATCCTGTGAAGGGCTGATTTCGTCTCTCAGGCCGTCAATCCTCTCGTTCAGACCCTCAGCAACCAGCCCACCAAATGAGCGCAACGACAATGCCGCCGATAATCGTGAAACATGTCGTGAGTGATGTCGACTTTGCGATGCAGTCAATAACCCATCTGGAGGCCGATTCCCGTCATTCTCCTTGTCACTTTCCGGATATCCTTCTTCTTCCGCCTGCTCCATCTCGACAGTAAGTACTGCACCTCCTTCGGCCGTACCACTGTCTTCGTCATTGTCACCACTCTTTTCCGCGTTCTCCTCAGCTCTGCGTTGTTCCTCAGCAGCCTCGGCCTCAGCCTCTTCTTCGTTCTCCTCCGGGATGTCCAGACCAAAGCCACGAGAGAAATCAGGATTGCTTTCGCGACGAACAGCAGAAAGGGGAGGCGGCACCAATGAAGACATGACCACAGGAACTCTACCCTGGGGTGCAAAGATGCTGTCACTCCGTACAGATTCTGGTGCGGGTGAGAACCTTGGACTGCTTTGTACTGTCGTGTTTTGGTCCGAACCAAGAGTGGCATGTGGACCAAACGGGTTCGAATGGACACCCAGATGAGTCGGGGGTTGTGATAGGGAAAGGCTATGACCGTGACGATTTGTGATAAATTGAGGTGCTGAGAATGTTGGAGAGGGAGTGAGGAATGGTGGTTGAGGTGAGGTGGTTAAGGATTTATTGGCAGACTTGAGTTGTGATTGCTGGAGCTTGTTCAGCTTGAAGAGGAGGAGGGCAGGGTCGGCGGGGGAGGATATCTAAATGAAAAAGATAAGAACACAAAGAACACGTGTGGATGCATATGAGATGAAGAATGAATGTAAGTGAAAAAGACGTACCGACGCAGCACGGGCGTGGGGGACATGTATTTGAGGTACCGAGTTCCCACCACGCTCTACACCTAGTTTCTCCAACTTCTCTTCGATATGCTGCTGCTTCATCACATCCCAAGCACTCTACATCGTCACATCAATAATGGTACCACACACAAGTAAAACAATCACAGGAACGAACCTTTCCAGGAAGAAAGACATCAACCGTCGGTGGGATGGTGCGTCTCGACTGATCTGAAGGATATATTTCAGCTGTAATGTGTTCGACTGGTGCTACGGGCACCTCAGGTGGAAGAGGTGGCGCGTCAAGTAATGACCTAGCCCAGGGGGGTCGAGTCGGCGGTTGGCCTTCTTCACCAGGTATAGTTTCTTTTGGTAGATTCACCAGTGTCTTCTTTTTCGTCGTTTTCGTAAGCGGAGCTGGTTGTGGAGAAACCGAGGACGAAGGTAGTGGACTCGTCTTCCTCGCTGGTCCTCCCAGAACCGCTTTTGGGGGACCTCCAACGCTCAACTGTCTCCTGTTCCGGTTCGGAAAAGGGTAGCCTGCAGACGGTAGACCTTTGTGATTTGGCAAAGCCAATGAGGGCCTCGCAAAATGGCCAGCTAGAGGAGTAATTGGGAACCCATTGGGGTGAATTCCAACGCCAGGTAAATGTGATATTGTAGCTTGAGAGGCATGAGTGGGACGCGCTGGGGCTAATGGTGGTTGAGGATTGAAGTAAGGCTGCATAGGTGTTTGCATATTCGACATAAGGGGTATGGGAGGGTGAAAACTATGCTGGAGAGAAGTAGGAAGAGCAGGGGAAAATAAAGGTTGACCGCGTGGTTGCTGCACATTGAGGGGTGGAGGAATGTTGAGACGGGGAAGGACATCCCGTTGACGAGCCATGGTAATGGGTTCTGCTCGCAGTGGAGCGACGAAGGGGCCTTCCGTGTTATGGAGGAGGTTAAGTTCTCCGGTGGTACAGGCGCCCAATTTGTTTGGCCTTTCTCCAACACGTGATTAAGCTCAGTCCTTTTCTCGACTCTCAAGTTTATTGTTCCCTTCGAACTTCGACGGCTGTTGAATTTACTCGATGTCAGTGTAATAAACCAAGTATGTAAGTACGCGAAAACCAGCTGCACTTGCACCCACTGCTCAGTGAGGTATGTTTCTCTTTGCGTCCGGGAATGTATTTCCTCCTACTTACAGCGACAGTAGTACCCTCTGCACCATGCAGGGGTTTCGCTGGCAGTACTGTAACTCAACTGGTCTGATTTGATAATGAAGGAAGTATCGCGGTCGCCATCAGCGTACTCCCACTATCAGGCTCAATGACCTCAAAAGACAGTCCTAGGCCCTTCAAGTTTTTGTGGAGTCGACCTGTAGCCCAACGTTCTCCTGGCAAGGACCCTCGAAATGTCTATATCACCTTGAGCTTATTTATACTCCGCAACGCCTACACTCATTCACAAAGCACCGCTCTTTCCTGTCGAGCCGGCTCCGTGTTGACTGACTTTCGATTTGGATTATACAGAGGTGACCAATACTTTCTCTGCATTCTGCTCCAGGCTTCCGATTTCAAGCTCCGAGCCATCTAGACGATTTCCAATTCATTTCTTGACAACTCGGTTCTCAATAGACTCTCCGAGACAGTAGGCGCTACTGATGCTGGGTAGATTTGAATTTGTGTCAAACCAAGATTTCCATTACAAGTCGAGCAAGACTGTGGGGCTTATAGAAATCAAGAAAGTTTTGCGGGGACCTTTCACCGTTGTGCGAAATATCTTCGCCTATAAAGTTTAGTGCTACTCAATCCATCCTCCTCAGTGCTCTTCATCTTCTGCCCCCCGTACCGCCATACAATGCGCTTCACTGCAGTATTCACTCTCAGGTTCTTAGCCTTAGTCGCAGCTGTCGCGGGCTTCCAGGTCCAAAGCAATAACCCAGCGTGTGAGCAACTTTCTGTCACTACTATCCGGCGCAATCATCTCATCTCCAACTATTACAGTCAATGCCACTGGGCGACAAGGCTGCATCACTGCATTGTCCAACTCCAACGGCGTCCCCGTCGTAATTCACGACTGCAACTCCGACGATTCTCCTAGCCGTGATTGGGATTTCTCGCGTTTCACCAGGCAAAACTCAGGACCTCAACCGCTAAAGATTTTTGGTGATAAGGTACGTCCATTATCTCCCTCTTCCAACACAGACTTGCAGGAACTAACTCGCAATCTGAAGTGTTTGGACGTAAAGGACGGCAACAATGCTGACGGTACCAAACTTCAAATCTGGACCTGTGTCAACGGGAACACGAACCAACTGTGGATCTCTGTCACCGATTTCACCTTCCAATGGGCTGGAACCAACAAATGTATCGACCTAACGGATGGCAACATTAATGATGGGAATCAACTTCAGATATGGACCTGCGATTCCAACAACTTAAACCAGAAATGGACTGCGAATCCCATCGTCACTCAACCACCACCTCAGTCGGCCGGCGTTCAACTTGTTGCAAGTGGAGGACCTGGTAGACGTATGATTCACTCACTTGCAGTCTTTGTTTCCGTTCTTTACTGACACTGACTGTTCTCTCGCCAAATACAGCCCCGATGTGCATGACCGCAGCTTTCAACAGCGACGGATCGAATGTTGCTATCGCTGCCTGTTTTGACCCAACAGCCACATTTCCCGCTGGAAACATTACCTGGGTCATTCCCAGTCCTGGATCCACCGGTCAGATCAAAACATTCGATGGGACTAAGTGCCTTGATGTTCGTAACGGCGACACATCAAATGGGAATTTGCTCCAAGTTTGGACATGCGTGGAAGGGAATACGAACCAGTTGTGGAGACTTGACGGATCAGATGTGAGGTCCATCTCTTGGGCAGGACAAAATAAATGTGTGGACGTCCCGGGCAGGAACTATACAGCTGGAAATGTGGTATGTTTACCTTACCCTCTTAGCCCTTTCTGTTGTTTTTTTGCCTTCACTCACATTCTGATCCTCTTCCTTTCTCTAAGCTTCAAATATCAGACTGTGATTTAATGAACAATCTCGGCCAATGGTGGGATGTTCAGAATCCAACTTCGCCGCTGTGAAATGGGACATAAACTCACTTCGCCCCGATTCACCTCCCCCCCCCAGTATCGGTCTTACTTGTGTTATTTCTGCTTGTCCTGAGATCAATTCGTATCCGTTTTCCTTCCTTGTCGGCGTTATAACCAATATTGCCGCATCTGCAGGCATAGGTATTTTCCATACGCCCTGGTCATGAGCAAATCACTGAACGGAACTGGTAGTATCGTGCCGGCACGAGTTTTTTTGATTTCTTTGCCTGCCTCAGCCAATCTTCCTTTAAACATGACATCTGCCTTCCATGGACGCATCTGTCTCTCCATGAACAGAACATCTGTACGGGCTTGGAGGAAAGTTCCGTTGATTGAACTCAATCAAAGCTCTTTTATCGTGGGAACATTGGCTTGAACTTCTCGCCCTCTCCTACTTTCATTGTGCGCAATTGACTTTTTCAGAATTCCGGATCCGTATCAAATTTTGGAAAAAATGGAGAGAGGTGCATACATAATTTTCTACTCACTAGTACCAGTCGTCCTTTTTTCGTTGGACTGAATATCCTCTTCAGCCTGGTTATCCCTTCCGGACAGTCTGACACGGAAGAGAAATGAAGCATGCGGGGACGGTAATTACCGGGTAATAGGCACAAACTTTTTCATCCGGATCCCTCGACCAAATCAGATCACGTTCCAGAACTCTACGAAGAGAAACTTCAAACTCGAATCGCCGGACGCGTTTCATCAAGAGATCTTCATAAAGCCATAGAGAAACTCGAAATGTCGAAGAGATGCAGCAGGTGAAGAGAAGAGGCACAGTTATATTCCTCGTGCCGCAGAGGTTAAAATACGGGCCATGGCAATTCTTTCCTGGAGTCAGCATTCCGCGGAGGTGCTCAGTAGATGATTTTTGCTCCAATATTTCATGTGGATCCTAGCTCTCGCCGGAGTGCCACATTCACCTGCATCTGTGCGGTCTGCGGTCTTCTATTCGCATCGAGGTAAATTCTCAGAAAGGACTAGTGGTCTCAGAAATAATTCGGAAATCCGTTGGACGTCCTTTGAAAGGTCCTTTCAGTACGCGAACTAGGGAACTCGTGCAGAAAGTTTTCCGATTCTTGTTGCCCCGATGCCTATGTCAAAATTAAATCCCCAGCGCCTCTCGATCTTCCATCCACTTTGTGGTTATGGAACGATATTCGCCTCTTCCACATCTTACCGCACCATCCCTGGACTGCACCCGAATAGATGGGATCCCTTGAAATTCACAAAGTTGACGCAAACAGGCGAGGTGTTTGCGTTGACTTCTTTGCTGGATGTCTTGCGTCAATACGAAATTCTTGATTCGTTGACCGTAAACCACCTGTCCAAACCCCCGATCTACTTGCCTTCTCTTCGAATGCTTAGCCTACAGATGGACCTGACTCCTCACGATCTTGTTCAGGTACTGGAGGGTCTTCACCAGTGAATGGGAGTCCTCTCTCGCTAATATCGACATTACTGGGTCTGTCGTGATGGATATCCTCTGTACCGTGCCGAGCTTGATGAATTTGTCTGGAGAGCGATTCCCCTGTCAGTCGCCTTTGTTATCTCCCAACAGGTTCTGGAAGTGATGGGAAGCTCTTGCTCCTTTGTCAGAGCATGTGAAAGCTGTAGCACAAGGTGTTTGCATCGTGGCACCTTTTTGGCAACTACTACCGACTCTCGCCCCAATCGCACACGCGTGGTTTATTAGACTTGAAATTTTTTTTAATCAACCCAACAAGGGCGTGAAATCGAAAATCGTACTGATTATCAAATACTCAACTGAATACGGGACTTAATCTGTCCCAATTCAAATAGTTATCAGTATTCGGGATAGAACAATTTACAAGGTAAAGTTCACATCTTGATTTGCAAAACTCGAGCGTTCATCATGTCAAGAACCCCGCAAAATTGAAATTGAAAATTAAGGAACACACTGTGGATCACGGGATCTCCTTGGTCAACAGTATTTTACATCCCGTCCCGTAGAAGGAACGTACAGTATCAACATGCCTAATAGTTTCTGTACGTTGATGTGGCCTTTAGTATGGATCACGTCCTTCGGGGATGTGCATAAAAGCTGCATGTATGCAGAGTTCAGTCAGTGTGAACTCGGAGTCGGAAAGGTCCCGCTCACGTCTTTTCTTTTTCCTGTACTAGATGAGGCTTAACACTAAGTATGTCAGCTTTGGAGAACTGGTCGATAACCTGTTGCAGGGGTGAGGTGTGAGAAGGTACTCGTGATGAAGGGATCACATTTTCTTGCTGGGCGCTACCTGCAGCATTTGTTCGATTGCCCGAGACGGAGTTCCGATTCGGATATGTTGAAGTGAAAGATTACGTCGTTCTACCAGAGGAAGCGCCTTGTTAAAGTAAAGTGTGTACAGTATATATTTAGCCGCAGCGCCCGAGAGACATGACTCCGATATTCCCGTCGACCTTCACTTGCATGAAACTGCTGAGGTAATTGACGTGTAGCCGGATTCTCTGTTCCAATACTACCATTTACCTTGACCTCACCTTCACTTTGTTCTTGCTGAGTGCTGGGGGTCACGGAGGGTCCTGGAAATCGCCATTGCTTCTCTCCGATCCCAGATCGGAGAATGCAAATAGGTATCACACGCGAACGGTCCGGTGCCTTGCCGTCTCTTTGGTGACTTTCCCAACACCATCGTTCGCTCGTGGTATAAACGGCAAGAACCCGTCGGGTTCTATCCGTTCAATGCAACAAACTCCATATCCCGGTCGAGTCAGTAACGCTTCCGACACAGATGGGGATGTCAAAGATGCGAGACTTGGGGTAGGTTGTAAACACGCGCTTGACGGAGGGTCTTGAGAACAGACGTTTGCGTGAAGGACAGCCAAGAAAACCATACAGCACTATACCTGTTGGACGAGATGGACCTTGAAGCTTCAAGCTTGAAAGTCGTTCAAGTTGCAGAATCGTTCTGCGCTAGAATGTTTGAGCGCGCATCAAGTTCATTCCGAGTCGGCATATTTGCCGAGGACGCGCAAGCGTGAAACGTGATTTTATGTACATAAAAATAAATAAATAATGTTACGACTTTGCTGAGTAAGACAATCTCGGGACGAGACCAGAGACAAGTCTGTATCTCTCTCTCAACCTTCATCGCGGCCTCCGTTGGCGAGCACGGTATTGCTGACGAACTGCACAGTACATTACTCATCTCCCCTCACGTCCCCGAAACAACCTTGCGATGAACTCATATCCCAATACCTCTTCTTTGTTCGACCTATCTCAACCCTCCACTTTCGCCCAGCTTCCTGACGACGACTTCCTTGCTCTTCTTCAGAAACAATTCCCAGGTCAATCTCAAAACAACCATTTGTTCGGTGGCTTTGACCATGCTGTCAATCCGCAAAATCTTTCCCAATTCACCCTACCGACCATGTCACCGTCTTCAGAAGACACAAGCCCAAGTCCACCCAGTTTGAACAAGGACGACCATAAAAAGCAAGGCTCGGAAGAGGCAGAAGAGGTAGTAGAGTCGGCGCTGAAACGCAAAGCTAGTGATGACGACCTGGACGACGAACCCAGCCTGAAAAATCAACATACTGGTGAGTTTCTTATTGATTAATTTTTCCCCCTTACTCAACCTTCCCGTGAAGGGGCGAGTCCTTCTTCAAGCAGAAAGGGAACATCGACTAAACGAAAGGCTTCTGGCCCCGTGAGTCGACAAGCAATACCTATCAGGTGTCCCTTAGCACCATTAATGCTTTATCCCGTTATCAGGACGAGTCGAAGGCTTTGAAACGCAAAGAGCAAAATCGAGCAGCCCAAAGAGCATTTCGAGAACGCAAGGAGAAGCATGTTCGAGACGTGAGTTGAATTACTATCAACCAATGTGTGGTGGCTCCAATTTATCTCTCTAGCTGGAAGACAAGGTTGCAGCATCTGAAGCCAAGAACGACGCACTCGCTTCAGAGAACGAGAACTTACGAGACCTCCTCACTCGATTACAATCGGAGAACGTGGCTCTACGCCAGCAAGCTTCATCCTCATCATTCACCTTTACTGTACCCAAGTCAACGACTACCACGACCCCCGCGAAAAGTCCTCAATATCTGACGGACAACTCCGTTTTCTCGACTCTCCCTCGAGCGATGTATCCATCCCCAGACCCTAATCATCTCAATAATCCAGTTGATACGACATCGCTGATGTCATTCGATCCCAATGTTCTCAACTTGATAGACGAGAATGCACAACAGACAGCGACAGACGGTGCAATGCAGATGGACTTTGAGTTCGGGAATGGCAATAGCAACAAGGAGCCGTCGACCAGTTGGCTACCATCCAATCTCACGACGCTTTCGACTAATCCTGCATACTTCTCTCTAGCCAATATGTTCGAATCACCGCCACCTGCCTCATCATCTGCCGCTCCCGTTTCAACGAGCAATAACGAACAGAGCTCGTTCAGTTTCGATCTAAATTCCTTGGCAGCTTGGCCCTCGAGTGACGTCGGCACCCTTGATGATCTGTTTGGGGGTTATATCAATCCTCAACCTCCCATGGATGTGGATGCCCTTTTACGAGATTCGACGTCATCAATTAGCCCTGTTGTACACCACAACAAGTTCTCCCCTTCGACCTCTGCGTCATCTTCTCCCGCATCACACGCTTCAGAGCCAAGTATATTTAGCACGAGAGAAGGGTCTTCCTCGGACTCCGAAATTGGCCACGATGAGTCACATTGTCCGAAGACGAGGGAGGAAGCGCTGCAAAGGATAGCTGCGGAGGGGTCGTCGCCGTTCGTGAAGGAATCTCCTTCGTCACATGAGAAGTATCTGGAAGGCGGTAATGCGCATGGACCATCCATGTTCGTTGATTCTGAAGTTGAGAGCAACATCATGCAATCAATCACTTGTCAGCCAGGCAGAACGACCTTCCCTTCGACGGAACGAAACGAGGAGAACGTGGAAGTACTTACTGCCTGGCGGAGTATCAGGGCGGACCCCAACTTCAAGGTCAGTTCAACATTGATCTCAATAGTGTATCTGTCCTGACCTTTGCAGATCCAGGAATGTGACATGACCAAACTCTGCTCCGAATTCGCGAGCAAGGCGCGATGCGACGGGAGTAGGGTTGTACTCGAGCCTTCAGGAGTGAAACACATCCGGGAATCGTTAACAAGAAAACACTAACCACTCTCTATGCCGGGTCCTCTTTGTTGGCACCTCGAGTAATGGACCACAGATAATCTGCTCAACCCTTTCGCGATGGGGAAGGCACCTTCGCTGCCTCACTACCGGCCTCTTCCTTTACTCAGTCAAAAAAAAAAGAAGATTTTTTTGATTGGAGAGTAATAGAGTTTATCGCCAGTGCTCCTATGTTATTCCTATTTCGTCTTTTAGCTCATAACACAGTACTCTCCGAGCTTTGTGCTCCGTGTATGATTTATCGTTGTTTGTGTGTATTGTTTTTTTTTTTGTTTCTTCCTCGTCTCGACTTCTTTTACACACTTGGCTGGGGGGAAGTGGGTTTTGTGATTTGGACATGTTTTTACTCGTTTTTTACGCCTGCGAGCTCGTATTTTTCAACTTGCCTGAAGTAACATGGAATGTATCGTCTTCATTTTTTGTGCGACTCGAAACTCTGTAATACACATACATTGATATGCATAGGTCAGTGTCGATTGAAGAGAATGGGTTTCGTGTATCGTCAGTCAAGGGCCGGATTCCACATCACCAACACCTTGTACATCCTCCATCCCCCCCCTCCCTCTTCAATTTAACTCAAGAATCTTATTGTACAGAAGATACCGACTAATTAAAAAACATGAATACGGGTAACCATGTTTCAGGTCTGTCGTGTTCTCCACAATTCAACACCCTCCCCGCAATCAGTGATCTCCTTTGTTTCTAATCTATATCATCCCGCTGGGGACGACTGTACAGTACTTGTCGTTGGTATCTCGATTGCAGATGTCATTGCCAATGCTATGTCACGGTAAGGTCGCTGTGACTGGTTCGGGGAACCCTATCTGGCAGAACTTTTAATTTGTAATTTGTAATTTGTTCTCTTTCAGTGAATTCACCCACTGTACTGGTGGCTGGTGACGAGCTGCGACCTCGGCCGTAGTTGCTCTGTTTTTTTGTTTTTTTTTTTGTAATTTGCGATTGGTTTCTTCACATTTGATTTTGATTACCGAATAGGTTGGTTTGATCGATGTTGAAACGTTGACTGCCGCTGCCACTGCCAGCCTGATTTAGCCCCCCCCCCCCCCCCTGGCGCCAATGTCGGTTGCCAGTTCCAATGACACATCGGAGGTGATGGAAAGCGTCTCCGAACGGAGCTGGAAGTACAGGCGTGGATTCAAGTTGGTTGCTTGGGTGTATGGATGGTGGGGGGGAGTTCCTGATTGGTGTATGGAAGGCGAAGACTTTCAATTCCGGCAGAATCGTCCGTGATCACTATGAAACCTGGTTGGCAGAAGGCAAGAGTCCCTTCTCATCTGGTGTTTTGATCCATATACAGATTTCTGCTCAGGCTGCTTTTAATTCCCGAGTGTTACTAACTCGAAGACCTGTGTATTCGTGTTCGACTACGGGAAGTATTGGGAGGCGCGGGACAGAATGACTACCATCACCTTTGGTATAACAAGGAGTCGATCGATCAAGTGATGATCAAAACTGAATGACCCTCAACTTCCCCCCATCCACCAGTGACTTACGTCGTCAAACACCCACTTTGAAACCCCCAGATGTGCAACGGATATTTGGATGGAGATCAGATGAAGACGTCTTTTAAAAAAAGAAAGATGTGTGGAGATTGCCAGTGTTCTTGCCGACCAACATCACAGCCGTTGACGGAGAGAGTTGTTTAATCCCATGATTTCGTGTTTTGACGACTCAGCGGCCATCCGGCCTTCCCGACTCGGATCTGTAGCCCTCACGGTGAATCCAAGGCCTAGTTACACCCACCGGAGGGAATGAAGGGTTCGAACGGTGGTTTTGTAACCTGGGTACGGTCGGGTAAACTTGGAGCGTCGGCTGCGGGATTGGGTTCGAAGTTGAACATTGGGAGCACAAGCAGTGTCAGTCTTCTCAATGGCAGATTGTGGATCCACAACCGTGGCGAGCTCGTATCTACGGTCACTTCCACAGCCGTGGTATCCAACTCATCTATCTTTACTAAAGATGGAGTTCTGTCCCCCCCACCCCCGAAAAGGAATAACAACTGTTTTCAATCTCTTTGGCAACACATTCCCAGGGTCAAGGCAAAGCTAAGCATTGGAGGGAAGAATTGGACTTCAGAAATATTGAGATCGATTGGTTGCGTAGACATACAGAAAGTGACATAGTCCGGCGCCGGGACCGCTTGCGAAATTCCCATCCGACGCGAACGACTGATCAAGACACGGTTCTTATGTATCTTTAGTACGTATTCCAATATCCTGAGCCTCCTCTCGAGAGTCGAGACACTAGTTGAATCCGACTTCGAAGAGCCGCTAGGGCATCGAAAAAGCGAGAAGGACTGAAGGGTTCGTCGGTCTAATCTTGCTAATTTTAGGTGTCGGAGGTGGCAGATGGATGGTGATGGTATCGACCGTGGGTAGTAGGATTTGGTTGCAAATAGTCTTCCTAAGATCAGGAACTCGACCTAAATTGACACATTTATTTCCATTGCCAAGGAGCAGCGAAAGCTGCATGAGATGGGTAGCACGATCGAGGTATTCCGTGAGCAATGGTCTTTTAGAGTGCAGTAAAAATCTCAGCTATTCCTTTGTGTTTACAGACTCGCAACCGATAAGATGAGGGGCCGCCAGAGAGGATAGAAGGGTTCCGTGAAATTGTTCTTGAAATGAATAACCGGTAACCCCTTGACCTAGTAGTGACCCACTGAATGAATATCATTCCCCAGATCTCAGTAGGATCCCTTCAAGTAAGAGATAAAGTCGCCCCATACGCTTCTACAACCGATTCCTAACTTCTGCCCAACACTGTATGGTGCGACTTGTTTCATCATCGAGTCCCTCGTTGACGTCTTTCGGCAGGACAATAATGACACAAATGACACAGGAGGAGTTGCATTTGTCGCGTGAGGTCGCAACCGTTCCAAAAATTCTGGAATCAGCAAGGCCCGCCTCGTCGAGCAGAAGTATGGACACGTACTGGTTTGCAGCTTCAGCGAATAAATGCAAGAAAATCCGCTGACACCCCGTATAGACCAACTTAAAGGTCGTGGGACGCCGTTAAGCAGCGCTACGTTCAGTAAACCGCGAGCTTGTGCTACTGAACATGAAAATTCAACACGCTCTCTTGCAGTCTGAGCAAAGGTTAGAAATCAGTCTTGAAATTGCTACGCTCATTTTCTTGGTCCCGGATTTAAGAACCAGTCCGACACACCCATACGATGTACATGTACTGAATAACTATGTGTTAACTAGTTACCCACCCATAGTCAACAGGGAGGCCAAGGTTTTGATTTTGCAATTGAAGGAGCTAAGGTCCAATGAAGGATTCAATTGCCTAATAATAATAATAATAAGGCACATCAGGGAACTGCTAAACGTTTCCGTTTCTTGACTCACTATAACAGCTGTTATAGGCTCAAGTCGACCCAGGGTTCCATGAGCCCAGTCTCACTAGCAACTACACTTACCCGCAAGGGCGAGGTACCGATTCCAATCTCCTATACGCAGAAACTCGAGCCACGACTGGACGTTGGACCGACCGGATTTCGGAAGAATTACCATGTCGGTAAATTACTGCCCAGGTCTGAGTCTCGACATCACATCACTCACCACATGAGCTAGCAGACAACCCAACAGTTGAGTTAACTGAAATCTCGACCAGAGCACCGTTCCGAAAAGCCGTAGTTAACTTGGACCTCTATTTTAGATGACAAAGGACACCGAGCAAGGGGCTTCATAAATTCATGGCATGGCACCGTGATGGCTTATGTGGCGCCCTCACCTTCACCGTGAAACTCGGATGAAACGAAACCGCCGGGTCCGAATGGGAACAAAACAACGTCGTGAGTTGACCATTCGAGATGTTGAGATTGCGAGATGCATTTACTGCACTGCGGGACTACGTATGTAAGACGTCAACCTACGGCAACAGCAAGACAGCAGCAATGCAAGTGTAAATGAAGGGAGTGTAAATCGTGGATACTTACCTCATTAATTCAACTACCGTACAGCCCGACGGTTGACAATACACGCTTTGAGTATGATAAGTATGGACAGAGATGGGTAAACATAAAATCGCGGTAGAAGGCCTAAGATCCGAGCAGAAGTGTAGCTTGGGCGTCAGGAACAGTTGAATTCACGCATGTCTGCATTCGGGAAATCATCGAGGGCCTCCTAGTGCCCTTTGACAACACTAGAATCCAAACTAGATCGTGAGTAGATAATTATCATGTGTTCCTTTGAAGCATGGAGGTGGCGTAGCGTCCCGAAAAAGCCTTAGCTAGCTAAAGTCGAACAGCTACTTAGAACTAAATGGGCATCACCGTTGGCCTGTGAAGATACCGCGAACTCGGGTAGGGAGTCCGACACGTTTGATCTGGAAACCCATGTGAACGGTGAAGTATTGAAGGCCGGATACTGTAGGCTAGTGTTTCGGGGGCCGGGAGACGTTCGCTCAACTGACAACAGCCTTATCTGACGTATCTGTTCAGATGGAAACATCGGGTGTCCGAGGGGAAAAAAAGCGGTGTTGGGAGGCGAAGACAGATAGATAGGTAGATGAATAAGGTCCTGCCTAAGATTGACCATCGTGCGACTTTGGACTCCTTTCGAGGATTGCATCAACAATGCCGAATTCAAGAGCTTCTTGTGCTGCAGTGTAATGATGATTAGAAAGACATGCTAAATAGCACGAGTGCCGATTGAATCTCAACACACCTGTCATAAAACAATCACGCTCCAATGCTGTTTCTGTTTTCGAGATATAATTATCTTTTCCTTACATATAGAGGTAGACAGACTCTCACCAAAACGCGTAATTCCCTCCTGAACACTCTCACCAGGTCTCCCGCAATGTTTTTGATAGATCTCCGTCAGCGATCTTCGAATCCGCAGTATTTCTTTGGCGTGTATAGCTATATCACTTGCCTGCCCTGACGCACCACCAGATGGTTCTGTTAAAGTTCAGAGACCCACGAGTTGAAGACTCCGTAAGAACCCGTTCTTTCAGCCACACAAAATGCAATGAAGAACTCACGGTGAATCATGATGCTAGCGTTCGGCAAACAATGCCTTTTCCCTTTCTCCCCTGCCGATAGTAAGAGAGACCCCATGCTGGCCGCTTGACCTATGCAGTACGTGTGTATGGGGGAGGAGACATACTGGACGTTTGTAGATTAGAACCTTTTCACAAGGAGCAATATATTGTTTTGCCAACCTGCATCTATAGTATAACTTGATAAATATATGACTACAAGGATGAAACGAAAGCCGGGAAACTGAAATGAACGTACTGTGTCATATATCGCCAGGCCTGCCGTTACACTTCCACCAGGAGAATTTATGTATAAATGAATCGGTTTGGAGGTATCCTCCGCTTCCAAGAAGAGTAATTGCGCTACCGTCAAAGTTGAATCTGTGTCGCGAATCTATTTTTTTGCTTGAATTCGCCCTTCGATTCAACCGAGGGATTCAAGAACTCACTGGTCCGTGAAGCATAATCACTCGTTCCCGTAGAAGTCGAGAGAAGATATCATATGAACGTTCTCCTCTACCCTGTCGGTGCATAAAATTGGTGGTCTTTCAAACAAAGTCGACCTAAAATACCGTTTGCTCGATGACGATAGGAACAAGATTTGAACTAGGTGGTGTGGTCCATTGTCCCGATAATGAGTGAAAAGTCCGAATTCCATGAGCATTTGAGGCTACATGTCTCCGTAAAGTGGGTAAGCACAAACGAAACATTTGTAGGATGAAAGAAACCTTGGTCAACGCTTCGCGTCTCCGTGATCTGAACGCGTCAACAAATAACAACAAATGACGGTTTGTGCAACGTTCTCTTGCCTCCACCTTCATCTCTCCCCGGTATAACGCCCTCTAGCGACAATGAACCCAAGAATGCGTTCATCAGATGCGCCTATGGATTTTATGTACACATCAAGACCTAGCAGTCAGGCAAAACCTGTATGGGCATCAAGTGGTGACGACGAGAAAAGCACTCCAAAGAAAAGTGCGTTTTGCAAAGCATTCTTTACTTCAGTATACCAGGCTAAATGTCGGAAATGGTCTTTCCACTACCACATACTATAGGATCTCATGACGCACTCAGTCCAGATACGCCCATGGACCCGCCTACGTTTGGCATAAACCAAAACATCCCGTTTATATTCCAAACGCCTGCGAAACAACCAGAATCTCCGTATCCTTGGTCACCTCCACCAGGATTCTCGTCGTCTAGAGCGTTCCCAACACCAGCGCAACAGAGTGAGATTCGCGATGTTGACATGACAGAGGCCAGCCCGCCCAAACCCGAAGATCCAAGTCCAGAGAAAGAGAAATCCGAAAGCGGCCTACGAATGGTCGCTACAGGTGCATTACGTCGAGTGTACAGAGCACGACAAAAGGCGAGGGGCGCTGACAAACAGGCCCTCGCCCTTCGGAGGAATTGGGAAAGTGGAAGTGGAAGCGAAGTGGAAGAGGATATTGAGGATGAAAGTGGAGGACGAGCCGTTCATAAGACGTCCAACCATTACACATTAAACTTGCCATCTCCTACCCCTCCTCGATCCGATACTCCCTATGTTCTACTCGGGTGAGTGTCGATGGCCACTCGGAATTTTGCAAGGATCAAGCTGATGATTGTGTTAGCTACCTCCAGTTTTTCTTCAACTTCTCGCTCGTGCTCATATTCTTCTATCTGCTCGTTCAATTTATTTTAACTGTCCAGCGGGACGTGGAACACCGCATATCAGAATATTCGATGGGTACTGAATTCCTCCAGATTTCTTCCCCCGGTTCACTTCGTTACTGACTCGGGTTATTTAGATATTGTCCAGGAAATTGCTGGTTGTGCATTGCAGTATAAGAACAATTATTGCGCTTCTCCCCTCCCTGCGATGATCCACCAATGTGGATTATGGGAAACCTGTATGAACCGAGACCCCACCAAGATCGGGCGCGCTCGTGTAGGAGCCGAGCTTATTGCAGAAGTGGTGAACGGATTTGTGGAGCCTATAACTTGGAAAACACTCGTGCGTTCCGCTCCGTTCTGTGTTGAAGTGTCAACCTCGAGATCACATCCCTGCTAGATCTTCGCTTTGACCTCATTATCGTTCTTGACGGTGTTTATCAACACATTGCTATCTTTATACCGTTCGAAACATCGGCCTTTAGAGCCATTAGTGACGGCACCACCACCGGCGGTCCATGCCTTGAACTTCCCGCCTTATCCGTCGCATCAATATGGTGGCTACACAGCTTCCCCTAACTGGGGAAGATCATGGAACGGTGGCGAAGAAGAATTGGAAACTCCCTCAAGGAGAAGAAGATTGGAAGGCGGTGCTACGATGAAGATCAAATGAGGGCCCAAACCAAAAGAAGTTCCTAAAAAACGTGTCGCTTTGATGTATTGCATTCGTGTTAGGTGGTGTGCTTTCGGGTAATCGGCTGGGTTGATGAGTCTGCTGATTCATATCTGTCTAGCAGCGGGGGTGACATATCAGCGGTTTGTTGACATAGGTGAGAACGGGGTCTTTTGACGATCAGTGGAGAATAAACTAAGGTTTGGTTTAATCATATTTTACGACAGGATATATGGGACAATGAATGATATATGCTTCATGGGCGTTCTTACCACTGTTCATGAGGATATGCGTGTATGTTGTTAATGCGATCAACGTACCTCGACCTAAAGGACTTGGCCGATTTGACCTCCAAAAATTGCGGGGGCTTCTGGGCGCCACAACAGAAAATCGAAGCTGGAGTCCCAAGGGTCTGACCAGGCTGTTGAGATGATCCTAGCATTTCCCCTTATGTAACATTGTTCTCGATGAAGTTTTAGGCTCCGGGTCCCTGTATTCCCATTCACAATTCTATGTTTATACTGACATCTATACAATGCAGGACTCACCCGCGGACCGATCCCGCAGTTGATATTGATACGGAAGAGGCGTCATAGCGAGCGTACTTGGGGTGAGTGTTTTTTTGATCTTCGAACAAACTCCGGTCTATTGTGGGTACTTACTACATATACGTGGAGCTTCTGACGGTATGATAATGATATCTGTCAAGCTCATAAATCATGACCGCTGCAACGGAATGGGTCTGTTATTTCAATCAAAACGGTAAGCTCGTATGCATGTATTTGTAAGGTTACCGCCGCTAACCCCTGTTTACAGGCTATCACCTCCATCGATCCGTCATGCGGTCCTGTCTAAGATCTTTGTTTTCTTGACCCTTGGCTTGAAGCTCCAAGGGGCAGCTCGGGATCAATTGATACTGACTAGGGGTCCGTTTGATAGGGAAAGGTGCGCACAGATACGTGGCAAACTTGTTCTTGTTCTTGTTGCACAGCAGCGGAAGCGACGGTGTGGGGGCAGAAGTGGGGTGAGGTGCATTTTCCCAATGGTTATTGCATGATTCCCCTCCTGATCTCATCTCATCGAAGAATCTTCTAGTGCATCCTAACTGACACCGATAATGGAATGAGAATGGTGTTGAATGTGGGAATGTGGCGCTGGACGATTTGCGGTTTCGCATGTGGGGTGTCAGTAATATACAGTGGCCGGGGACCTCCGGGAACATATTGTAATTGATGACACTCCGCGAGGCCCGCGACTCGGTAAGTTATTATTGGCCACGACAACATGTGCCTGTAATTTGCTCAAACACTAATGTCAACTCGTTGTTCGTTGGCTACCCGATCGTTTATTACAGATGGTTATGATACAATGATTCGAACATGATAACGCACTGGACAGACACAGACCCGAGGCAAGTAATATTAATCGAACCCTTTTTGAATCTTCAGATCTACCGCCTGTAGGCTCTGTGTACAGTAGGTCCTGTGACCGGTAACTCCAAGCTCCCATATAAGTATGCCCGCCGCCGGGTGAGGGTGAGGGTGAGGATAAAGCCTAGCGCTAGCTAGGGTAAAAGCCCCGTTCCCGATATACCGCAAATAGTTGCTGTATATTATATATATGCATGTCCGAGTGAGAAGACAAGGTTAAATCCTAATATTTCTACTTCCATGCCGCTATACATAACAGCCAAGAACAGCAAGTATGATGCATACACCACCTTGACTCCATGTGGACATTCCTTTCCACGCACGACCCACTGCTCAGGCTCCTTTTACCTCGGCGATTAAGGTGCGAGAAGACCGTTCCGTGCCGTACGTAATGGTATAATATGATGGACGAATTCTGATGGAGGACCAAGGTTGCCCAAACTATAGAACGCCATTCAGTTGCTATCTCAATCCTGATATTGATATCTCCTTCGAGAACAGGGATCGCTTCTCATCTATATAAATTCTGTTACAGTCCGGGCGGCTGATCCAGTGCAAGTAACGTACTGCATGTATATAAGTATGTGCGGTCCTGCAGGATCGCGTAACACGCGTTGTTTCTTCAAATGTTGAGAGTTATATGCTGTAGAACCGTGGCATGAAACCCAAATTTAGCATAAATTTAGCACAAATTTGAACCTAGTACCGTTAATAATAGTCCCCATCCCCATCCACGCCCGGTAAAGCTACCGACAAGGGGGCTAAAAGCCCTGAACCTGAAATGAACAAGTCCGCGTTTTCCAAGTGCTGTCCTAGTGACCATGACAGCGATTCTTCGAATCCCCCACTCGTACCAAGTTTCGCCGACATCGAAGGCTTCTCTTCTCAGCTTGAGAACCGCAAGCTGTTCCATAATAGCTCATCACGTAGTTTATTTAGAACTCTTTAGAGGGTTAGGGGAAGGGGAAGGGGGTAAGTGATTTCGATCCAGAGAAGATTGATGTTCATATACATACGCCTTTTGAAATCAGTAGCTTTCGTAGCGTAGTCACTTACACTTTTAATTCACCCCCAGGAAGAAGGGATTTCAGAAGGAGTGCTTGCGGTCCCAGTACGTCGCTCTATTTCCCTTACTACCATGACTAGGCCTCCACTACTTACTTCCGCTTCCCGAAGCCCTGCTTCTGCCGCACACAAGGCTTATACGATTCCGGCAAGGACGAGTATATAAATAGAGATAGAAGTACATAGTAATACTACAGCTTGAACTTGATTTTCGACAGCGCGCATGTACTAATATAATGTACTCGAATATACGCAACAAACAAACACCCGCTCAATCAACATAATTCAACGGAGGCCCGAAGTTGCTCAAGGTATCCGAGTACAGTCATCAGTTACATATGGTCCATTCATTTCGCTGGTATTATACCGTAGCGATTTCAAGATCCACCAATCGGTAGAGACCTGGGGGTAGAGGGTTTGACAGCGCAGTGCTTACAAGTCAAAAAGCCTTTTGACATGAACTCTGGGGTTGTCAGGCGTTATTTTAGGGGGTGTTTTGGGAAATGCACAGACATCTACAAATCGAGCAAGTGTATGGTTAATCTCTTCATCGTTATCTTGGCATACATCGAAGGCTTGGTACAGCAAGTTGAGACTGAATTGAGGATCAAAAGACTAGTGCGGGGCGCTCGGGCAGTGTTTGTCGACTAGACCCGAGTGGTATTAGTACGTCCATTCAAACGGTAATTCTCGATTGAATTCCTGTCCCGTTTTTGCACCACGGCATTCTACTTGTCTCACCAGCCTATCGGGTGAATTTCGGCGTTTTTGAACGGTTTTGTACGATGGTCTGGGAACAAGCATATCCATTTGACGACCCCCCCGAAAAAAGGGAACGAGAAATAAATAGATGTGAGTCATTATCGACGATGAGTCCGCACTTCTTGCGGCTGCGTGCCTCCTCCCCTCCGCCCTACAGTACAGTCCCCCAGAACGTGCTTGGATGTCTTATTTTCCAGAAGAGGATGTAGTGGCTGCTTTTTCCTCTTCTTTCTTCTTTTGCTTTGCACGAAGGGCATCGGCATCGCTAGATGATGAGATCCGTTCATGGCGAAGAATGGTCGCTCGAGAACAAAAGGTCACTCACGCCTCCTTCCTCTTGGCTAGATTAGCAGCACTTTCCTTTGGTCCTTTCTTCTGCGCAGCCGCTTTCTTCTGGGCTTTCAAGCGGTCTTGTTCGCGTTGGTTACCACCTAATCATAATCAGACAAAAGATCAAAAGGGATCTTTCGAGTCAATTGGACCATTTGTCGTGAATATCAACTGAAAAGCGACGCACGAGTCATGGCAATGAACAATCAGATAGGTCGTAGACCGTAGCTGGTCGTCGTGGTCAACTAGCAACGTGGTCAAACGCATGTTCAGCACAGCATTCGGAGTTTGAAATTTGATCGTGGTGGCACTGTCGACTTGTGGGCGTTTGTGGGTTGCATTTCAGTAGCCAAAAAAATCCCTTGTTAGACGTCTGGTTGCTGGAATCTCAACTGAGAAAGAGCAAAAGTCGACAGGGTGTTGATCCTCTCACCCGCATCTGCGGGATCTCTGTTGGTTTACCGACGGTCGGTTAAAATCGTGGACGTCCTCGGAAGCAGTGCTGGCGTCGAGGGACTGTTGGACTTGAGAGATGTTCCAGATAAGCTGTCCAGCTTCACAGGAGCCCGGGTGCTGTATGTATTTATTCTGCAATCGCGGTGATAACATCTTTACTACAGCTACTGTATAGGCATGTGATGACAACGGAAACGGAAATAATTTATAATTGAAAAGGCAAAATGGAAATGGCCCAGCTTTGAAGCGCGTGCCTCACAACTGCGACCGTGATGGACGGAGCCGGAGTTATGTACGAGAGTGACGTATGGTAGTGGCGGCGGGCCGAGGCCGGTGATTGTTCCGAAGGCGTGGGATTAAACTATTAAAGTTGCCCTGGTCGTTGTTGTCAGTTGCCACGCGGCTAAGCGCTGGTGAATGATTTGTCATCTGTCTGATTTGGAAAAACAGGGCAACGAGCGAACCGAGATACGATTCCCGATCCCGATCCATACGATCCTTTGATCGCCACCCAGTTTTTGCACACAAACGGGGCCTTCCTTTAAATACCATCTCCCCACTTCCCGAGATAACTTTCCCGCCTCCTTTCTTTTCCCCCCATCACCGCTGGCATGTCCCTTCGCCATCTGCCCCCTCGTCAGTCTGACAGGGATATCCGCATGCATGACCCTCCTCCTCCTCCCCCCCCTCAACAACAACAACAACATATCCCCCAACCACCCTCAGCAACCCCCATAGTCTCTCCCACCACAGTCTCAGTACCCACCAATGCACCCAACGGCGCCATTCCCCCGCCTCCCCCCATGATTCAGAAACTCAACGCCGCCAACGAACAGACCTGGCTCCTGATAGGTCACTACTCTCTAACCCTATCTATCTCTTCAGTTTCTAACTCGCTCATCGTCCATCAGGAAGAGTCGCGGAACAGATGGGTGACTTGGAACACGCATTGTCTGCATATGAGAATGCCCTGCGGCACAATTCAATGTCCCTGTCTGGACTTACGCAAGTCGCAGGTATAGCTCGGATCAAAGAAAATTATCCAAAGGTAAAGTCTACTTGTTTTTCCTTGCGATTCTTCCTATTCACCTTCCTTTTAAGGCAATCGAATTCTTCCAGCGTGTCCTCAGTATACAGGAAGAAAACGGCGAAGTTTGGAGTGCACTTGGTCAGTTGTTGTCTTTTCCATATTTGGTATATCTTACCTGATCGATTATCTAGGTCATTGTTACCTAATGCAGGATGACTTGCAGAAAGCGTACTCTGCCTACCAGCAAGCACTCTACCTCCTCCCCAACCCTCGTGAGGATCCCAAGCTTTGGTATGGGATCGGTATCTTATATGACCGTTATGGCTCTCTCGATCACGCAGAGGAAGCCTTTTCGTCAGTTTTGAGAATGGACAAGGGTCAGTTTGTCCGATGCGCGCATACACCTGACTGACACTGACGTCGCTTGCCTAGATTTCGACAAGGCCAACGAAATTCTCTTCCGTCTTGGTATCATCTACAAACAACAAGGCAAATACGAAGAGTCACTCCAATGTTTTGATCGTATACTACGCAACCCACCCAGTCCACTCGCCCACGCCGACATCTGGTTCCAAATCGGACATGTGTATGAACAGCAGAAAGATGTGAGTCTTCCATATCAATATCAATCAATCAGATCACCCTGACGAACGTTCACTAGCACAACCAAGCCAAACATGCGTACGAACGCGTCGTCGCCGAGAACCCGGCACATGCCAAAGTCTTACAGCAGCTCGGATGGCTGTATCATCAAGATGGCTCGTCATTCCAGAATCAAGATTTAGCTATCCAGTACCTTACCAAGAGTCTCGAAGCCGGTAAGGTCATCTTAATCTTATTATGAACGACATTAACTTACCCCCAGCCCCCACAGACTCCTCCGATGCCCAATCCTGGTATTTACTCGGACGCGCTTACATGGCAGGTCAGAAATATAGTAAAGCCTACGAAGCCTACCAACAAGCTGTCTACCGAGACGGTCGGAATCCAACCTTCTGGTGTTCCATCGGCGTTCTTTACTTCCAAATTAACCAATTCCGGGATGCTCTTGACGCCTACTCGAGAGCGATCAGAATCAATCCATACATATCTGAGGTGTGGTTTGACTTGGGATCGCTGTATGAAAGCTGTAACAACCAAATATCGGATGCGATTGATGCGTATGCAAGGGCGTCAGAGCTGGATCCGGGTAACACGGTGATTAGTGGGAGATTACAGCTGTTGAAACAGGCTCAGGCCACGGGCGGACAAGTACCTGCAGCGCCGGGACCGCAAGATGTCCATCCAACAGCTTATGCTAGCTCGCTTGTTCCTCCTGGATTGGCTGGGCCACCGTTACTGTTGCAGCCCCCCGGACAGAAAGGCTTGCATGGTCCAGGGCCAGTGTTCCGAGCGGATTCGAGAGGACCTCCGGGAGCGGGTGGTAGTGGCATTGCTGGTGGGAGTGCATCGGCTAACGAGATTTCGTTACCGCCGCCTTCGTCGTCGGCAGGTGTGGGACAGGCACAGGTGAATGGACATGGAGGACATGGCCATACGAGGTCTCCACCCGGGCCGTTTAGAGGTGGACCACCTCCACCGGTTATCATCGATGAAGGGAGACATGTGCAGACGCTCGCGCCTATGGATGTTGATAGACCTTCTTTGAGCGGGAGACATGGGCATAGTCATAGTCGGGATTTCGACCCGAGGGATGTCAGAGATGCTCGTGATCCGAGGGAGGTTCGGGAGGGAGGGTTACCTCAGAGAAGTTTGTTGTTGCACACCCATTCACCGGATGACAGAGAGCCACCACCACCATCATCCGCTGTCAGGATGCATACCGATCCATTCTTCCCGAGGAGACGACCCTCTTCTCGATCAGTTTCTCCGCCTTCTCAACAAGGGCTACCGCCACCACCTCCGCCACCTCATCATGCCCCAGGGCATCATCACGCGCATAGTCATTCACTTCCACCTGCTCATCATTCGAGAGGAAGGTCGCCACCGTTGCCACCGGGTCCTCCCCCTCCAGGGTCGTTCCAGAGTCAAGTTGGGAGAGGAGCGACGCATCCGTCACCTTTGATGGGTCGATCGCCTAGTTTGAATGGACGGTCTGCTTCCACTGCGTATGCCGAACCACCGCCACCGCCACCTCCAGGTGCTTCTAGGATTCCACCTACTCCGGACGATGGGGGTCTTTGGCGACCACATACATCTCAATCTCTTCATTCTCCTCGAGAACGCGAACGAGTTTGGGAGAGGGAGGAACGGCCGAGGGAGAGGGAGAGAGGTATGTCGTTGTCTAGGCCCAACGGAGATTATGCCATTGGACCTGGATGGTCTCCTGCCAGTCATCGGGAGGACCCCTTACCTTCGCCTCGAAGGGAGAGAGAGAGGCTTTGGGATAATCCACCACCACCACCGCCTCCGGTCGCTCACAAACGGAATTCGAGTCCTGATGTGCAAAGGAGTAGGTATGACCCGACGAGACACGATACGAATGCAGGTGTTCCGCATCATCTTTTGAGGGGAGATTTTGAGATGGAGAGGAAGGAGAGAGAAAGAGAACACAGGGAGAGGGAGAGGGAGAGAGAGTACCGAATGAGTATGGCTGCACCTATTCCCCCCCCACCTGGGCATCATGGCTCGCCGCATCCACAACACCCACATTCGTCTCCTCAACATGTTCATCCGCACCCTTCGTCGCATATGACGACACCGGGTGGGTTTAACCGAGGTTCTGAGAGCCCTCATCCTGCGTCTGAAAATGGAGCGGGAGCGTCGGTTCCTGGTCCTTCAAGACGTCGGCGGAACCACCCGAATGCTGGACCCCCGCCGCCGCCGCCACCACCACCAACTGCAACTGAAACGCCTGTATCAGAGAAGAAGGAACGCAAGAAACGGAATGGTGGAAATAACAAGCGTGTAAGGGACGAAGACGCCGATTCTGTGTCCGGTAGTACGCCCGCGCCATCTTCTCGTCGCAAAGCCTCTTCGCCCACTGCATCTGGTGGATCTGGGTCAGGATCGTCTAGGCCTTCACCGACATTGGGATCTGTGAGGGGAAGTACACCCACTACATTGAGGCCTCCGAACCGACATGTGGATGATGATTATGATGAAGGTGTGGCTGATACGTTGATGTCGCTTGCTGCTGGGAACCAGAATAACCAAAGTAATCAGAACAATAATGGTGGGGGCGGTGGGAACGGGAATGGATCGCCTCCGAGGTTGCCTCACCGGGATTCTGTCTCTTCGACGCGATCGCATACTGGTGGCGGTGGTGGTGCAATGTCGCCTGATGCTCCAGCAGTTTCTTTACCGATGCCTATGTCTATGTCTATGAAACGACCGTTGTCGCCTGAACTTGGTGGTGGGAATACACCGGGTTCGGATGCGAAGAGGAGTAGGATTGATACGGGTCAGAAGAGGAGGGGAGGGTCTTCGCCTTCGCCGTCTTCTGGATCTGGAGGGAGACGATCACCACCTGGTGCGACGACGAAAGGACAGAGTAAGAGTATGAGGCCTAGTCCGATACCATTCAGTCAGCAGCCTAGCTCGAGTTCACATTCGAGGTCGCCGGATTACGTTCGGGAGGGAGGAGGAGGATCAGCGAGAAGTCCAACTGGGCCTTCGTTGAAGGTGTTGCCGCCTCATCCGAGACCTGTTGGGATGAGTGCGCCTTCGTCTGCGTCTGCGTCTGCGCCAAGCAGTGCTACATCTGGGGAAGGTGATTTGGAGAGGGAAAGAGAGGGAGGTGGGAGGAGAGGACCGTATGCGCTTCCGCCGATTGCTACGTTGCCTGATGATCCTGATGACAGGGATAGGGATGGGATGCAGGTTGATTCGAGGGTGTCTGTTAGTCCACCGAGGGCTAAGGTTGCGCATTCGGAGAGGGCAAGTCCAAAGGAGAAGGGGGGCAAGGAGTGATTTGGTTGTGTGGTTTTTTGTTTTCTTGCTACGTCTTGATCCTCTTCCTCTCTCGCCTTTTAGATCACATTTACTATCATCATGATGTTTTTTCGTCTGCATCAGTCGGCGCTTCGTTCGCCCAGTTAATGCACTGTACAGTATATGCAAACCCAGTTTTTCATTTACGCTTTATGACCTCTTGATTGACTTTTTGATCATGCATAGACAATGTTATCTCTTAGTTGTCATGACTGTTTGTTCACAAATCCACTGATACCAGAGCTCGAAAGATTGAAAGTGTAACATGAACTGTGTATTTTCTCGTTTCTAATGGAAGTCTTGTTTCAACGGAACCGAGTTCGTTTTTCTTTTCCCGTAGCAACATGTAAAGCACAGAAAGGAATAAACTTTTGATTGTCGGACGCGCAAATCCCTGTCCCACCTACACGGCGATGTGGTTGTATTGTGGGTGTCAGGGATGTAATGGTCCCTTAGTCCCTGCTACGGTATGAAATATGTTAGGCGGGAAAGCAATGTAAGCGCTACCGACTGGACCCCCCACCCCACACCCCTGTGGGTTCTGAATAAACGGGGTGGGTGTTGTACTTTATATGTACTGTACTGTATGTATGCATGTTGTAGGGCATTGGTATGCTGGTATGTTCCCTTCCTTTCGGACAAAATTGTGAACGTAAAGTATGTTCCACAAGTTGCTTGAATATAATGATAGTTCAGCGCCTTCGGGGCCACATTTGGAATGCGAAAGCGAGCGGAGAAATCGCGAGGGGCTGTAGAAGGTTGCTGTCGGGAGCAGTGAACCCGCCATAGTTTCTTTTTCTTTTTCCTGAAGGAGGATGATCTTCTCATCCCCGGGAGTGCCTTGCATCTCATCTTCTGTTTCCGAGGAGATTTCAATCTGGAATCCTGATGCATCCATGAGGACCATACAACACCCGGCTTAGTCAGCCGGTCACAGCCACGGCAAATCGTCAGCAACCGTTCTTTGCCTTCCAATGACATGATCCCGAGTGGTCCTGCCCGACGGACAGAAGAGGAGGAATACGGCGAGGCTCATCGGGGCTCTGTTCTCCCTAGTCCCCCCTTAACCAGAAGCAATTCAGTGGCCAGCAGGGAGAGGGAGACGGACCTCAATGGTGGCGACGACAACGATGACAACGACGACCAGGACATTACAGAAATTGAAATACAAGACCCTCTCCGACACCCTTCCCTTCCTTCCCAAGACTCCCTTTTTGACTTGAACGGTCGTCTTCGTGTACCCCAATCCACCTCCAGCCCCCGTCCGATTACTTCCCCTCAACCCTGGGATCTAGTAGACCCACCCGCCGATAATGGTCAGAACTTGCCATATCCGCATGGGACGGTCAAAAGTAAATTCAGTCAGATGCAAGATTCTGCGTGCGTCGTTCTTTCTTGTCTTCTCCTTTCTAGCGTTCTGACACACTCTCAATAGAGGTGCTCGCACTCTCATTCCTAAATCATCCTACTACTTCGGTCCTCCTCCCCCTGGAAGTGCATACGGAACTCAGCCTATAGGACATATCGGCCTTCATCATCCGAGAGAAGTTCTTAGGATTGAAAGAGATTATACCGGTGGCGACGTTATACAGTTTGCACCTATATATCCTTTAGAATTGGAAGGAAGGGTGAGTGGCGCCTTTTCTTGGCGATTAGGTTGATGGGTTATATTGTTACTTCTAGATCACCCCAACGCAGTTCCTCGAATCTATCAATGCTATCAACGAGCGTCTTATATCGGCTCATAGTCTTAGATGGGCCGCGTTGGATAATGTATTGGCGGTTCTTACGCTCCAGCTGACGAGGCTTGTGTTGACTACTCATTATGAGAAGCAAATGAGAGTGTTAGAACAGCTGTTTCGAGAGCTGAATGCGGAACTTTATAATCCCGTTGGACTCAATCTGCTGTGGCCGCGGAAGGTGGCGTTTTTATTTGTGAGTTTGCTACTCTAGGTTTTTGTTTGTGTGCTCATTATCATTATCTTCCTTAACTTCTTCTGTCAGTTGGAAATTGAGTATTATGTGGGTGTTTTTTTTTTACGATTGTGTTTTATTTGGGATGCAGCTGACTGTTTTTTGTTTTGTTTGCGGCAGTAATCGATGTGTTTATTATACCGGTCGTTTTTTGTTCTATATTCATTCATATGTATCTAATCCTTTGTTTGTGGTCGAGTCTGCTGTCTGTACAAGGGACTCGGAGGTTTCAACGTCCCGGATAGACAGCTTGAGCGGACGTGAACAGTCACGAGTTCCTCTGGAACGGAACTTTGCCTTCAACCGCCGTCCATGAATTTCTTTCGAGCTCGATGTTAGTTTGTGACCGATGCTTGATCGTGAATTACCTAGTCTGATCATGCGTACTCCAATGGAGGGAAAGATGCATCCCTCGTGCCATTGAGGAAAGTTCAATGCGAGATCGACCTTAGAGTGTTTTGCGCCCTTCCCTCCCAAAATCATTGAGGCAGTCACAAACACAAGTCTCGAGTTGAAAGTCAGAAGTCATGGATTAGGATTATTTTTATTTACCGGGCTCTGAAATACAAAATAAGCTCGTTGAGCCCACTACGGTGAAGTTTGAACCCTATAAGTGGTGGTGATTCCCCAATAATGCATACTTTTTTAGGGAGGCCTAAATTCCATAGTACGTTGTTCCCCGCGAGTCCTAAAGTACTTCGACTTTCACGTTCCGTTTTTTGAGGAGTTGAGGAATCCAGTTTACACCATACCGGTCCAGCCCAAGATACGACTAGATGGAATGGTTGGAGAAACTCTTATAACAAAATTCAAATCCGTTGGGCAAGGTGTTGGGTTTTCCTTAGCGGTCGGTGTGACTTGTGGGAATTGAGGAGAAGATGGAAACATGGATGTATGGGTTCGTCATGGAGTTCGTGAATCTGGGAGTAACTTTATGCAATGAAGGCTTGGGGAGGGAGACGTCGAACATTCGAACATTCGAACTTGAGGGTATTTGAGAGTCAAGCTTCAAGCTCCAAGATGTGTCGATACGAACTGAACGACGAGACCGCTTGAGGTTCGGCTGTTTATAGATCTTGGTTCATTGCGCAGTCCATATTTGAGATGGAGACCAAGTACTAAAAATCTATGATCAGGTCGCCACCAGCGATCGTCGAGAATGAAATCTTCGGTTTCTAGGTCATGAGAGACGGCGGAGTTCGTCGAGAGTGGGAACGATGCATGAGGTTCAACTGTAATCGGTTTCCCATTCCGTTTTTTTGAGAGTCGAAGGATGTAGTCCACGCCATACCGGGCCAGTCCAAGATGGTCGGAGATTTCTTGGTTATTATAGCAAATTCAAATCCGTTGGACAAGGTGTTTTCCTTAGTGGCCGGTGTGACGTCTGGGGAGTAGGGGAGTATATGAATGTATGGGTTTGTCCTGGAGCCTGTGACTCTGAAAGCAACGAAGGTGTGGGGGGAGGACGTTGTATATTCGAACTCATTGAAATTCGACCATGTAGTTCTTGATTCATCGCGAACTCCATATTGAGATGAGGACCAAGTAAGGTAAAACCTAAGATCATCAAGAACGGAATTTTCGGTCTCTAAGACATGAGAGATAGAGGAGACGAGAACGGGAATGATGCAAGTCAACGATTTCGGTTTCCGGGTCATGAGATGGAGGAGACGTGGTTTGTTCGCTGTTCAACTAGGAATTTGTGGAAGTTCAACTGTACATTGTGCCTATCATCGGAGTCTTCCAACTTACAACACCGATTTTCATATTCCTGTTTTTTTTTGAGAGTCAACGGATGTAGCTCAGGCCATACTAGACCAGTCCAGTATGGAATGGTCTGAGAAATTCTTGGTTGGGGAGCAGATGGATGTATGGGCATGTCCTGGACTCGTAAATTGAGAGTAACGAAGGCGTGGGGGAAGACGTTGGATATTCGACCTGGGGTTTTTGGAGAATTCGGTCGCGTCGATTATGAACATGACCTGAGAGGTGCTCGGAGATGTTTTGGGTGTCTGAGATCCTGAGTGCAGGTCGTCATGTGTCCACCAGTGATTGTCGAGGAGACGGCGTCGGACAACCGTAGTTGACCTTTTCGTGTTGAAAAAAAAACACGACGTTGTTGAAGAGTCCCAATAGAGGCACTTGTGATCATTGTCCTCTTATTTACGCATAAGATGATGGAAACTTGGAGGTGCATGGGAGACGTAAAGATGCGGATGTGTCGGTATTTGGGCGGTACCAACCTTTCTGTCTCATTGACCGTCATTGACCGTCACCACCAACGTGCCCGGACCACATGCGGAGCGATATCTGCGCCGTTACAGAATCGCTGCCTAGATTATGATTATCAACCTACCGGCTTGCGTCGTACCCGTGAATTTTCGTACTCATGGGGGATGGTTGGTTGGTTTTTTTCGGGTCAGAAGGACAACTGGTTCTGTGCGTGGTCCTTTAGTGTTGCATCGTTCTCCCCTCGACCTTGATTTATGAACGGGAATAATTAGGTGTAATTCAACCTTGGTACCAACAGTGTTTAGAAATCCAACGTCAATCCCCAGAACATAACAAGTCCCAGATGATTCTTGCAGTCGAGAATTCACCAGCCTCGTCCGGTTACAGAGGCGAATGACCAGCTAGGGAAAATCAAGAAAGCGTCTGCATGGGATTCTCGTGACGCCAACGACGACAGGCTTGTATAGGGATACAGCAAGAGAAGCACCAGCATACCCCTTCGTGTCGTGGCTAAATGTTTCTGATCGTCCAAAGGCTATCGGCCAAATGGACTCTCTTAGGGTGCCCATCCGAGGTGGTTCAAGCGTAGAAGTATCTTCGTAGCATGCAACTACACGTTACGATATCCCCCCTGCTCGTCATCCTCAGGCGGTCTCGTTGAAACACGATTACCAAGAAAACCCCGACCTCTGGGCAAAATCTAAACGTTGTTCTTGCAACATCCTGCAAGCTCCAAGTCACTCGAAGCGAAGGATCCCTTTAGTCTGAGCGACCGGAAATCGGCAGGAAGACACCTTAAAGACGGAGATTCTCGATTCCTCGGAGAGTTCATGACTCTCTTCTGCACCACGAAACACCCTTGAGGTGTCCTCGTCAAGAAGCCACTCGGTAGGTTTCCTTGATCCCGTTCAGCCGCTCCGTTGCCAATGAAAAAGCCGCAAGCAAAGATTTTTTAGTCCTGAGAGGGCCCGTCCACGATTGTTCTCAAAGGCATTGGACCTTGTAGTTACGCTGGCACGCGGGTTCTTTCAATACTATGGGTTCCGATCATACTGTTCCAAAAGCTCCGCTTCCTCCAGCTGGACGCGACGCGTCTCCGCGCGACCACGTGACCCTTCCTTGTCGCAACTTGGCCAGCGCAAAGACCGGATTGTTGTCTCGGGAATCCGGGAATCTCCGCAATGTCGATGAACCAAGAGTGGCGAGGGCATAGAGGATCATGGGCATGAAGGTTTTTGGTACTTGAGTATCAGCCACGCTCGGTACAAGAATACCCCTTCCCCAGAGTCCCCTCCATCCTCAATTCCATCTGAGGGACCTCAAACGAGCTTCGACTTCGTTATGTCTACCGCTTGTATTTCCTTCTATATCCCGCTAGTTGTGGTGATCCAATTCAAAGACCATGGGTCCAGAGTTATCTCGGTGTTGGCGCGACGGGTGAATAGAACCGTAGATTTTGGGACGACAGCAGAGAGGGGGAGAGGGAGAGACACCGGGCAATCAAGTCTGGAAGATGATTTACGGAGGGGCAGACAAGGAAAGTGGCAGGGACTACTTCGTGGATATCTAGATATCACTTCGGGATTGGGGGACGAAGAGGTCCTGGATCGCTCAGGCGAACTCAAATTGGTTTTGAGGCGGAAACCATGGTGGTTTTCGGTCTTGCATGAGTGGGGATGGATGGCTAGATGAGGGCTTGAACGAATCGAGCAGTGACCGGGATTCCATCTGATCATCTCGACCTCGCGTCTCCTAGAAGCTATTGTTGTTGAACGTGACTTGTTAACAGAACACGTCCATCCCCCCGTTCTTCCTTTTGTTGTTGCGTTTGTTTTCCTTTTTCGTTTTCATTTGTGGTTGTTGTATGTCTTCCATTTTCAACCCCGCTCGCGTTTTGGGCATAAAGCCCCGGTTCTTTGGCTACCTTCCGAACGTCACGCTTCTGTCCCCAAACCACACGCCTCCCTTTTCCCCAACCCCGACAGACATGGATCGTTCCACACTTCGACAACGCGCCCCGACTTCTCGTCGAACGCGGTTAGAGGCCTCTTATCCCTACCCCCCTCGCCATCATCTGCGTCCTACCAATCAGCGTCAAGAACTTGCGGATGCTGTGCGTCATGTTCGTCTTTTCTTTTTCTATCTTTGCTCTCTTTGCCGTAAATTTGATTGCTTTGTTTCGCACACACCATTCAGATCCCAAACGACGATAACGACGAGGACCAGAGGGTGATCGAGATCCTACTCGGTCTTTTGATATTGGTGAGATTTGCCTTGGCTTCTTTACTGTATATCGTATTCAATCATTTCATTCAGCATGTGGTTTTCTCCATGCTTAAGGTCCTTCTTTCACTGCCTTATTAGTCAAGATGGAGGACATACTGATTTCTTGTGATACATGTAAGGCTTCCTGCATCCGTCTGTCAATGAGCGGCATCTCATAAGTTTTCTTTTTCTTACAGACTGTGTATAACGCTCGTGGAACAAACAAGTCCGAAACTGTGCATAAGACTTAGACTTTCTTGATATGTCGCTTCTCGTCGCGGCTCGATCTTCATCGGGTATGAAGATTTTCTTGGATCATGTCGGTATGTTTCTTTTGTCTTTTTTTTGCTGTTAGCTTGCGTTGACCTTTGTGTTGTCACTCTAGCTTCATCTATCGGTCGGATGTTCATGTATGGACATCTCTTTCTTGACACGCACGGATCATCGAAGATGGGGGGTGGGGTGGACGTCACCCGTTTCTTGGGGACGATGGGACAGTTAAACTTAGAACTACGTACGTTGACACAAAGTATGTAGTACCACTGCCTGTTCATGTGTAGGAGGAGGGAGAGGATTATAGAAGCCTGAATATGGGGTCATCGGTAAGCATACGCGCTTGGACAGTAACTTGAACGCGTACCACGACTTCAAGATTGATGTAAGTATATCAGTTCACGATTTTCATGTACGTTCTCAAACATTCTGACAGCGGGACCGACGAGTTCTTCTTCGCGTACTTACAAGCTGGGGTTCAGTATAGCTCGATACCTTGCGTGCGTGTAGGTTCAGTGAATTTTCTCGCACTTTCTTGCTGAAAGTTGGAACTGGCAGATGCCCACGCTTTCACTCGAGACTACTCAGGCCCTGTTGGTTCTAGAATCTTTGGATTCAGTCAGTCGGATATGCGACAAACGCTCATTGTTCGTCACGACCGTCGTCCCCACCCGGTATTGTGACTACGATTCTATCAGTCTGGTCAATCGCCTTCGTCCGTAGGAGTATCGTCAAGGGCGTTCAACGTCAACACCGAAAGAACTTGTCGCCTTACTTGGGTTGGTTGACTGGAAGCACGAAATCAGCTGGAGGACCAAACAACTCGGAGCGGCGCCGGTCTTCAATTGTCTGGTCTTCGAAGGATCCCTGCTGGGATCGAGGGAGTTTAGTACTTGGAGGTTGGCGCGGCTGAAGAAAGTCCTCGTTGGTTTTCACGACATTGGAATCCTGCCATTTGGGAGGCGGCTGGCCCCGAAACTCAATCTCTTCACTTTCTTTTCCAGGTCTGCTGGTTATATTCCTGGAATCATATTATCATGATATTTGACCCTTACTCACAGAATTTGAACGTTACCTCGAAAAAACTTCGGTCGCATTACGTGGCACATAGCGGCATCGCCCCAATTCTAGAACCCCCGTTCCCAACGCTTTCTGATCGTGTTCCTCCTGTGTACGTATATCACTCGTTGCGCCAGTCTCGAGAGACAGGTTTTGTGGCTGGGGATTCCGAGTGCTACAACTCCCTCAAGGCTTCTAATATACTCCATTACTAAATAAACAACTATCTTGCAAATATCTTGGATTTTTTGAACTGCCTATGTGACCTGGGCTCTTGCTCTGACGCTGAGGATAGCATGCACTTACTGCATAACAACCCAACTCACACATGTGAGATAGGGTGTACTCCAAGTGGTACCAACCCTCCATACTTTGAGGAACTGCTAGCAGACCATCCTGCCAACCTAGCAGCAGTGGAATATGACATAGCAGCAAGCAAAGCTGCAGAAAATCAAATCCAAACTTCAAAAAGGATGTTTTAGTGAGGGTATACAAGAAATAATGATACAGGTTGTGTGGATGTGCAGTGGATCAGTGGATCAAGATAAGTGTGCTAGGGAGAGGCGAGAAAGGATAGGTTGGTAGTATAGAAAAGCATTGCTGTACAATGGAATAAGATCCTGAGCATGATGTAGATGAGAGCAAAGACATACTGATACAAGAAAGAAGATTGAGCAATTTTCATGCAAGGAGATTCCAGTGGAGCTTAAGATGGATGATGATGCCGAAGACTGCTCGCTATAGGAGATCTAAATTAGAAAGGTGCTTGGATCTGAATAGTGTTCTTACCAGAATCAGAAGGCCAATAAGCAGCTTAAGCTCGTGATTGCCTGCATCAGGCTCAGGTTGAATCGGAACTTCGAGAGGCTAATCCAGTAGAGTTAATCAATGAAGGGATAAGAAAACGTATGACGCGAAAACTAACCTGCACCGGGTCGTTCTTATTTGTTGGGCAGACAGGTCGACGTGTTGGATAAGGTCTAACGCGTCGCTCAGCACGAGAGGATGCGGTACGATCTCGGAGTCCGTTGGCGATAGATTGATTCATGTTACGATGAAAACAAATGAGTGTTGGGAATAAATTCGAAATGGTGGTGGTTCGAGAGCGAGTCGGATACAAAGCAGGACTGGATTTATAGGCGGACGAGGCGTGGGTATAACCAAAGCTCGGTCTTTGCCGCCAACCCAACTGGAAGTGAGACGACAGCGTATCACGAAGTTGGAGGTAGACGCCCAGACGATTTGGTCACAGGTGTGTCTGCATTTTGAACGACAGTCGAAGCTCCTGCTGACACCCAGTAACCCTCTCCAGGCTGATAACTGACCGGACTCGTCGCGAACCTCCAAATCGTTCCTTCATCCATACACAAGGCTGTAAAACCTTGCAACACTGCTCGTGCTGTTGACTTGATGGCCAATCCTATGGCGGCTGCTTTGCCCGACTGAAACAAGAACCTGCGTTCAAATTCTCCATCCCTCTCGACTCGATGAAACTCAGGATTTGATGGAGCATGGGGGGCTACAAGTTGGGAACTACGATCGTTGATAAAACACAAAAAATGGAGTTGACGGTGGTCTTCGTCGACTGCCATGGTGTTGGTTGGCAAGAACCTTCGCAACCTCTACACATCTTGCTCTTCGGACTGCATTTCGTCGATCTGATCTCTCTAAGTCTCCTCTGGTCATAATCAGGGTCTTCTGGGGGTGTCCGACTGCCACTGGATGTTGCATGCTCAAAAAGGAAACAACACGTGGTCGTGCCGTGGCGATGTCGCGAAATGACTCGACACAACTCGATGTGCCATATATACCAATTTGTTTTCCTTCTGCCATGTAGAATGCAACACAGACTGAAAGCTCACTTAGAGTGAAACCACCAATCCATCTGCCGGCACAGTTCTTGTTCCAGAGTTTGCATCAAGTTCAAGAAATCGTCCAATCAGAACGAGTACCGCCAGTAGCAAGGCAGCTCTCCGAGTCTTGAAGTGACCAAAGCTTGATGGATGTTCTAATCTCCGGGGCTGCCGACCATAACGTGGGCTGGAAACAAGAACAAGACGCCCTGAATGACCCTCTTCTCTCGACAGCTGAAGGGTGTTTGAACGTAGAATTGTGGATCCCAAAGTTGGATGCTAGGTTCAAAGAGGGCCGCAGGAGAGAAACAAAAGATTCTGTGTGATTCGATGCTTGGCGTCGACATTCTCCACGATTTCAGATTCAACTGCCCAAACCCTGGATCACGTCTGGGAACTCTCCAAGAGCGCCACCACAGAAGAATTTGCTGGGTTTGCCTAGGACATTCGACTCGAGTCGTAATTCTACAGGTGTTTCATATGTGGAGGCTTGCAAGGACTCTTTGTGACCGAAAACTTGTTCTCTATTCAGTTCAAGACGGATTGAAATAAACTCGGAGAAAAACGTACGAGAACCTGCCAGATCGCCCGAACCGTCCAATGCCATCGGATGTGTGTGGTGCATCTTTTCACCCGTTCGGTTAAAACATGGTTGAATGCTCTCGAAATTCATTCAACCCTCGGGATGCATTATTGACTCGATAGACTCCAGCTGCGATATGACGGAGCAGTCTTAGAGCTGGTAGGAATGGTGAAAGGCAGGTTGAGGAGTGATGATGACGGTCACGGACAGAAATTCAAATTGTCTCGACGCATCGCGTCACTGCTACTGCCCCCACACCCACTAGCGTCCTTATGAGCATTTTATTGAATAGTCGACCAGTCCGTCAACATCAAAGGCTTCCCACTGGGCGATAGGAGGGCCTCCCTTGCAAAATTCCAGGACCTCAGAACAGCAGGATGTAGGATCTGGTTTATATTTTTGGTATGTTACTGTTTTTTTTTTGGTTGTCGTTTTGTACTCAAATTCCACCAAAGGTTTGTCACCAGATCTTACTGCGGCGTTGCCTGATAACCAGGCAGGTTACATTGTGCGTGCTGGGGAGGATCTCAGCTATCGCCAACGGCCCACGGTATTCAAGCCCGGATTCCGATTTGTTCGAGATTCGGCGGCGGATATTTCTTCTATCACCAGGCTAGCTCGGAGGCTCGCAGCCAGCTTAAGGTCATAAGAGGAGGTGAAGGACTGGGATAATAAAAACCGATTTTAGCATTGAATCGGGTTGATGCAGTGACGCGACGCCCTTAGCGTTCATTCCTCCAGTCAAAATCCCTCGAATCACCATCATAAATTTACCAAAATCTCTCTCTAATGGCGACCTTCACGTGTCTTTCTGCGGGACGGATGCGCTTACTTTGCGCCCCCCAGGGACGTGTCTAGTTTAGGTTCCAGCGGAGAAAGAAAGGTTTTAATACTTTCTACCATTCTGTCCGCGAGAATTGGGAGATGAGTCGCAGAATGATTCGCATATACATGTCTTTGCTACACAGGACGACCTTCATTTTCCGCTGCTCACAAGATCCCGAACGCACTGATATCCGAAATTTCTACCATGGCTTCCCCTATTGAATACGACCGAGCTGCCTAAAGATGAGTAGGCGGAGCTGTCTGCAAAACAAAACCTCTACCTGCCATCATCTCTCCTCGAGGTGTTGCATCTTAGCGCGGAGCCCCGTTGTTTTCAGTCATATACTCACTTCTCTTCCCGTTTCTGAGATATGGACAGATCAGTCACCGCTTCCGAATGGATTCGAGAAGTTATATCACATGAACGACTCCGAACTTCCCCCGCCAGTCTCTAATCCGCAAGTACTTTGAAGGATGAGGATACTGTCGACCATTCATTCGTTCTCTTTCTACGCTTATCGCGTCGTCCTGGCTTCTTCGAGTGATGTCCACGTCAGGTGGCAACGTTGGCATAGACTAGAAAAAACCGACGTATTTTCGCTGCCTTTGGCTGTCCACCAGAGTTTCCACACCGTGTGGGGACGGTTTCCCATCTCGCCCATATATACCCCGACTCATCAGCGGCCGACCCGGCAAGATGTTAATTGGGTAATTGGGATCTCTAGAATTGTCTGTCCTCTTTGTTGAATACCTTCTGGCAGACGTCTCATCGCTAAAGATCTGATTCACCGACCGGACCTCTCTCCTCTGTGACGGTGAAATTGGTTGAAAATCAACCAGATATTTCAACCAACGCTTGGTTGGTTAGTAACCAATACTTGGTTGACGGTTGGTTGATAGTCAACCAATGGATTTTGGATGAAAATCAACCTATATTGGCCACTTTCAACCAACCGTCAAAGGCAGCTTTCTGGACCATTTTAGGTTGAAGATCAAGCTAATGTAGGTTGATTCTTCCCCTCCTTTTTCAACCAGAATTTGGTTCATTTCATTGGTTGTTTCGGGTTCTAATCGTAAAATATTCAATTGATTTCTACACTAGTACAGTAAGAAACATAATAAGTGGATGAATGAATGCGAAAGAATTGAGAGGCACTGAGGCATTTCTGGAAAGTGAATGATGTGAGCAACTTGATTAAGATAAGAAGTTGGCAAAATGTAGACGTACGGTTCATTCCTGCATGATGAGAACGGGGACAGACCGCAAATAATCACAGATATCTTAATACTCCCATCACCGCCATCTAGATCCCTCCCCTTACTCATCGTCCTCTCACGTTCTTGTCTGAGCTGCCGAAGCTCCTTCTCTTCACTCTCAAGATCCGTAGGTAGCCCAATCGTTTCGGGAATGACACAAGAATTTCACCTTTTCATAGCACTAGACCACGGAACCTATGAGAAGAGGTAACGTTGATGAAAATCAAGACTCACCATGGCGTAGAGTGACTTTGGATTCGACTAGAATTTGTGACCACGGCTGGCACCAGTCAACAGGGAACCGTGAATAAATGTACGAATGATGTGCTAAATGAAATTATTATTAAGAATGAACTGCAAATTGGCAGAGAACTCACGAGTACGGCTTGATGGCACACGATGGAAATGTGTATTTCTCGTATGTGGAGCACCATGCACAGTACGGCCAGGAGCATGTTTTAGCGAGGGCGGGTTGGTCACCTGAGGGACGATCATTGCATAGAGACCATGGATTTGGTGCGTTGCGCGTCTTTGCAGTGGTAGTGGGTGTCCTGGAGCTCAATTGGCGATGTGGAGTGCAACAAAAAAGTTTTCAAGTTTTATATTTGTAGTTGTTATGCAAAGCTTTCCACAACGTTCCACGCAATTACGTTACTTTGTTTGGATTATTTTCAACCAATTTTAGGTCGAAAAGCCTTGGTTGTAAATCAAACTACGAGATCAGCCAAAATTTGGTGGAATATCAACCAAAGAAAACAACCTACTAATTTTGGTTGATATAAATCAACCAATACTTGGTTGGTCGTTGATTCGCAACCAAAACCTGGCTGATTATCAACCAACCCGACCCTCATAGTGCTCAGTCTCGACAGCTGGACCTCCGGTAGATCAAGGTTCAATACATTACATCTAGTCTGACTTCAATGTTAAGTCTGGCTGCGTAGTACTGATGGATTCGATTGTACCTCGACAGGCTGATGTACTTTTGATAGGTCGACACCTAGTAGTTGGAAAAGGTCCTTTTTCTGATTGATGAAGCGGCAGGTCTTGAATTAAAGCGATGACCGTGAAACGCGCTCAACAAACACAAACACTTTTCAACAGGTCAAAACCTCAAATAGATCAGCTGGGAATCAACAGCTCTGTGGTGTCCATCTTGTTGGCTCCAAAGCTCATTCATTCATCATGAATGTCCACCTGGATACGGGTCCTCGCAGACGTAGGTACAGGCCAGATGCTCACGAACGTGAATGTACTTTGGATTCCGTTTGAATTGGCCGACTTGGAGAGAGTGATATCAAGATCACTCTAGGAGGTGGCAACATTCAACCGTCATAACTAGCCTAATACTCGCAGGTGGTCTCTGTCGTCAAGCGCCGAAAGTCAAATATTGAGCAAGACCGTGACTGTTCCCCTAGCAACGTTGAAATCGGACCAGAACACTGGTGCCCAAATCAACGGGTACGTCGCGGTCTCGCGGACCTTTTCAGGCTGATTCTGGGCTCTCGAAAGGCTCATTTGTCGTAGATGGCTCCATGTCTTCCAGGAACTTGCGTATGGTGTTTCCAAGGTAAGGTCTTACGTGCTCGCTGACCCAGCGTTCATAAAGCAGGTATCCAACTGGTACCCAAATATCAAACAGGATCGTCGAGCGTAACGTGAGAGTTGATAGGATCTTTGGTCTACCGAGGAACCCAAGGTGTCCGCCGAATGTGGGTACTACCTTGTCATCTTCCCACCAGGATTAGAAACTGGACATTCTGCTGTGTATTTTGAGCCACCGGCACAGCGGCAGTGTAGTCAGAGCCATTGGCAGTTTGACCAGGTTCTGACGCCGGTATGGTGGTGGAGAGACTTCATTTGAATTCTGAATACATTTTTATAAACTTGATTGATTGTTACTTCGCCTTAGTGAGATCTAACAAAGGTTGTCCACACCAGCAATGACTGGGTTGGGACCAGACTATGTACACGGAAATACTCGCACTCGTTGTGCTAGGCAATGGACCAGGACTCGACTTGAAGCTCGTTATGCGCTTATGCCGCCCTGGTTACTGTCGTCGCCAATGGTCACCGGCATCGATCGGCGATCTGCTTGACCGCATGGTCATGAGTGATTTATTATTGGCTGCCATATATAAAGTAGGAGCCCCCCCGCTGACCCTTTTACCCTTTCTCAACCTTCCCACATTTTTTTTTCGTTTGCACGCAGCAGCGCTGCCTGGTCCGTGTCAATTTCGCCTTCCTTTACCTCTGTAAGTTCTTCTATACTCGTATTTTTCTCATCTGACGGAACATACAGCACACATTCTTTCATAAAGCGCTCTAGCTAGCCCTTATTTTCAGAATCATGAAGTTCACCAGCTCTTTCGCCATCATACTGGCCGTACTGCCGTGCATCGTTTCAGTTGGTGCGCTTCCTCAACAACGGGGAGGTCGCTTTGGACGTCAGCGCGGAGGAGGACAGAACCGTGGTGGCCAACAACAACAGGGTCAACAACAGCAGGGTCAACAACAGCAACAGGGTCAGGGCCAACAGAACAGTACAGGCCAACAACAACAGGGTCAGGGTCAACAGAACAGTACAGGCCAACAACAACAGGGTGCGGGTCAACAACAAGGTGCCGGCCAAAACAATGCGGGTAATGGGCAGGCGGCTGGGGGCGCTGATCCACAGACGTCTTTGAGTGCGTGCTTTCTCCGTCTGGCCAGTATGTTATGACTTAACTTGTCTTCCTCGTTAGCTCTTGACCCTAGGGTCATTGCAAAAGGCTTTGCTCAAAACGGACAAGCCCAACCAACAGCAGGTACCATTACATTCTAGTTCCCTAACGGGCGCGAAACACTGACCGAGACTATCCTTACTCAGGTCAAGTCGCTTCGTTGACATCGACCAACAATTTCATCAACTTTTGCGCGTTAACCATTGATAAAACCCCCATCACCGGTACATCCTATCTTTCCCTCCGACTTCCTAATGTGCTAAACGATTTTGTCTGTTAGATGGCAAGCAAATCCAGACCGGTTCATGTAACCCGGCGCCTATTGGTTTGATACCTAGCATTGACAACATGCCCTCATGCAAGTTCGTGAATCCTCCCAACGGCGGTACCGTTCCTGCCAATCAGGCGTTCGATGTCCAAATGGCGATCCAGAAGCTTAATACTGGTAACTTTGTGAATGCACAACAGAATTATTTTGCTGCTCCTCAGCAGTTGGACAACCAAGGCCAGATCATTGGACACACCCATGTTGTTATAGAGGCGGTCACAAACTTGGGACAGACGACTCCATTAGATCCCACGAAATTTGCATTCTTCCAGGGTGTTAACACCAAAGCACAGAATGGCGTCGTTTCTGCCACCGTTAGTAAGGGGCTCCCGGCAGGAGCCTACAGGATGTGTTCCATAAATGCTGCTGCCAACCACCAGCCTGTCATTGTTCCCGTCGCTCAGCATGGATCGTTGGATGACTGTTCATATGTGAGTGGTCGTTGATTTTTTGATCTTACGTTTGGTGTAATTAATTACATTGTTTTACCTTTCCAAGTTCACTGCCACTGAAGGTGGTGCCGCTGCTGGCGGTAACGGTCAAGCTGGCGGTGCTACTGGTCAAGGTGGTGCCGCTACAGGCGGTAACGGCCAGAATAACGGTCAAGCTGGTGGTGCTACTGGTCAGGGTGGTGCCGCTGCTGGCGGTGCTACTGGTCAAGGTGGTGCCGCTACGGGCGGTAACGGCCAGAATAACGGTCAAGCTGGTGGTGCTGCTGGTCAAGCTGGTGGTGCTACGGGTACAGCTGGTGGTGCTACGGGTCAAGCTAGTGGTGCCGCTGGTCAGGCTGGTGGTGCTAAAGGTGGCGCCACCGGTCAAACTGGTGGTCGACAGGGTCAGCGCGGACGTGGTGGCGTAAGTTCTTCCGTTCTAATCACTCCTATGATGGCTGATTCTTTACGTCTTCCGAAAAGCGTCAGTGAACGTCTTCCCATTCCGATGGTTATGGATTCATGATCCCCCTGTGTAACGTTATACCCTCTTCAGTTGTTTGATCCTTATGTTGCTCTGCTTGTCTAGATCTAGACTGATGCCATATCTGTACAATTCCATCGCTTCTTTTTCTCCTTCACGGTGACCTTTTCTGCATTGGTTCGGAAGGGGGCTGCTTTCGGGTCTGCTCATTTTTAGCTTTATAATTCCGATGGAATACAGAGAGGATAAAACTTTGCTTGATTGTGAGAAACCAGCACCGGTACTTCCCTCTGTTGATCAATTATGCCTAAGCTACTACCTTACGACGGAAATTTAACTGGCGGGAATGCTGACCTCTATTAAAGCAACAAATTCACGTAGGTGCAGATGTTTGAAGTTGGACGACCATTCACATATACACTATTTTTGTCCAAGATCATCCATCAGACACAGTCCTGATCGAGATATTCGTGTAGCTAGGTGGCATCTGATGAGCTCCGTACGCAGATGAACGAATCACGGTGTGGGAATGGAATTGACTTTGGAGTGATTATTGTTGAGAATGGTGCTGGGATACCCGGCCGCATCGCAGGAGGACTGACACTGGGTTTCGACCTGGACATTGTAAAGGGGACGGGGAACTAGCGATCGCGCGAGAACATTCGGGGACAACTGCCCTGATGCGTAGATGGGTGACAGCAGAGTTCTGTACGGGTAGAATCAGCCTTGGGAGTTTCGAGTGGTTGGACGATAGGCGGCAGTTCAGGTGCGAAGCAGGCGGTGGTGTAGACGTCGATAGCGCTCTCCAGAAGGGCTCTTGAATCGGGTAGGGTCGAAGGCCAGCCTTGCTAATTGGTGAAGAGTCTTCGCACGCTGCCTAAGGCTGCATCAGTAGCCATAGGTCTCCAGAGCGATTTTGTTGTCTTCGAAATCTTCACATCGTTATATAAAGCTGACGGGAAACACACACGTTACAGTAAGTACTTAGAATCGAGTGCTGGGGCTATGTTATAGAGATCCACAACACCGGAAAACTTACGTAAGCGAGTGCTGGCAGTGGGCTTGGAAACTGTAGTTTCAGCTCCTTCAACTTGAGGGCGGGTTTCCTATCCAGAGACCACCTTAACGTCCAATAATTCTGCCACAGGTCCGTCGCTTATTGTTCTCCTTGTACAGTTGCTGAACCTCTTGTAGGCGGTGCCGTGGTCTTCTTCTCCTCCCTTTCCCTTCTAGAATGAAGTTCTCCCAGGTGTTTTCTGTGTCGTTGCATGCGCTGGTCGTCGCAGTATTTATGTTTTCGGGTCCTACTACAGGCAAGTGCACCTTAAACTAGTACTCGTTTCGTGGAATAATCTCTTTGTTTGTGGTCAAGCTCATAGCCAGGCCAATAGACCGCTCAAGAGACTAGCACATCCTTCTACGCTCTCTATCGAAATCCTTCCACGAACAAAAACACTACATCTTGAATCACGTCACCTACAGAACGCACGAACAACTATTCTACATCACAATGATTCATTTAGATTGGTCCTATCAGCTTTCGACGAGATATTCTACCTTCATCTCCGCCCTAACGATCATCTCATCCACCCTGCTGCACGTATTACTTACTTCTCCCCCGACGGACAACCACAATCCCAACCTTTGCAGCGTGAATCCGTCAAAGCCTATCTCGGTGAAGTCATCCATGAATCTCACTCCAAGTCCCGTATGCGTGAAGATGCGGCAGGTCTTGTTTATCATGGCAACCGCGAAGGTGAACTTGGTTGGGCAAGGATGATGGTCTGGCATCAGGGGGATGATTCTGTCCCCGATGGTTCACCCGTCTTCGAGGGTGCATTCAGCGCACGAGGAGATATCTATCACGTTATGACCAAGGACAACTACTTGAAAACCAAAGGAAAACTGGATGCCGAAATTGGGATCAACAACGGTGTAGTGGGAGAGCTGGATGAAGTTCTGGTAATTTGGCGCGAATCCGATCTGATGTCCCCAGAGGAAGAAGCTCTCCACACGGGTGTAAAGGTCAAACCTCAAACATGTGGACATGATGGATTGCAGTGGAACGTGGACCCATCTGTGAACCAGGCATTGCAGAGTCCTGTGTCCTCGAGCAATTGGTCAGGTCTTGACTTCCTCAACTCTCCGTTCGGAATGGATTCATTGAGTAACTTTTCGCTGGCCAGAAGAGATACCGGTGGTGACGCTGCCGGAGGTGGTATGTCCACAAAGTGAGCTGAATAATGTTGATTTACCGCCCGTCCGTGCTAATTTCTCATCGGCAGCTTCGTGGGGAGCATAGGCAAGACTGACGGATGCCCTACCTCACAGAAAATAGTCAGCCCGTTTGAATTTCTCTCTATGTACTCGCCTTTAACATTGTCCAGTTATACATGGGAGTCGCAGCCGACTGCGAATATGTCAAAAAATACGGGACCAAGGAAAACGCCACACAGAAGATTCTGAATGATTGGAATATGGCTAGTTCATTGTACAAGGTACTTTTCTTCTCACATCCTGGTGCATTTTTTTGTTGATCAACAACAAAAACAACCTTTACCTATAGACCACCTTCAAGGTCAGTCTTGGGATTGTCGAACTTCAAGTACAGAATCCCGAGTGAGTTCTGTTTCTTCTATTTGTCATGTTTACCAATTTCCTCCCTCAGTTGCCCGGCGCAAGCGGATTCTAATTTGCCCTGGAACGTCGATTGCAACGGCGCGGAACTTGATAACAGGCTTTCAATCTTCTCGCAATGGCGAGGTGATAAGGGGAATGATGGAATCGGCCTCTGGCATCTCATGAGCGGTTGCCCTACTGGGTCAGAAGTCGGTATCGCCTGGCTCGCCACGCTATGCCAACAAACTGCTGGAGGAACCCCCGGCAACGTTGTCTCTGGCACGGGGGTTTCTACCGCCGGAATAACGGAGTGGCAAGTTGTGGCGCACGAGATTGGACACAACTTTGGCGCGATACACGACTGTGCGGATGGTTGTGAATCTAACAACGGGAGCTGTTGCCCTTTGGCTTCCAATACTAATTGTAGTGCCAAGGCCAAGTTTATCATGAGTCCTGTTGCCCAGACTGGAGAGAAGACGTTTTCGCCGTGTACTATTGGTAACGTTTGTAAGTGTGTTCTGTGCTAACGATTCTATTTGACTAACCGGTCATCTAGGCTCGTTGATGAAAGGTGGAGCCGGTGGTCAAACAAATACGAGCTGTCTCGATGATCCGGGCGTTGCCACACGGACGACCTTCACCCTCAAGATGTGTGGGAACGGTATCGTAGAAGATGGCGAGGACTGTGACCCAGGAGCTGGAAACAATTCGACGTGTTGTGATGTCAACACGTGTAAGTTCAAGAACGAAGCGGTTTGTGATCCTTCGAACAGCCCTTGTTGTACAAATCAGTGTACGTTCGCGCCCAAGAACCAGGTGTGTCGTCCTTCGAAGGACGACCGGTGTGATGTCGCGGAGACGTGTCCTGGAAATTCGGGTGCATGTCCTAAAGACGTGACAAAGCCGAATGGTATGTCGATTATGTGATGATGTAGGGATTAATGGTTTCATTTGTCCATAGGTCAATCATGCGGTTCCGATGGCCTCGCTTGCGCCAGTGGTCAATGTACCTCACTGTCGGGTAAGAGCTCAGTCATAAATATTCTAGTTCTTCACAGTTTTTGAAATCCTTATGTTTTCTAGCCCAATGCAAGTCGGCCGGTGGGCCTATGGGTCTCACAACTGGATGTCAGAATCGCGGCGACGGCACCTGCCGGATATCATGTGAAGATCCCAGCAAATCCAACTCTTGTGTTCTACTGTCATCGTTGCTCATAGATGGTTCACCTTGCGGTGAGTGTTAATTTTCAGCTAGGTTCTTCCTCGTACTCATGAAGATCAGGTTATGGAGGAAGCTGTGCCTCTGGGACGTGTCAAGCCGGTAATCTTTTCGATACCGCCAAGGTATGCCGATACTGTCTCGGCGGTGCTGAGCGATATATTCACGACTCGCTAGGCATGGTATACGCAAAACCTGCAGATTGCTATCCCAGTCACTGTCGTCGCTGGCATTTTGTTGATACTTCTGGTGATACTCTTACTGAGATGTACGTTTGTTTTTCGGTTGTACCGCATTATCGGAGCCAACGTGATGACTCGTTCTTGTAGGTCTGTGTCGTTTGGGTGGTAATAGGCAAGTCTATTCTGAGCCCGTGGTCGTCCCGACACTGGCCCATCAGAGGTTGGGCAGTGATATGTATGGACCGTATCCCTCCATGTGAGTCATTTGGTTCAGGGGAGTTTCTTGACGAACTTTTTTCTGAACGAACCGAGCAGGCAACCTCCGCAAGTTCCTCAAATTTCTCATCCCCCTATCACAACGTACTCTACTTGGGTGGATGAGAGACCCTACAACGGTCGATAGAAAGTTCCAGACGATTATGGATCTCTTTTCGCATTGGACGCTCGTTAGTTCACCTTCGACACATCAGCCATACGTTCTTTTTCATATCTATATCATGATCTTTAACTAGTTAGTCATTGCTTGCTATTATTCCTGCTTCTAGGGTGGAATGTAATAAATGCTTGTAAGTGCTGTGATTCGAGATTCTGGGAATGATTAGTCGTGCCACCGCCATCTGCCATTGCATGGACCGTTATCATGGAACCTGTCGGCCTGGGGGCGCGGCTCAGAATGTAGGTGAGTTTTGGAATTCGACTACCCAGTTTCGTCTCAGTCGCTTTCCGACAAAGCTTCTGATTCCTACCGTGATCGACGGTAGTTGACAAGAACGACTAGAGAAAGCGCGGAAATTTGACTCGGGGCGAGTGGGACCCGAACGGAACTACTATTCGACGCAGATTCAACCAAGCTCTCCCAGAATCAAAGGAAAGAGACAATGGAGCCACTCCGCATCAAACTGACCATGAAAGTCCAGGTTCGGCTGCGGCTCTCGCACTGATTCCCAAGTACATGTTTCGACTACCCCGGGAGAAGAAAATACCTTTCCGTTGGGGGATCATCGATACTAAACACCCGCACCTGCAGCGACAGGCAGAACGTTGCGGAACTTGGTTCATCCAGCTCTCATATTATTCCGCGTAAGCACCTTCGAGCACTCTATTGTTGGTATATTCGGGACGACTTCTGATTCTACAATCTGGTTGACATCGTTCGTGAGTCGGAGTATTGGCATCTTGCTTGTGGGGTCTCGTTCTTCCTGGTCAATGACCGAGTCAACTCTCGTCCGTGGCAGAGTACGTAGTCGCATCGGGACACGCGGTTTCCGCACTCCGGGCCTTCCCGGCTCTTGAAGGGAATCTAAAGAGAGGTGCTCACTTTCGTTGCGACAGACCACCGATTTGGGTATAAAGGATGAGGGTTTGATCCTCCATTCTTCAGTCGAACACCTCAGTTCAACTACCAGCTTCTGCATCTCCAAATCCTTCGCTCACTACGTTCGCTCGCACTCACAAAGCCGTTCCCCCCTCCCACGGCCCCTACGCCCCCCCCGGGATACGGTGACAGTGACGACAGAGGTCAATGCAATAGCGGTGGTTACCGCCAATGTCGCAATCAGGTCCAGATGGTCAGCTATGTTTCATGATCGACGTTGTCGAAGTGAATCAACCTAATCTATCGTAGGTTGGCGAGTTCCAGAACAGTGGCGGCCTTCTCAGTGTGCTCGCCGGTCTTCTAAACTTTGTCACATCAAACGATTCGTGAGGATTATAGACAAGAAAACGCAACCCGTACTTACTTCAAGGCGGTCGCAGGTTCGAGGACCTCAACTCGCACAAGCCTAATATCTTTCTCTTCTCTTAAAAGGGCGGTCTTATTTTATTGGATGCATTCCTATCATCTCGTAGAAACGCCATGAGCGTAAACTTTGGTCGATTCGCTATCGGTATAGGTTACTTGCGGTTATTTGGCTCCTAACACATTTCTCACACACGGTGTAACGTTGCTCGTTTACTCTGTCGTTGTGCTTTTTGTTTCTTTTTGGGCTTTGAAAGATAAAGTGAAAGCGTTGTTGGTTGTATTTCGGCCGGGAATTGCGTTTACGTCGCAGCGCACGTGAATTGTGAGACAAAGTAGTATTCGAGTGATAGATTTAGAACCTATGAATCAAACAACGAAGTCCAGGGTCCTTCATTGGACTTTTTTGACTGCAGTAGAGTTTTGACCAAAATAATATCGCGGTCGTCCTATCCCAAGGAACCACGCCACCCTAGCCAGAAATCAGTTGAGTTCTGATTTAAACACGGGAATTGAAAATGTCAGTTCAATACCTCGCAATGAACAAGAACGTGGTGATTGTAATATTCCCGTGTGTAGTCCCGTTCCATTCTTGGACGTTCAATCGAAGATCTGGAGGTAAACCAATAAAGCTGGACGAAATGCTAGAAATTGGTTCAATCAGTTTCTATGGATTAGTGTTAAGTTAGAAGAACACAGACTGGATGACCTAGGAAGGGATTAGACATCGAACGTCAGCAAGGTTTATGCAGGGGAGGACTAACATCCGCAATTGCCAAAGGGAGGAGTAATGAACCAACAACACGTTCTTGACTCTTGGAATCGTGTTTGAGTGCGCTGCGAACTGCTCTGAAAACAAAGGAAGAGATCATTCCGAGAAGGAAATAGCCTAAAAGGTTCCCCAAACTCAGCCCTGAGTTGACATACGAGAAACGAACTCACATCCAGCTAACTGCCAGATAGCCATGTTTGTCCGGTCATCCAAGAATCCTTTCGGCAGGGGATCGGTTGAACTTGGGATTAGCTGATGATGGAACCATGTAGACCCTGGATAGATGAGTATCATTAAGCCGGGAATTGCTGTCGAGGCTGAAAATCGAGATGTAATGATTAATGCATGAACAAGATAGCATCAATATTCGGACATGCTGACCGGGCTCGAGATAGAGAAACAGCAGCTTGTAGAATCCTGGAAGCGCAGCGAAATCGGACATTAGAGACCGTGATGGAGGTATTTGCAAAAGAAAGAGGCTGTGGGAGTCATCACCGAGACCGAGGACGCGCTCACACCATCGTGACGACGACTCTACGTTTCAGTCGTGTCAGCTCTCGTTACTGTAAATTGAGGCTGACAAAATCAGTAGCGCTTCTCTTCCGCGAGTCCACGTATCTGCCTCGTCATTTTCAGCTTATAACAGACGACATGGAGTAATCCCTCTACCCATATAATGGCTACCCTGCAAGTACAGCGACCAGATCCTCTATCAAGTCCTACTTCATCTGTTTTCGATCTTCCAATTCAAACATCATCGTCACAACCAACGCTTCTGAAGCCAAATACACGCGTTCTACCCGACTCCAGTGAAATACGGGATGAAGACAGACTTTCAGGGAAGAGCAAGAACACGTTTATCGTGATTTCCGGTGGAACGGGGGGCAATGCTATCTGTACTGCGTTTGACAGTGAGAACGCGTTCTTCGTTCTGCCCGTTTCTGACGATGGGGGGTCATCGTCAGAGATCATTCGTGTCCTTGGAGGGCCTTCTATTGGTGAGTCGAAAGTGGTTAGAAAATACGCTGATAAAACTGGATCGATGTTCAGGTGATATACGCTCTCGTCTTATCCGTCTCATTCCTTCTGCGCCTCCATCATCATCTCTGGATGCTATTAGAACCCTTTTGGCGTACCGTCTTCCGACGAATTACACGGAAAAGCAAGCTAGAGAGGAATGGAGGGATATCGTAGAGGGGAAGAGTCATCTCTGGCACGGAATTCCGACAGACCGTAAGGAAACCATTCGAGGTGGGTTCTATGTAACCTCCTTTCTGGGTCGTATGTCAAACTCTTGATTCAGGATTTCTCGTATATTTTGAAAGCGAGATACTGAAACGTGCACACAAGAACTTCAATTTTCTGAACGGAAGGTCGGTTCTCTGTACTGTCTCCAAAATAAGAATGCTCAAACTGCATGTATCAAAAGCATCGGAAACTATTTCCTCGCTGCTGCTCAAGGCTTCTTCCGCTCTCTGCCCTCAGCCATATTCTTATTCTCGTCAATAACGAATAGCGGAGCGAATATCCTTCCTGTCATCATCACCAACCACACAGTCACTATCGCTGTTGAACTGGTGAGCCATTTCCGCTCTCGCATTTTCGTAATTCAATCCTGGTTAGGAAAACGACGAAAGACTTGTTGGACAGGTAAGCTGTCCCACCATATCAGCTCTCAGGTCCTGTTCGACAAGCATACTTTCAGTGCGAAATTTCTCATCCGGTCCGCAAACAACCCGCCACCTTGACGCCACCTATCATTGATTCTGTGGGTCAATATGACGAATGGTCACCAATAGACGGTGTATCCCAACGACAGGGCAACGTCATGTTCGAGCATGGCAGTAAGGAGAACGATAACGCGGAAAAGGACTCATATGAACCATTACACTCGAGGATTTCTCGTGAGTTTTGTGACCCTGTTCAAGGCCCGAACTGAGGAGGGTTGAGGTCTATTATATATTAATGCCTATGGCATGGAGATTCATCCATCGCCCAATCCGGAATATATCTCGACCCTTGGAGTGGTCGATATGCTGGTATATTCTTGTGGGTCATTATGGACTAGGTCAGCTTCTCGATATTTGTCAATGGGCGATGTTCAAGGGTCGTCAGCATCATTCCATGTCTTGCCTTACGAGGCGTGGGATCCGCCATCGCCCGTTCGAGGTCGTTGAAGACGAAGGTGTTACTCTGTGAGCATGTTTTTAACTCTGTGCACACGGAAGAGCTCAAGTTGTACGAAGTGAACACAGAGAATGACAGAGAAACTGAGGGATATACGGCAGTTGACTATGTTCTGTCAGTCTATGCTGATCGTCGTGCCCAACCACGAGCTCACCTTCGTTCCACTTCACAGAGCAATCGCACGGACCCTAAACGATACTTACGAACCTCAAGCTTTTGGGATAGGAAATGCCTGGACCCAGTATCCGGTTTCCGCGTTCATCACCGACCTTATATACCTCAAGAAGACGAAAGTCCATGTTGATGTTCGGAAGCTCGCTGTACGTGTGTTCTTTGCAACCGTTATAATGTTTCCTCATGATTTCCGCAGGCACTCGGGGTGAAATGTACTGAAGCTGAAGTGGACGAGTCGAAGTTTAACGTTGCATCCGTCCAAAAGGCTGTAGAGGACATTTTGAGTAAGTCGTTGTGAGCTGAAGACTGTAATATTGCTAGAACTCTTGAATGTAAATGTGTGCGATAAAGTGAAAGTGACGCGATCACGTGGCGAAACTGGTTCCATCGCGTCTATAGTTTGATGGCGGAAGCATTTTCAACTTTTCCCCACGTTCTTTCTCTCCCTCTTTCGAGCATACTGAAGAGTCTTAATCCTGCTGGGCTGGGCAGTGTGGATAAGACCTTTTCCTTCTTGCATCTTGGACCTATGTTGAATAGGACCAGTTTCAATTTCCCCAACAAGTCTGTGTTCCCGAAGTCAGGGAGTGGCACCCCCATTAGCTCGACGAAGAGCATAGAGGTTGTTCCAGATAGCGAAGAGGAAAGGTGTGTCTCGAGATAGTTCTCCTGCCACTGTTGAACTCTTGTGTATCTTTCTATTTAGGGTCCGCATCGAAGCTCCTTTGAGGATCCCTCAAAAGCCGAAAGAGGTCATCGTTATATCCTCTGACGAGGATGAGGAAGTGTGAGAAGAGCTTCAATGTCATAAGTCTCCGACTCGGCTCACTGTATCTGATACTTCCGCCATGTGCTCATGCAGACCCGTGAAGAATTCACCTCTCGCAAAAAAGACCCCAAGGACAAAGTCAATCGCGAAATCCAGACGCATTGTGGAAAGCTCGTCGGAGTCCGAAGGCGAGCTCTCTGTGCAGGTAAAAGGAAAGAACAAGACAAAGGAGTCCGGGGCAAATTCTGCAAATTCTGCTGAGGTGATCGTAGTACCACCGCTTTCACTTTACCAGGATGATGAAGAGAGTACGGATGATGTCTTTGGTCCGTCAAGCATCGACGAGGCAATTATAGTTTAGTGAGTCCGATGCTTTCACTCTTACGGCCTCTTATTCAACCCCGGACAGTGATGAACCTCGAAGCCCAAGAAAGCCAATGCGTGTCCCAAGTTTACTTCCTCAGCTCAATACCGCTGCTCTCGAGGGTAGCATCTCAAACCCTGCTACTCCTACTAAGAAGAAAGGCGGAAAAGCCTCTAGCACAGCTATCGGCTCCACTACACCCGCGGCTGGTACTTCCACCCAAAGCTCCCCTTCCAAGCGAAAACTACGCGTGTCCAAAAAGGCTGAGGAAGAGGCACGGCTGGCTGGGCTTATTGACTACGCACAAGCATTCTTTCATGAAATGAATACAGCAGTGTTTGAGAACGGACTGCCTAAACAAACCCAACTCATTTGGAACAAGAAGCTATGCACGACTGCTGGGAAGGCTAAATGGAACAAGTTGGTTTTTTTATGCGCTTGTTATCAGTACTAACGCCACCGGTATTTGCTGTAGAAATCGAAACGGGGTTGGATTTAGTCAGATCGAACTTGCCCCGAAGATCCTTGATTGTGAAGGTGAAGTATAATAACTCGAACTGGAAGATCTCCCCCTTATATAATCTGTCCAACAGAAAGGATACGCAAGACACTGGCGCACGAGATGTGTCATCTAGCTTGCTGGATCATAGACGGTAACATGAAAGAAAACCATGGGCCACTTTTCAAAACCTGGTGTGTTTGTCCTCGGTTCGATTATGCTATGGTAGCTAACATCGTTTCTTGTTCATCAAGGGCCAGTCGAGTTACGAAAGCAAGGCCTGACATAACGGTTTCGGTGAGTCCTGGAAGTTCCAGGCCAGTCTGGGTGAGCCTAATAATTCCTTAGACCACGCATGATTATGAGATCAACCATCCATACCGATGGAGTGAGTTCAGTTGATACATTCTCATGATACACTTCCTTTGATATGGCGTTGTTCCTAGAATGTGCGGATTGTGATCTCATGTACGTTCTCAGCACTCCGGAAAATGGTAGGGTTCTGATAATGTATCTCAAAGTTACGGTCGGTTCAGCAAGTCTATCAAGTCTGACGAGTCTCGTATGCCATTTTCCAGAAGCCTTTTAGACCATTAACTGACAGTGCGCACATAGGTTGTGGCAAATGTGGCCGACAGGATGATCCCAAGCGGGGTATCCTGACACCTTTGCACAAAGAGCGACCCAAGAAGGCACCTGAAATGCCAGTGTCCAAGAGTAGTCGTATGGCAGCTGGAAAACCCCGAGGTACAGGATTCAAGCAGTTGATACACGCCTCTTTGTTTAACTCATCGACAGATTCTCCGTCGTCGATTATTCGGCAAAAAACCCCGAGCTTCACCTGTCGCAACGATACCCCAGTATCAGACGACGACCAGGTTGAGTTGGTGGAATTGTTTTGTGATGTCTCGACGTCGATATCTGCAGGGGGTTGCAGTCCCTTCGACGTGGGCTCTGATCCCGACATCGAGTTCATTGCCATGGCAATGAAGGGCGCAACTTTGCGGAAATGAAAGAATTGACTTTTCAGTCAGGCTATCAATGAGCTTTTCTTGGACCTATTCGGGATTGGGATTGGATGCACGTACGGCATGGATTATTTACCGGACCCTGTCTGACAAGTCACATACCGAGTGAGCATGACTTGTATTGTACATAGATTCAGCATATATTCACGGGATATAATAAAAAACACAAATACATATGAACCTTTCATGATTCCAGTCTTTCCAACCTGAGAGGCAGCTGGAAGCCTTCCTTTGCTCGACCTTTGACGAACGGACGAGTCAGGATTCCGTTGAATCTCCTGATGACCTGATTTTCAACAGGCAGGAAACGGAAACGGGGGAGTACAATTATGAGGAAGACCTTCATTTCTGCAAGAGCAAATCTCCATCCAGGACAGGCATGACCACCGAGAGAAAATGTCATAACATTGGAGAGGCCAGGGAATGATGGTGATTCTGTGTCAGACATCCATCGTTCGGGACTGACTGGTGTAAATGCATTGAAGAGATGAATACAAGAGTGGAGGCTTACCGGAACTTAAGGGAACCAGGTCCCCATATATCTTGCGAATAATTCAATCCTTCAATGGGTATATGTATCGCACTTCCTTTACGAATCGGGAAACTCCCTCCGGCGGGTATAACTGTTCCATCTTGCATGACAACAGGGTGGGATACAGGGATGACATCGTCCTTTGTTGCGACACGAATGGTAGAATGGACTGATGGGTAGAGACGGAGTGTCTCTCTGACGACGGCGTTTAGGAACGGGTAGGAATCTATTGGTGGATAGTCCCCTGCAGCGATGTCATGGTTCGTTGTAGCACTGGCGATCTCGTCTCGTAGTCGGGTTTGGTATTCAGGGTGTTCGGCTAGATAGAGAAGGCAAAAGGAGATGGAAAGTCCGGTGGAGTCTGAACCGGCGAAAAGGAAAGCTGTTATTTGGTCGAGGAGGTCAGAATCCGTGAGGCGTTTGTTGGAATCGGTGGAGAGATTGGATTTGACTATCGAGGTAACGTCAGTTGAGTTGCAAAAAGAACGAATATTTTGTTCAATTACTCAAGAGGCTGAGAAAATCCTTCGATTTATATTTCTCATCTTGGATCTCTTCCCTCTTGCGATCCACAACCTCCTGGCCAGTCCTGTAAATAACTGCCAAATGTTTCTTGATTTCGCGCGCGATGCGGTCCGGCTAAGAGACAAAGATGAGGAGTGTGTAGATCGACATAACAACGGGAAAAGCTCACCCAAATTCGATCTAAAATCGGGAATACGAGTCGCAACACCTTCTTTTCGTTGACCAAATCGAATACTGTCCGGAAGGCGGTATATAACTCCCCGGTCTCTCCTTGTACAGCACGGAAATTATAATCTAAACAAGCGAGCCCAAAACAGTCAAAGGTGGACCGTGCTGCCCAGTGAGAAACATCTAGCAACGTGTGTCCCGGGGCATCCGACGTGCTTTTGGAAGGTAGAACCAATTCTTCCCACTTGTCACGCAAACTCTGGGCCTCGTGAAAGAAGATTGGCATCAGCTCCTTGATTGATTGTGTTGCGAATGCTGGTGCGATGATTTTACGCTAAAACGAACCGAGCTTGAATAAAGTTCAGGGTTTAGGCCGAATATTGCTTACCTGAAACGCATGTTCTGCACCTTCCATAGTAAAGATACCCCGTCCTAAGAAAGTGGCCAGCAACCCGCGACTGATCTTGGGTTTCTCATATGTGGGTGAATTTAGGATGTAGGTGATGGTTCGGACATCGAACGACATTAGACGGAGGTCATACTGAAAACACAGTTTGAGTGTGGAGGCCTCCAAGGTCGATAACTGCTCACTCCTCCGAAACCGTGGACCTTGAACGTCTTCCCATAGTCCTCTCGATATTTGCGATTATATATGACGCTCCTTTGCGGACTTGGTAACTAGCGTCAGCAGCATCAAAAGCGGATATTCACCCAAGACCCACTCTACCACATTAACTGCATGAGATGTGAACAAGGAGGCCTCGGGTCCTGGTAAATTGCGGAGAGGATCAAAGACGGGTTGTATGAGAAAGAATTTGACTGCCCAGATCAGCGCCAAAACGAGGAGTAAGACGAAGGGGGCGACGAAGAGGAACATGAACGAAAAGTAGGGGGAAATGGTCTTCTATTGTCAATTGTCGAGGTGCATTAATTATGTTATTAGAATTGGTGGCAATGGCATAGACGGTCAACTTTCTTATTGTTTTCGCTGAATCGGGACATCCAAATTCTGATCAAGTGGTGGTCAAGATAACAATAAGAGGTTGGATCTCTGGCCGTTCTAGCGATTCTTCCAGACGTTTACAGACTTGGAGAATTTCGATACGGAGGGAACCTGGCTTCACAAAAGACTCCCCGGGTCACTCTTCCAATCCTTTTAAAGAAACAGATAAACTTGAGAAAGTTCGATTGTAAAAGATTGCTTCAACCCATTCAAGCGTACAATAACGCCACAACACTGTATGGAATATATGCTGAAGTTGAAGTCAAAGGCACTGTCTGGTCGTCGAGGTCGATGTCGATGAGCAGCCGGTTTCGGGTATGTAGGGCGGAGATTGAACTCTGCTTGGTAAACTGTACAGTATTACATCAGCGTTGTCCTCCCTTCACCCGCAAATAATTTACTGAAGACCGCCAACGAAAAGCTCGAAACGCAAGGCAAGCAATCGCTGCTACCTCGAAAATCGCGTCCCTTCAACTCACTATTTCGTTCTTCAGCCTTCTCAAGATCTCTCAAAAATGACCCACGACGCCGTTTGGTTCTCTCGTCCTAGAAAATTCGGTAAAGGCAGCCGTCAATGGTGCGTCTTATTTAGTGGTCATCGCTCCCAGCCCTTTCTAAAACTCGGATCTTCAGTCGTCTCTGTGCCCACCAGGCCGGGCTTATCCGCAAATATGGTCTTGATCTCTGCCGTCAGTGTTTCCGCGAGAAGTCTGCTGCCATCGGTTTCGTCAAGGTAAACGAATTGGGTTGTGCTTTTGCTGTACTGACTTTTATTCTTCAGAACCGGTGAATTTATTCCTTGCTGGATGGCTGTTCCTCGACTCTGCTTCCGTTTCAGCTCTACATGTGGTCTCCTTTAGGATACGCCTTTCAACTCGATAGCGCATGTTTCTCTCCATATTTCATTTGCGCAATCACTACCATGAAATGTAAACACCATGCTTCTCACCATGATTGAGGTGTGTCACCTATCGCACAATCAAATCGTGCAAGAAAGCACTCAGTGGACGGACTCGCAAGTAAAGCGCGCCTCGTTGCGGAAAGATAGCCTCACTAATACTATTGCTGAGGATTGTAAGTATCTGCGGTCCTGTAGGTGTAGCGCGATAAAGATGAAAAGTCTAAACATAAGAAAGCATCCGATTGACAAGGTTTCTAAATATAAGTAACGACTTTATACAGCTGGAGGGGGAGCAATAACTACAAATGACAGGCAATAGTACTGCAAATGGAACTATTAGACAGACAACCGATAGTATGAGTGAGGGGGAACCTGTACACATGAGGTGGTAGTGGCCAAAATATAAGAGAATGTTCAAACAAGGAAAGCGCAAGAATACGAAACAGAATGAAAATATGCAGGTGCGGGGCAAAATACAGTTGCGGGTTGGTATGATAGATGATATAGGTGTGTTTGACAAGAAGTCGCCCAAGATGGATTTGAAAAGGAAGCAAAAGGGGGGGTAAAGGGTTCAGGCAGTGGGAAGACAGTGGGAACAGCAAGTCAAAAAAAGAAGAATTGGAAAGGCTTCGAGTAATGTAGATCGAGGTTATTGCATTTATGCTTGGTATCGGGTTTAAAGAGAGAGAGAAAGAGAGAGAGAGGAAGGATCAACTGCTTTCGTGAACCAGCTCAATCACATGCCGTAGCCAAAGGCCGACCTCTGGTAAGGATCCCCAAGGGCGTTGTGAAGAGCAGCACCACTAAAGTGGTTGACACCCCCGAAAGGTGCATTTCCAGTAAATCCGTTCTGACTGTGGCTAGAGCTTCCTTGAAGGACGTAGTTATCAATGGACTGGGGTTGTAAGCTGTGGAGTTGCGACAAAGGGGTTCCATAGGTGCCGGCATTTTGAAGAGAGTACAAGCTACTCTGACCACTATACACGTCTGCAACCGAGTTTCCTTGCAAATGACGTCCGGAGCTCAGACCTTGGTTGCCCAAAGACATATTGACCAACGCCTGTTGTTGGTTGTTGTATCCACCAAACTGGTCAAGATGCTCTCGTTGAAGCTTATTCTGGATTCGCTTGCCATAAGGCGTGTTGCGAATCAGAGGAAGGACAGGGCGGATCCCTTCGACGAGCATGGCACGTTGAGAGGGTTCAGCGTAATCCAAGGCAGTCTGAACACAGTAGTTCCCGTACGAGTCGCGGAGAAGTTTCTCGAGGCGGGTGCGGTTGAGTAGCTCCTCAATCAGTATCTTGCGAGTGTTATGCTCAGCAACACGGATGCACTATTGAAGATGTCAGGACAACCTTCAGAAGGCGTGGGAAGAACAGCATGCCTTTTCGATGACGTTTGAACTAAATTTTTGAACCGAGAGAGCACAGACGTTGCCGGTGAATTGACGGATCACGGCGTCGCTGAACCGATTATCGTTAAGATCGAGAATATATTGGACGACCTAAAGGACGCATCAGACAGTGGACTTGTACGACAGACGGAAGGAGGTGGAGACATACGTAGTTACCATATGGGTCTTGAACCAACGTGAGTGCATTGAACGTGATCTCGTTGACCAGCTGAATTCTCTGATGGTCAGAAGCATGATCAATGCAGCGTTGGAGGACACAGCATCCATGACGGTGGGTCGCAACCTCGACGCAGTTTGCGGCAACGGCGTTATAAATGAACTACAATCCCAAGTGTCAGTAGGTCACACTCCATTCATCAACTAAACTTACCTGGTTATCTTCGGGCGTCAACTTGTTTAAACATTTTTGGATGACATGGTTCCCGTTGAGGTCCTTGATGAGCACCACCACATGTAGGCTTAGAGCGACAATGATAGAATGAATCTGAGCATTGTATCTAACATCAGCCTGCGTCGCGACCGTAAGTGTGATAATGGGAGAAGTTTGAAACTTATACTCACCTGTCTTCGAGTGGACAAGAAGTCGATCATTTTCTGCACAGCACGAGTTCCATGCATGTTGAGTGAAATGTTGACCAGATCTTGCGCTACAGACTCGCAGATAACGTTCCGTTGATCATCCGTTGAATACTCCAGGAGTTTTTGGCACAAGTAGTTGCCGAAAGGATCTGGAGTAATGGTTAGTAAGTGCAGACACGGATATCAAGTCAAAATTTACCGGTCATGAGGTCCGCAAAATGACCAAATGTTTCACGGAAAATCATATCTCGGTGCTCGGGTGCACCTTCTTCTAATTTCTTTTGAAGGTAGCGGCATCCATGTTGGTCCTTACACAATGCAGGAATTTCACCCTGGAGGTCCTCTAGACGTGTCCCAGCGAAGCGATTGACTGGTAAAGTGATGAGGATTCAAACAGCAGTGAGTCATTTTTACTCACGATCCATATCACCTCGTTTATGCTTTGGTCCGTGCAAGCCATTCATCTTGCTGTCAACGCCGGAGGGTGAACGCCCGGGCAGACCAAGTCCATAACGGGAACCGTTATGATGGTAAAGAGCTGTTGAACCGCTAGTGGTACCAGACGCTGGATTGCCCCGACCATTGCTCTCGAAGCCATACGAATTGAAGCGACCATTCTCGTGCGGGCTACTAAGTCCGTAGCCAGCATCGAGGTTGTATTGCTATATTGGCTGGTCAGCAACGGAAACCGGTAGCAACGGAAACGAACGCACTGCATCATCTAATCCACCGGTGTAACCGAGAGAACCATTCTCATATCGATTAGCAACTACGCGAGAGAGAGAAGCTTGTAAATCCGTAGGATTCACTGGGCTATCACCCAGACCGTGGGTGGCCGACAAACGACCATTGAGAATTTGCGTTTCCGTGAGCGGAGTGCCGGGTGTTCTCAGAAGATGCGATGGATTGGCTGAAATGCCGAGAGGAGTCGCAGGAACGGACCGCGTGGTAGCATTGAGTCCCTCAAGAAGATTCGGTGGAGAACCGCGTCTAGATGATGGGGTTGGAATATGCGGGTGGCCCTGAGGATGTTGAGCAACAAGAGGGGTAGAGGATGCCGAAACGGTGCCACCCAGTTTATTGCCGTGAAGGTCATTAGACAGATTCAAACTCGGGTTCGTCACGCTCCGTCTCTCTGACCTGGGAGCCAAGTTATCAGGTCCGCGATTGAATTGCCACTCAGAAGACTTGTCGCGCGCTTCGAGAGGACTACCAGCAAAGGAACCACGAGGAGATTTCTGACTGAGGTGGGCCAGGTCTAGGGCAGCCGAAGAGGTGGAAACCTATATTTTACACACATTAATACTCAAAACTTGGAGATTCCAAAGGTAAACATATACCTTATTCCCGTACGAGTTTGAATACTTATCTTCGTCAGAGGTCGGGAGATGCCGCATGGCATCTGAGTTAAGAAGGTTTGCATCAAAATGTACGATACAAAGAAGGTGAAGAAGCATGCTTACTATGCATCTCCTGATCCAGCTGCTCATCCAACATCATGCCAGCATTGTAAGTGCTAGCGTAACGAGCTCCTTCATCATCGGGATGACGTTTATTCAATATTGAAGCCGTGACAGAAATCGGTGCTGGAGAGGCGCCCCGGGACCGATGGCCTTCTCCGAGTGCCAAACCTTGCAGATGACCAGCGAGTTCCTCATCATTACTACTGGCGGATGTACGACGGCTTGCAGGCATACTTTTGGCAGCCGAACGAGAGAACGCCGAATTGTTGATGGGATGACCGGAAGCCAAGTCCGGAGAAAGATTGACGGAAGGAGCGTAGGCAACAGACTTGCGTTTGTCTACAGAACCTACGGCTTTGGAAAGAGTGTCAACGTCAACAAACTGGTTGTGGCCATGTTTGGCAGCCAAGTGAGGTCCTTGAAGGGGAATGTTCAAACGGGGAGGAGTGGTAGGAGCCGACACTGCCAGGTGTTGAACACCGGTAGCACTACCGGGTGAAGAGGGGTCGAAAGGTATGCTGAGGAGTTCTTGAGCCTGTTGTTGCTCAAGAGCACGCATCTGGTCTTCAAACATTTTACGCTGAAGGAGGCGTTGCCGTTCGTGTTCAAGGCGTTTGAGCTCGACGCGCTGAAGTAGCAAGTCGTGAGGAATGTATACCATGCCAGACTCACACCACAACTCACTGCAGAGATATCCGACATATTACTCCCCAGCCTCGCAGCCTGTGTTGAAAAAAAAAACCTCGCAGTCAGTAAAGCAAAGATGGGAATAAGTGAGGAATGCCTACGGAGTCGGCTAGATCCAGGAAAGCAGGAGGGCTCTGCTTTCGCTCGTCAGAAGGGGAGGAGGTATTATCCGTAGGTGAAGTAGTATTTTCCATATTGTTGTTCATTTTGTACGTAGGGAAAAAGAGGAGTCCAGCGGTGAACGACAGAAAGCGAAGTGAACGAGCAGCAAAGATATGAAATAAAGTTTAGAAGCACAGTGTGATCTTGAGAACTGGAAAAGCGATGAAGGCAGGCGATAGAGCGATGAGAAGGGTTGCACAAACCTCAAATCCAATTCTGAGCCTCTCTAGATGGATGTTGGTACAAAAGCGGCAGACGGGCTGAAAGAAACGAGGTTGAGAGATGATGGTAGTAAGAGAACAAGAGCCACCGACCCTTTTAGAACTCCAGATTCGGTGAAGAAGTAGGAGAGAATGAAGAAGGATTCTTGAGCGTAGTGTATTATATGCTGGTCACTGAGCACGATAGATTTCAGGACCCTGACTCAAAATTCCAACGAAATTCCCGGCACGTTCCTTCAAATATTATATATTTCAAACTCCGGTCAGTGTCAGGGTCCTTCCAGACGCCCATCTTGAAAAAAAAAATAGTACCACAGCGGCGGAGAGCTCATCACCGCTACTTAGCAGTAAGTTTTACGAGAAACGCTCTTGCCGTGCACGACAGCTCTTACAGGCCTACCAGCCTCGAATCCGGATACCGTCGTATTGAGATGTGGATCCGACCCTACTCCCTCCCACACCAATGGGCGAGACCAGACCCAAACAAAATACTTTATTACGGCATTCAGGTTGAAGGCTTTGTCCTCACAAGGACCCTGAGTCAACTCCGCCAGTCTGTGGGTGGGACCAGTGGGACCCCTCGGCCTGTTTAGACTTATATGTATACGTTTGATCCCATCCAAAGCCGCAGAAGATCATTCATATCTTTTTTCATAACACTTCTAGTCTCTTCTTCAAAATAGATACATACCTAGTACTGACAGGCGAAGAACAATCATTTTGCAGCCCTCAAGCAGAAAGTAGTTGCAGCATGGAACAAAGCAGCACCAGACGTGAACTCAGCAATAATAATGAGCTGCACCATTGTCGCGAAGGGTGCCGCTTATAAGGCCGTGCACATGTTTCGTTGCCACATTACGAAAGGACACATTCGGTTGGCCAGAATTTTTTACGCGTCTTTCTCACCTCCAAGTACCTGCTTTCTTTTCGCGCGCGAGGGATCAGAATTGAAAAGCACAAATAACGTATGACGAAGTGATATTCCATGAATGGGCAGGCAAACTCATAATTACATACATCATCAATAAATCCGTACAAATATCTCACGACCGCCGCTATAACCTCAACGAAGGCCTCACAGGAAAGTCACTGCGTGTCTGAACTGGAGTCGTACTTGAGGAATAAGAATACGAACTCATCCGCCCACCAGTTTACTCGCTGACATGAGCGATCCTGGGAGGGGTGTGCGTTGGGCCCCGGTCTGGATGATGTTTTTCGACCGAGTCGGTATCGAGATGTCCATTCCCGATTGTCGATTTACTTTCCCGGACGTGATCCACACCCTCTACGCTCTGCGTATCACCACGTATTGCACGTCTATCGAAAATTTCTCCGTTCATGTCGCCGTTGCTGTGACCACCTTCTGCACTTGTATTCCCATCACTCGGAGTAGACGTCGGTTCAGATTCCACGTTGACCGTGTTAGTATCTCCCGTATTCATACCATCCTTAGCTGCTGGTGTCGTTGGTAGAAGTGAGGATGGGTATCGTGCACGCAGGAATCCCGCCAAAGGCGAGGACAATCCAAGGAAACGCGAGGATGATTTCTTCGCGGTATCCAAGGACTCTAACGAGGTATGATGAGTGGTAGGGGACGTACTGCCGCCCGCTGCCGGTACGTGGTTCGTCGTGGTAATATTATTCAACTCGCTTGACGGAAGGTCGAGATGCGAATTCGCTTTAGGCGTCGTATTGTTGGTCACTGTGGGTGCCGGTGACGATGGTTCTTCTGCTTCTTCATCAACGTCGGACGACGAAGTCGTGAACTCCTGCTCGGTCAAACATGCTACGGGCGAGAGACGCGAACGAGGCGGGCTGGGGACCAAGGTAACGTTGAGGCAAATCATTACAACATGGGATACATAAGATTGCTTACGCGGCAGGGACGCTCGCGCCGTCTGTGAGCGTAAGGAGAAGGTTTTTGAGGTTCGGAAGTGTATGTCGTATGTCTATAGCACGCAGGTCAAAATCCGCCATTATCTAACAACAAATTTAGGCCTGGGTATGTTTGGAAAATGACAACAACTCACAAGCTCGATGTCTTTGTTGAGTAGGAAGACGCCATATTCGTAACGATACGCGTCGACACCTTTGGAGAAGAGAGGGAACCTGGGTAACATTCTGTCAGAATAGACTAGCGACCGTATGGAAGGCACAAACATCCGAGGTCCAACCATGGCAGAGATGCCATCGCGAATCAAACTCCGAGAGCCTATGTAAGTGACGGGATAAACGAGACCTTTCCCTAGGTAAGTGGCTAGGAGGTGAACGAGCAAAGCGGCGTATCCCAATGCCGTAGCAACGGTCTCTTCGTTGATACCTTTGTGATTAGGCAAAAAGGACGGTGGAGCCGGGTCCGTGGCGGACAGCGGTATTGGAAGGGGTACGTCCAATATAGTGTAAAGAAGGTCAGGAGGAGAGAAAAGTTCGATAGGAAAGATCGAGGCGAGCGTCGATATCAGTACTGCCCGCGCAGGTCTAAAAACCGTTCGAAGAGAGTTGTAGCGGGAACTGTAAATTCGATATTGAGGTAAGTCGTTGAAAAAAAAGCCAAAGGAATCTGACCGTTCATCGACAACCTCCTCCTTGGTTTCTTCGCTGTCCTTGGTGAGTTCATCTTCTTGTGTTCTGGCGAGAAGAAGCATCTCTCGCCGGTGTTTCAATTGTTCATGTCGAACACGCATGTCGTCTCGTACTGGAAGAATTCATTGAACATAGACATAACTTGACAAGAGGAACTTACTCTTCTGTGAGCTTTGGCTAACAGTGATATAGTTCACCTTCAACTCCGTCATTTGTGATTCTCTCTGCGATAGTTCTCGCCTCTTGATAGGGAATGAGCTCGAGTGACACAAGTCGTAGAAACAATGTTTACTGACCAACATTGAGATAGAATTCTCCATAATCGAGGTATTTACTCCCTCAGCGATAGTCGTAAAGGAGGCCTCAGTATCAGCTATACATGTCTGGAGTGAAACAAGCCTGAGAACAAGAGGAAGTTCAGGAATCGCGAGTCATAACCACCATGAAGGCACTTACTTAAATAGGTCCTGCCAGGAAGAGGTTTTGACGGCAGTGTCTTCCGAGTGCTGCCGTGCACCACGACGGATTCTCCTGCTGGGTAGCGCTAATTCGGGAGAGGAATCGCATACCTCCTTAACCTTGCGAGCGTTAGTTTCTGGATCTGAGGCATATCCAGAAGGAGATGGTGTGCGAGTTCGGATGAGATTATGGGGAGCAACGTAGAACCTTTTTGCAGGTGAATGTAGGCCGAGAATAAGTGTATTGGAAGGAAGATGTAAGGTATCATTAGGCTGACGCCATTACTTATTGATCAGTTTGAGAGGGAGGACGAAATGTAGATAAGACTCACGTCTTCGGAAAGGGGATGCAGATCCGACAGATCAACTGTCCAGTGTTCTAAAATTTGCCATTCGTTATCCACCGTTCGCGATATCTCCTTTTCTTTCCCTTTCCCGTTTACTATACACAAATTGTCGCGGTCATCAACCCCAGTACCAGTTTTCGCCCATAGTTCAACTTTGAAGACATGCTGGCTAAGATCGGTTCCAGGCGCGAACTCAGATCGAGGATCAACACAGAAAGAAGGGTTGGTGGATGGCCGGTGGATTGACGACATGTAATCAGGAATGGTAGAACTGTCCGTGACACGACTCGTACTAGGTCCCTGACGTCTCGAAGGTGGTATTGGACTATGAATAGACGATGCGCGTTTGTGCTGTGCATTTCCTGAGCGAGTGTTGGAAAGCGTGCGAGACTTCAGCGTTCCACTTAAGGATTCGCGGCGTGAAATTGAAGGCGACCTATCGGGAGTAGAGGGGAACTGGGATTCTTTTGAGTTGGTTTCTAATCTTCGTACGGGAGCCTTATGTGATGGCATATGAGGCGAGGGAAAAGATTGCTGAGACGTGGAGGGTGTGTGTGTGTTGGTCCATTCTGGAGGTTCAGCTTCAGCGTTTTCCAACCCAAGGGGTACATATATCGCCAGAAATGTTTCGACTAGACGATCCCTGAGTACTCTTTCGAGTCCTAATTGAGAGTTATCCGATGACGTCGAGGGTAATGCTTTGGAGGGCTCATGGGAGTAAGGGTCAGGGAAAGAAGATGCAGAAAGGTTATGCACGGAGCTTATGGAAGTCGTGCGTGCCCTTTGTGATCTGACTGCAGTTTGACGATTTCCAGAGGTAGAACTAGTGGTTCTCTTCCTTGCTTTGGTGTCGGACGGGCTGGTATCCCTAACGCTCCTCCCTTCGTCCGAATGGAGACTTCGAAGTGTTGTGGTTGAATTGGATGATATTCGACGGCCGCGTTTTCGAGATAAAGTTGCGTCCAGATCGTCCGGGAGATGTCCATGAGTAGCGAACTGGGAATGTTCTGTAGGTTTGGAAAGGGCCGAGGCGAACGCATCGCGCAACGGGAAGGGGGTCAAGTTACAGACTTGTATCGACGCAACATGTCGAATACGGCGCTGTTATGAGAGGGGGAAAGGAATATAAGAGATCATGAACAAAACGAATCGGATATGAGTACCTCTACAACTTGCTGGTCGGGTGTCATGAAAGTGGTGCGTGCCGGCAAAGTCGACTTGGACCACCACCTCCATCATCATGGCTCCCAAGCCTATACCTCAGAATGCTCTCATGAAGGCTGAACTCGATGCGAAGGCCATGCCTCCTCCACCACTTCCTGCACCTCAGATGTCGATATTAGAACCTGAAATGAATGCTCTAGAAGGCTGCCTCAAGGTGTCACGTTCCCGATTGTCTGACCCTATACAGTCTTCTTATCAAGTATACCAGAATGCTGCAGTTAAATTTGGGCAAATTCTTCGATTTCATTCTGACACTCAGAGACTGTAAGGTGGCCCTTCCTCTTCGTGCGATGAATCCTTTGAGCAAATTGGTTACAGTCATATCCGCAAACATATTTCTGCTCCCCCTATTTCCCTTACAGCATCCCTTGGTCGTGAACTGGAGCTCTATGATCAACTTTGTGAATTAGTCGAATCGCATTTGGTGCGTCGCGTTACACCCTTGCACATCAAAGTCAATACTTATATGAAATCAAAGTTACGGGCTATATCTATCTTACAGCGGGATTTACAACAAGAACAGTTGCGTATCAAGGAAGCAGAAGCAGTAGCTCTAGCTGCTCAAATCAAGGACGGACCTATGTCTCCTACCTCCAGCCGAGGTCCACTTCCAACGGAGGATCTAGCGTCCGAGGCCACACAACCTAATGATGTTGCTTCAAATCCCAGTCAATCGCCTTCTGTACCTCTAGGAAGGCGACCCTCTGTCATTTCAATATCTTCACTACATCGACCAACACTCCCTCCTAAACTCGATCTTTCCTCGACGTCATTGCGTCTGAGTGGGGAAGAGGCCGGGTTTCTTTCGAGTGGACTTCACTCACCTGTTACACTTGCACCTCGTTCTGCCCGCCCCACGGATTATACAGACTTGATGTCAGCCTTCGCACCCTCTGCCGACACCAGTCACGTTGACATGGACCTCACTCTGCCCGATTCTGACGCATCCAATAACATGAACCTGGATGTAGGCAGTTCTGCTGACAAGCCCATCGAGCTCGACATGGAGGGGATGGATACTATGGACATGGCGATGACGGATTTGTTCGGCGATACTCAAGAGACCATCTCCAATGACAACGATGTCGTTGAAGGACTGTTTTCGCCCATCGAGGGACCAAGTGAAGCCTCAGGAAAGCTGAACAAGGAAGACACCAATTTTCTGTCGTCGTTGGGAGTTGGCACCGGCTCTAATGCAGATGATATATTCTCATCTTTGCAATCAGCGAGCGATCAACCGACGGAAAGGAATGGGGATAGTCTGCAGATCCCTCTGACCAATGCTGAAGCTGCCCCTTCTCCAGGAACGTTGATTGCCTCTCTATCTGAGAATCCCGTGCCAGCACCGTCTACCGAGAATTCGGATGGGGGACAGCCATTTGACTTTGGTTTTCTTACCCACGACTCGCTTGGGGAGTTTTGGGACATGGGAGGTGGAGAACAGGGTCAGTCTATTGTCGGTCCGATGAACCAGGAAAGTTCCAAGTCTTGATTTTGGCTACACGCACGAGTCATTAGGAGGATACATCGCGAAGCGATGCTTTGAATGACATGTTCATGTCGCTCAAGCAGTTGATGCTGGGTGAAAACGGGGTTAGTTGTGGTGCTCTCTATAGAAATAGGCTAGTAGAAACACCCAAGATGCGCCTTTAAAGTAACTTTATTAATTAGTATGCATATGCCTGCTATTCAATGTCAAGTCACTATTTCCAAATGCGTGGTCACATGCGCATGGTGCCGACTCTGCCGAGTACATAGACAAGAGCCTATGCACAATTTGAATCACCCCTTTCCCCCCAACCATATCAGCGAAGCTCACACCTACGAGTGACCTCCTTTCTTAGCCAACGAAAATGGTAAATTGTTGCGCATGTCGACTCGCATACCAGACTGATACATCTACTCAGGTTTTCGTCAATAGCAAGAAGTTTGCCTGGTTCGTCAATATATTTAATCGCGGAATCAAAACATTCACAAGTGCGTTGCCCTGCTAGTGAATCTTGTATAAAAGGCCACCGCTCTTCTGCCTGCGCGCATACCGATAGAGCTCTGTTCGAGATCAAGAAGAAGGGTCGCCCAATCTCTCAATGCGAAACATGTCGTACACTGCGCCAATCAAGGAAGATGCACAACAAGTGTATGTGTACCTCAAAGGAGAAAATTAGAGAGGATGTGTTACCACTACCAGCTTCGGCTGGAGCGAAAGGTGGGATGAATCGCTGTCTGCACGCATAAAAACTGAACTAAACGCTATCTCAGCCAAGAGGTTCATCCCTATTGCTCCTGCTCTACCTAATGGGCTGAAGGACCTTCAATCCTCTTCAAACTGCTCTATCACTATTCCGCCTGACAAGCGCCAGCGAGGTATATCACCCGGCTCCAAATCCAACTCACCTTCCTCCATGTCTGATTTGGCTCACTGTTCCTTTCCAGTGACTTCTCTACTCAATCCTTGTTCCTGCAAGAACGTTTGGAGCTGCAAATGTCTCAATAAACAATCTACATTGTCTCCTGGTAATAGTCACTCGGAACTCGGAATTCTGGCAGAATTAGCAGCATCATGTTGCACCAACATGTCTTCAACATCAACCGGTCCGCGTAGTATCTCCCCGGACCCTCAACCCCCCTCCAAGCGTGTCAAACACAGACATCTCGATTACCTATCACCTCCTGTTGAACTTCCGCCCTTACTATTCTCGGATTCGTCGCTGGACTTTCCTTCGTCCTCAAATGTTCCAGATTTCGGCATAATACCCTCCTTGAGCGAAATTAGCTCACTTGCGGGATCTGGATGTACGTGTGGCGTAGAATGTAATTGCCCCGGATGTGTTGAACACAGAGGACACGAGTACGCTGATACGACTGTTAGAAGCTGTGCCGATGGATGTGGGACTTGTGTCGATAACACGCACGGCATTGCACTTCCTGGTTCAGACTCGACAACTAGCATAATTGACCAGTTCTTCGCCCGAGCTGCGTCTCTACCGTCACCTCCCGCCAATCGAAAGATGGGTGTTGGAGTGCAACTCGATCCTATGAATGTTATGGTCTATCCGAAGACCGCTATTGAAACGAAGGAAAGGGGTGTACCGTTTGGGTTAATTACTGTTCCTAAGCTTGAATGTTGCGGTGGGAATTGTGGCTGTCCAGATGGGCATTGCGGATGTGGGAAGAATTGTGATGGTTGTTGTGCTGAGCACAATCATGAGAAGGAGCAGCAGGAGGGAAATCGGAAGCAAGTAGGAGAGGCTGAGGTCCCGGTCAGAAGCTGTTGCAGTGGGAGGACTGCAGCGATGTAGAGTTGGTGGGGGTGATTTCTTTCTTTGTTCTCCACTTTATCGTCAACGTTGTATTTGTACTAAACCACGCCTTGTTTCGAGATGAATACTTGTAGAGGTTACTACCCTACATCCATATAAATACATTAGTTGCTAAATACAGAGTCGTGTGCTGTTATACCCTGTTGCGAGTGGTTAGATGAGAATTAGACGGGAAAGGAAAACGTCCTACGTGTCATCTAATACATGAGGACCAAAGTAAGCCATGGCTAGGAATCTGGAAGGCAAGAAGCATACCGTCATATTGGAATTGCGTCTATGCGAGCGATGAGATATTTCACAAGCCGTTGATCCTCGGTGTAAACCTCACCTTCTTAGGGTTATCTGGAGCATGCTTGACATACCGGTCGTTGTCAATTGGTCTGCTCGAATGATTCAATTGCTTCACGCGTCCTTTGCTACAGACACTAGACTGACCGTCGTTTCTCCTAAATTCGACGGTGATGTTAGCATTCCATTTGGAGATAATTGAAGCACTTGCCCGGCAAGATGCAAGCATGCTCTGCAGTGTAACGCAAACAGCGATAACACTCAAGACGGGAGACCATTCGTTACCAAGGATCGAAGCGCAGATCTAGATATAGTTGAATGGTGAGACAGACCCAGTTTTGAATGGAGAGTCGGGTCGTACGTGACCGTTAGAGTAAACGTGCTAAAATAGGGAGGAGAGGTCAGTTGAAATGGGGAGATTCTCTATTGAAAAACGGCGTTACTGGATGGACGGGTATCTGTCTTCCTTCGGTCTGAACGAACTGAACGGCAGGTGATGATATGGGGTATTGTTGGTCGAATCTGAATTGTAAAGTGAACTTCTCATTCTGCAGAATTAATGACTGCCAGTTAATAACATATACCACTAGATCGCGGCTGCGAGACCTGACAGATAAAGGTATATTGTAACTTGCCTGGTAAAGGGATTCTCCCATAACTTCAAGGCTGAAACGCCAGCATTGGAAGTCATCTGCTTTCTCTAGGTCAATACCTATGGGGGTTTCAAAAAACTATTCGTCCGAGAAACGTTCGATTGAGACGCACCAACAGGACACCCGCCATTTTGGATTTCCATGAGCTCCTTGGAAAGTCTTCGACTCGAGATCGACGTCATTCTCTTCCAACTCAATGAGCTCTACTAGACTTCAGACACCTATTCTGAAGTGCTGCACTAGAACACGTCGGGGTAGATTCAGCTGATACTGAAATGGAAAGGACGGGAAGAGTTTGTTTAGGCTTGGCTGGCATATCTATCCATAACGGTACCAAACACAGGTGAATGAACTTAAATTTTCGCCCGCTGGGATCTTGAATGTCATTTATCCTCTCCGCTTTAGAGTCACTTGTCTTCCCACTATGAAAGATACAGGGATGTTCAGGCGCTCGCGGAGATGTAGATCGAGTTCTCTTCTCGCCGAGTTCGTAGACGTGGCTTTCTGGAATGCTCTACGGTTTGGTCAGGTTAGATACACGAGCAAAAACTTTTTGATATCCATATCCATGTTCTACATCTCTTCATTGCGCTACTTTCTGATCAGTATCCTGCGCTTCCTTAACTCGTTGCTCTCTGTCCACGTTAATTTCGTCCAGAATCTCCCGTGCACCAGTCTCGATCAACACTCGTGCTAACTTCGCCCCTACTTCCTCCGATTCTTCTGCAGACTTGACAGGCTCTACCAGTGTATGTTCGACGTGTTGTAAACCATTCAGAGACGTTACACATCCGGTTATCTGGAGCGTTGTCGACCGCGTCTGCTCGTTATACTTCAACGATGTGGAAACCCCAACAGGAACACTGCAACCCCCTTCGAGCACCCGCAGGCATGCTCTTTCAGCCAGACATATCCACCTGGTGTCTTCATGAGTAATCCTCCTGCAAAGTTCCAGCGCTTCTGTATCATCGCTGCGAATTTCTACAGCTAAGGCGCCCTGCGAAACAGCGTAATACAGCGTAGGAGGGTTCAAATCGGAAGTCAAGCGGTGACCCATGCCGATCCGTACCATTCCGGCCTTTGCGAGGATGATTGCAGCGTAAGGACCCTCCGATGCATCCAATTTGGCGAGCCGTGTATTTCTAAAGGGTTGTAAGGCTAAGTAGATTTAAGAAGGTTGACGTTGTAACGCACAAATTTCCACGCTGAAAAAGTATCAACGTGGTGATCCCCTTGAATGAAGAGCTCTTTACTCACTACGTCCTGAAATTTGAGGCCTGGGTATTTCCTTTTGAGCTGAGCCACTCTCCTAACACTACTCGTTCCAACTACACTTCCTTCTGGGAGATCGTCCAGAGTTTTCCAGGTATTCTGGTAACCTTCCTTCACCACGAGACTGTCTACGGGATCCTCCCTCTGAAGGACTCCGGCGATCCTACAACCCTCGGGTAGGGTAGTCGGAACATCTTTGAATGAATGAATGAGCATGTCTACTTCACGATCCAACAAAGCGACCTCGAGTTCCTTGGTCCAAAAAGATTTTCCTCCGAGCAGATAGAGGGCCTGTGATTGGTTCTTGTCCCCAGCAGTCGCCATGAATGAAGTGGTGAACTTCGGAGTTGAAGAATCATTAGAAGTGGTTGGGTATAAAGCCTGGAGTTTTTCGAGGACGATATTAGTCTGAACTTGCGCGAGCTGGGAGCCGCGAGATGCAAGCACAAATGTCCTCGGGGTATTCGTGGTCATCGTCGATGTCGATACAGATCTGGAAAAGCAGTGCCGTGTCAACCGATCGATCCGCCCGTTCTCAGGCTCTTTCTTGTGCTCCCACGTTCCTCACTGTCGGAGAGGCGTTCAGGGCTATTGTGGACGCTCCTTCGACGACGTCGGGCCCTGGTGACTTCATCAAGGCGAATTCATCTCATCCTCTTTACGACTTACGAACTCTTACGAGAAACCTAAACATATCTACCACTACTCAATTTGATTACGACAGAATATAATGAGTGCAGAGAACGAAAGATGCTTCAAAGAGCGTACGGAGGGTGAGCCATCGTTGTTGCAGAACGGAGACTTGGTATTCGGAAGTGAGTTATGGCCAGTGTCATCCATTGATTGTACTTTGACAATGGAATTCTTCGTCTAGCTCACCATGTAAGACTGCATTTAGGCAACGTTCATGGCTTCAACGACTGAAAAGAATGTAGGTTGGATGGATAATCGCCTCATTATTTACATTTATGGCAACCGCTGTGTCGATTTGGTTGGTCTGCAAGCACCTGAAATGGTACACAAATGTGAGTAGCTATCCGGCTCGCTGCACGTACATATCCTCTAATCCTTCGTGTGCATCAGAAACGAGAGCAGCGCCGTCAGTATCATCTGTTACACTCTTACTCTGTTTCCGCATTCTCAAGACGGTCATAATGTCAGATATCGTCAGAATCTTATTCATGGTACCGGTTTATGCCATCATTAGTCTTGGTTCGTATTTCTTCTGGGTAAGCTAGGTTGGGGTTGTTGTACAAGTCACTCGCTCTGAACCTTGATTTTTTTGCAGAACCACTCGACACCACTGATCCTACTCCGAGACTGTTACGAGTCCACCGTCCTCACTTCATTCTTCTACCTCTTACTGATCTATATGAATCCCGATCCTGAAGAGCAAAGAATGATCTTTCGGAAAGTCGGTCTATCTCAAGTGGCCGATAACGAAACGTTACGAAAGGGAGAAGAGATCAAGAAGTGGGTCTTTCCGTTAGGGTTCATCAAGTGGAAACCTGCGGTGTGTCCGATGATTGTAGTCGTCCCCTTCATGTCGCTTATATGTTCTTTCGAAGGACGGCCTATATTTCTTGCAAGCCATGAAATGGGGTGTTTTGCAGTATTGTGTCCTGAGGCCGCTGTTCGTCATACCTCCTTACATTCGACTGAGACTCAAGTTTTCTGCAGGACAACTCTCGCTGCCGTTATCCTCGACTATATTGGCCTATATTGCGAGTCGTCTTGGAGTCCTGGTATGTCTACATCTCTTAATTCCGTCCTTGATTTTCACCATACTGAGTCCTTGTAGGTTGGGGTCACATCTATGCAAGTGTCGTGGTTCCTTGATACCGACTCGAAATTGATTTATCTACCCCAAAAAAGCTTGTGGTCATCGTGTCGCTTTCGGTCACCGTCGCCATGTACTGTCTAATCCAGCTCTACGTCGTCTCTTCCGAACAGCTGGCACCCCACAAACCGCTTCTCAAGTTATTCGCTATCAAAGCGGTTGGTAAGTGGTTGATGATTTGCGTAGGACTACCAAATACCTGACCTCAGAAATTTTCAAGTGTTTTTGACCTTTTGGCAGGCAACCTTCTTGGGGGTACTCGCCATGTTTGGCGTGGTGAAGGATGTGAGTGCTTTGCTGGTTTCCTCTACGCAATTTGATTGCTTTCCTTTCAGACGAAGTTTATGACTGCAGAAGACGTCAATATCGGCATCGGCGCATTGCTGGAGACATTCGAAATGACGTAGGTCCCACTATACATATACAATCAACCATTCCTTCGTGCTCAAAACAGGATTTCAGGTTGTTCGCCTTTCTACACGTCAAAGCGTTCACCTATAAGGTATACAAACCAATCACGGGTTCGGAAGACCTACCGCCTTTACCAACTAATCGGCTGAGAGCCCTAGGGCACGCTATGGACTTTCGGGAGACGTTTCGCGAGTTATGGGCTGGATGCGTGTATATGTGGTCAAAGATGCGTGGACAAGAACCTAAAGTGGATGTCGTAGCAAGGAGACAGGGATATTATGAGAATGCGTTTGGCAGAGCCCGACCATCGGCTTTTACTACGACACCTAGTGGAAATGAAGGTCTCAATGATAAGGACCGTGACGTGATGTTTCCTTCGGTTAGAGTGAACGTGGAACGTACGATGGAGATTGGTGGGCGACGCGAATGGTTAGGGGCAGGGAATTACTATGGGTATGGGATATATAGGGAGAAGAGTGAGGAGCTGGAAGAGCAGATTGAAGCGGAACTTGCTAGACGGGGGTACGGACGAGCAGGTCAGGAAAATCCGATCACACCCAAGTGGCTACCTATTTGCTCACTGTATATCATTTGTAGAGATTGGAAGAAGAGGAAACATCAAACCTTCTGCCGAAGAAGAGGTCGGACATCCGCGCGAGCGGTCATGGTGGCGCACACTTTACAATCGCATCTCACAGTCTACGGAGCCTGAGTATGAGTCCAGGCTTTCTCCTTCCCCGTCACGGAAAGTCACACATTCGAAAAGGCGATCATCTCGGAGATCTTTCAGACGTCAGGACCGCGACGTAGAGCAGGACCTCCTAACCGACTATCGCATTGGAATGGATGACCCGCCTCCTCCAAGCTTGATTAGAAAATATCGTGCTAGTACCCAGAGTCCACAAGGAAACTCACTCTATGTTGATGCTCGACATCAGGACTCGGATGCTTTGTCTCCACTCTCTGTCTATAATGAGTGTCGTCATTCCCAATTTAAACGGCAGCAGCAACAACAGAGAGGAAATGTTCCCCCTCCGATGCAGCTACTGCCACCCTCAGGCCGACCAGCCGATAGGCGTCTTCTGTCACCCCCGGTGCTAGGCTCGAGCCCTCCGCCGAATTCACTTCTCCTGGCGCCCGTTGTACAGCAAGGTATTCCGTCAAATGATAGTCTTCTGGAACGTATGTTCCCTTCCAAAACAGATTTGGTATCGTCTACAGAACATACCGATGGCGGATTCATGACCTCTGCCCCACCATCTGCTGAGAACGGGCACGTTGTCGGTCTAGCTGGGGAAAGGCGAACTTTTCTATCACAGACGCCTACGCCAGTGACACCAGAGGTAGCAGCTCATCGGATTGATGGGCTTTATCGTTCTCCTCGCAACAGAATGAGTACGCCGACCTCACCGCAGGCCTCTAATTCTTTGGCATCCCCGCAGAGGTCACAAGTCTACTCTCAGCAACACCTATCTCGTGTACATAGACAGTCCCTTCCAGCTCCAGGTCTACGGCAGAACCATATGGCATACCCACCACCGCCAGGCCATCGCTTCGCCCCCAAGGTTCTGACTGTTCCGGCACTTCTTGGATCGACACATAAAAAAGAGGCAAGACCGCCTCAATATAGTCCAGAGCAGATGGACAGTACGGTCGCGCAGTCCTCATTTTCTGGGACGCCAGACGTTGCAAAGTACCGTAGTCCCAACCAATACGAGCATCTGCAAGAGGAATCCAGCCGATACCCAGGTTTACTCTCAACACGCAAATTCCTGACTCCATCAACGATACCCGGGAGGATACCTAGCTACACCAACCATCGCTTCCCTGGTGGTGCTTTTTCTCATTCTAACGACGATTACGAATCGCCTGGGGGGTTTGGTACGAGCCAGAACCGTTGATCATGCTTTTACGATTCTTTACGATCTTAGATCCGAGTGCTCTATGTTTATGATTTTGATGATTATTGATATTTATTACTTGCTACATAAGGTTACTGATGGCTATTATTGCTCTTCATGAATGATACGACACCCGGAAAAAAGAATACACTAGTTCTACGCACATGCTAACCGGTCCTTTCAAAGATGAGCTTTGCACTATAGCACCTATTCCTACAACGGAATAGACGACCTTCTGAGAGTCTACAAGAACTTTGACCATGGGCATCGCCAAATGGAGAAAGAGGCAAGTCATCGAGAATCGACAGAGGGTACCTTGAAGTTATATATCGCTCACATTGCTGACCTGGACGCCGCGGTGACTGATATCGATAGACAGCTGCCTGGTGCCACTGGGAAACTTCGGGTTTCTGATCTGCCGAGCCTAGCCGAGAAGACCGAAAAAGTCTCGCCTGCAGACGGCTAAAAGACGCCCCTGTACTGTGTGTCCCTCTCACATGACGTACATCAACGCATGTCCTCAAAATTTAAACTACTTCTCGCCTCCAAGCTTGCATGACTCGAACGGTGAAGGTGGCTGTTATTGGCAGCGGCCTTGCTGGTTTGACAGCGGGTTATTCCCTTTCCACCAGTGGATCACTAGCCTGCCATGATCTACAGTTCGAAATACATGTTTTTGAAAAGGTACTTGGGTCCTACGTCGAACTAGCCAGTTTCTCACTTTCACCACGTAGTCCTCGACGTTAGGGATGGATTCCTCCTCGATATCGATTCCAGTTCCAGGAAATGAGAACGAGTGGAGGGTAGATGTCCCAATGCGGTCGTTCCAAGGGGGTGTGTACTCGGCCAGTTGCCCCACCGTTATCGTACTCGACAACAAGTTATTACAGGTTATTACCCTCAACTAATCGCCTTGTACAAGCATCTCGGTGTCAAATTTAGGAAGACCGATTTCTCTTATTCGTTTTCATCCATCTCTGGTGTTCCCAAAACGAAAGGCAGAAGAATAACAGCTTCAATGATTTATAATGGTCGGTCAGGGCTTGCTGGAGTTAGCATGACTTCCGCGATGCGTTCTCAGTACGAGAATGCACCTTTTATTCTTCGACCATTTACACGACTTTGGACTACCGTGATTTTTGCTCTGGAGGCCTTTCGTCTTTTGCTGTGTTACCTGTGGTTATTGGTGCTATCAATCCCTATATTCCGCTTCTCAAACACTGCCCACATGGCTTATTCGACCTGGGCTAAACGGAGTGTTCCAGCGGGGTTCATTGCACGAGGACTTGGACTCGATCTGGCATGGGAAAACTTCACGAACGAAGTATTATTAGCTTTATTTTCCGGTCTATGCACCTGTTCCTTCGATGATGTGCTACGCCATCCGGTAGAGGAACTTTTAGGTAAGCGGCAAGTTCCCATACTACCGTTGCTTCTTACAAATATTTACTGTTTGACCGTAGACTACGTCTGGTTGACTCTCGGTACTCACCATTATGCAGCCAAGGACGGCGTTCGAGATATCGTCTCAAGGTTGTCGTCCCCGATTCAACATATACATCTTTCATCACCGATTTCTAGCCTCCGACCTGACCCGAGCAATCCCAGTCTGGCCGCGATACATAGTCTAACTGACGAAGGCGAAAAGATCCACTCAGGCTTTCACCATGTCATCATAGCCACACAAGGCAACAACGCCGTCCCCATTCTCGAATCCTATGCTTTGTCTTTATCTTCGGATACCCCCAAACGTCACGTCCTACTTCTCCAGCGATTAATCGAATGTACACGAAAGGTTAATTACAGGACATCTGTCGTGATTAACCATACAGATGGTTCACCGGTGCCGGACGATCATAGGGATAGACGAGATTTGAATTTCATTTCTCCCGACCTTGACTTCGCTGCATCTAGTAGTAGTGATGTGAAGGACGGAAAATGGACCCGATGTTTACCCCCGACCTGTACGATGACGACACATTGCTTGCCTCGTCCCTCAGGCTTCCCTCACCATCTCCCTCCTATATACCAGACAACAAATCCCATCGTGGAAATGAGAGAGGAAAGGATACTCAGTGAATCCAGATTGCAACGTGCCGTGCTGTCGATGGATTTCAAACAAGCTCTCCGTGGAATTCATTTAGAACCTGGAAGACGGTGGTGGCAGTGTGCGGGCCAAGCGAACGGTCAGCTTGGGCCGTTACAAGGGGCTGGGAGGTTGGAGGATAGTTCGTCGCCCGGAATATGGTTGTGTGGCTCGTACGCGTCTTCTGGGATACCATTGCTGGAAGGCTGTGTTACCAGTGCCAGGAATGTTGTGAAACAAGGTATCTGCGCAAGTGAAAAGGTCGAATTACGGATTCCTTGGTAACGTCCTGTATCGTATTTTTTTTTTTTTGGGTGTGCATGTTCTGGTCCACACACAAAAATCGTCAAAGATTCCCAGCTATGTGCCTGATGTGAAGTGGTTGCATTAAGTAAGAAAAAAAATAATTCAAGATACTGTTGGCTTCCAATATCCAGCCTGTATGTTAAAGGGGACATTTACAACAATAATCCCAAAGACGAACATCTATTTCCTTTTCCTTACTCATCCTTCTTAGCCCCAATCTTCTTCTCTGCCTCTGCAATGGCAGCAGCATCAGTCTGGGGTCCCGTGGACTGGCCAAACATGCTGTCGGTCTTGAAGGGCCGCTTGATGTCCTTCCCGAGGAGGTGAATTGCGACAGGCTTAGCATCATAGATACCTTTGAGCCCCGTGAGGGATTGAACGAAAAGGGGTTGAGTGTAGTGGAGGTAACCATGGAGGAAGGCCATCATGGCGATACCCATGTACGCCGAACGGAGCTGTCAAACGCATATTAGCGAACGAAATTGGAGGGAGGTGGAGGGGATGTTAGGGCGAGAATGTCGCGTACGAGTTTGGATACTTCTGCGAGGTCGTAATCGCGGACGGTTATGGTGACGAGTTTGGGGGGCTCATTCGGGGACTGTAGATAGAGATAGAGAATGAGTTGTGAAAACAGACCAGCAGATGTAACTTGAACATGCCATAGCACTAGGGGGTTCAACTTTCAATTTTAAACCCAACGTAAGTCTTGGAATTTGATGAAAGCAGAGGGTGAGGGCTAACCATATTTCAATACCGTCTGGTCGTTTTTACGCTTCACCTGTCCCCAAGTTCAGTTGAAGAAAGACAAAGTTGGAGGAAGGATAAGGCGTACAGCGAGAGAGACGTAGTAGTAGATACCCAGAATAACAAGCTGCGTAGCAACATAAGCGATGCGGACGTAGTTCAAGTTGGTTGGATCCTCGAAATTGATTCTTCGGGCCACTGAAAATGAAAAGTCAATCAGTTTTTACGCTTCTGGGGCTCCACAAAACATACATTGCATGGCTCCGAGAGAGATCATGAGGTTTTGAACTGGTGAACTCATTTTGTGCAAGTCGGAAGTGAAGGGGAAATGAGAGAAAAAAGGGTGACGTGGGCGCGTTTTTCAACCCTTTGATATTTGTGACAGCTTATATCACAACATTGACAATGTGTGTACAATTAATAAATAATTATTCGACAAATAACGACGAGACAGTAGTAACGAAAAGGACACAGAGGATCTATCTCATCTTGACCATGAGGAGGTACTTCACCCGAATTTGCGAAACGTCGTACACGATATACTATGGTCAGAACATTGTCAAGCACATTGCGTCTACAACGGATAGTACACACCTCGTTATACTGCAGGTAACCAGAAATGTCAAAGGTTCCAGGTTTACCATCTGGCATATGGCAACCCTTGAGCTCACCGACACCGAGCGCTTCACCAGCGTCTTTCCATTTATTAGGTTGAGTTCGTCCAATACCTTTTGTAGCCCTGGGAGAAAATTGAACTTCAAAGGGGTATCAGGGATATCGACTGGGATGAACGCACCGTTTGCCGTTCCTCTTGCAGCTTTCATTGGCAGTATAGTCCTGGAAGAAAAGAGAAATCCGTAAATAATGAATGCAGGACGAACACACTGGTTAGGGAAACTGACAGCATCGTGACGCTCATAGAACGGTTTGACAGCAACCTCGCAAAGAAGCAGAATTCCGATACCATTGCTGTAACTGCGGAGATATGAGAAGTATAGCTCAACGCCGGAATAAACCATCGCTTACTCAGGAAAACAGTAACCAGCGGACTGTCGAAGTAAGAACATTAACACTGGTCAAGAAACAGGAAAATTATCAGGAGGTCGCACCTTGGACATCATCTAGAGATCGTTGATTAGCCTTGTGAAGGACCGGTTTGGAAGAACGTAACATACATCTGCAAAGTACACGCCCTTGCCAAACATGTAGCCGTTGACAGGTGCTGCGGTGAAAAGGTCGGTTTACATATGCATGACAAGGGCGTACAAGTGGGTACCTTCGGGTGGAGCAATTCGTAGACCCTGTGTGAGAATGCCAGCATAATTGGTGGAACGAGATCCGTGCCAAAGGAGCATTCGCTCCCCGTCTTCGACCTCGTCAAAACCAGCCTGTTTCCAAGCTTGGGTTTCCGAACCTCTGTAGATGAATTAAATACACTACATTCGGTACAACGAGGGGCACGGAAGCTTGCCTTTCCACACGGAAAATATTCTGAACATCGACTTTGAAGTGGAGATGGGTTTCTCCGTGCGTGTCCCCAACGTATCTTTCGATGGTCTTGAATTCTTGACTGTTTTTTTTGATAGGCTCCATACTGGTGAGCTCCAGAGAACGGAACTGTGCATCGAGCGGGTTGATGGGATTTTTTGCTTCATCTTCCTCGATGGTATTCATGAGATGAGAGGCAATTTCCTGTCCGACGTTACATCAGAGTTGCGAAGTATAAATACATTGAGAGCAGTGCGAAGGTTACCATCTCGCCCAAAGCGTCTACGAGATCAAGTTCCTAAGTAGTGAATTGGTTGGTCAGTCTCTGAAGTACAATCAAATTCCGGGCATGATTTACTCTCTTGAGTAGCTCAGCAGAATTGATTACAATAGGCCGATTCCGACCGAAACTATGAGGAATGATTCTGAGAGCAAGATAAGAGCGAGAAGGGGCTATGATAGGAGCGGCGAACGCACGAGTAATACAGATTGGTGAGTTCTTCGCAAGCTCGTTGTTTAGATCCGTATTCCTGAATCTTAGTAGTGTCGGAGTCATAAATGACCTCAGAGAGAGACTGGATGATGGATGAGAGGTTATCATATTAAGGTTAAGAGGACCGAACCTTTAGAGCAGTGAACCCCTTCAAAATAGTAGACTTTGCCAGCTTGCCTTGATAACGTAGCTCATCAGTGGATGATCATCGGTCATTGAATATAATCGTACCCAAAGGAAGTTTATTGGCATCATAATTCATGGAGGACAAAGTCGCGTCGGTAATGCTAGTCCACCGTTAAGCCATAAACGCTTACAAGAAGAGTCCTTGGACCAACCTTGAGTTGAAGATGAGACGACAGAATTCCTGCAAAGTCGTTTCGTATGATTGTAAGACTGGCGCCACGCCTATACACATACCTGAATCTCGGGAGCGAGGGTACTGTCAGGAATAGCGTGGGACTCCTTGCCTTTGGTCGCTTTTTGGCTCTTAGGTTTACTAGACCCTTCATTGACTTCTTTGTCATCGTAATCGCGTTCTGTAAAACCGACGGCTCTGGATGATGCAATGGAAGGGTACAAAACGAAAACGCGTACCCAACCATGTATATTTGCCTAGTTTTGGAATGATGAGTATTGACTAGCAAGAACACTGAAACACTGATTTTTAAACCTTTCTTTGCAACCATTCCAACCCTATCTTCCCAGTTGACTCCTGCCTTGGATTTGAACTGTTTCTTGAATTCTGAGATGGCAGCGGAGGCAGGGAATGGACCCTAGAATCGAACGAGCGTTGGTTTTGGCTGCAACGCGCCAAAGCAGGAGAAACTCGCCTTGAACTGATGTTGGCCACCTTCGCCGACTCTTCCCCAGTGTGTATACAATTCACAGCTCCCGTTATTGCCAATTGGACACAGCAGTTGTAAATTATAGAACCTGGATTGTGATACGGATCTTTAGCAGATGGATTGTAACGGGCGATGAAAGCGGAATACTTGTTCTTGTTATCTTTGACGTCGGTCTGGTTGAGTGTTGCATCCCAAACTTCATTGTCGACATAAACTTGATGTGTATCTAAATGAACAAATTGAGTGTCTGAAAACAAGCTTGGAAGTAAGTTGAGACTCACTGACTTTCCCGGACCTAGGGTCGACGGGAGCAGCACCACGTTTGACAACCTTGGTAGAGTTGAATGCGACGCCGTTGTTTCATTTAACAGTAATATGCACACACCGTAACCATTTTCGCTTCCTCCTTTTCCGTAGCATCGTCACCGACTGATTCTTCCTCGATTTCTGCTGCTTGGGCCGTAGCTTTCTTGCTAGCAGACTTTTTGCTTGAGGGTTTCTTCGACTTGGGATTTTTCACCTCCTTTTCCTGGTCTGAGTCGATCGCAACGTCTGCTTCATCAGGATTGTCGCCGGCGGTACCTGCGCCCTTCTTAGCTTTTTTGCTGACAGGTTTTTTGGACTTGGACGCGTCGCCCTCATCGTCTGATGCAACGGCACGTTTACGTTTAGAGGCTGGCTTCTTGGTTGCTGGAATTTGGCCATCGTCGTTTGATTGCTGCGATGCTGCTGCTGCTGTCGCCTGAGCTTCTTGAGCTGCTTTGTTACGAGCACTAGAGCGCGTGGGGGCGGCAGGGGCGTCACTAGTAACTTTTTTACGAGGGGCCATATTGTTGTTTGAGAGTTGAAGCTGTAGTTTTGAACGTGTTTAAATTCAACATGCCCCCTTTCTTGTGGGTAGTCATACCCGGCAGCTCCGTATGGAAGGAGGGCGCGCTCCCGACACCCGCTCCCGACGAATCCCGCCCAACGTGAGTCATACAGCGTGAGTGTGTCAAACACCGCTGTCACTCGTTACTGAGGGAAGTTGTAATACTAATAGCAGTGAAGCCGACTTAGATGAATGTACATGTATGTTGATGCTTAATCTCGAGCTTCAGCTTCAACCCTCCGCCGTTTCCCATCTCGCTCGGGTGACCAATTTTGGGAACGTCGTCGTCCGTGTTTTCTGTCATAATCTCTGTGTCTTGGCGGTGGCGTTCTAGATAATGACCGTGAGCGAGACCTGCGTCGGTAGTTGCCCTGCCTCGAGTGTGGCTGATCTCTTCTATCGCGTCCAGGAGACCATTCGCGGTCACGCCGTTCTCGGTTTCGGCTTGGATCCTCATTGCCTTTGTCCCTCCAAGAACTTTGAGGCCTTTCTCCATCTAGGTGCTTATCCCGCATAATCAGGCCAGTGTTCTGAGGACAGTCTGTCGAGGAGAAAAACCTGTCAATGAAATACGCGTCGTTGCAAGCTTGATGCTTCACCTTTTTTGAGATGTGGCCCTCCACACAAGAAACATCCTTGACCGCCTTCGATAGTCTTTCCACCAACTTTTATCGTCCCCGCTCCGCCAAATCCTCCATTCCCAATCGTCGTATCTTGATCGACCAAGTGGGTGTACTTCGTACGACTGCGTTTTCCGAAGTTCTTGACCTGCATGACTTTCGGTAACATTGAGACATCGACGGTCGAGTCCGTCGCTTCGGTAAAATCGTGACGTTTGAGAATTTCTTCGTCCTGATAGATTGAATATATGGTGAACAATGGTGAGAAGCAAGGAGGCAAGAAAGGCGGATGAACAAACCTGATGAAACGCACCCTTGTGCCAGTACTTCTGCAAAAACTTTTGCTTTCCCTTGGGTTTTGATCCTCGAGATTGTTGAGCATGCTCTATATCCTCTTTGAGTCTCTGTGCCTCGGGCAGTGCCCTACGTCGTTCAACTTCTTCCCGTTCTTGTTCCCTTCGAACCTCTTCCTCTTTCTCTTTCTTAATACGAGCCAACTCTCTCATTCTCCATGCTTCAAACTCTGCCTCCGGATCCAAACCGTCAGTGTCATCGACATCGGGTATCTGCTCCTCTTTCTCCTCTGTTTTGGACGTTAATTTTGAATCGTGAAAATATCCTCAGATACTAACGTTCCGCCAATTCTCTTCGGATGCTTTCAGCCACCATGTCGTGGCTCTGTTTTTTTCTTTCTTCAGCTTCTAATTCTCTTTGTTGCCGTGCCTCTTCAGTATCATCAGCCAATGCCTCTTGTGTGACACGATTCCGCCTCGTGAAGGACGTTCAGGTACTCATTCATGATGGTAGGAGAGATGGCTTACTTCGGAACAAATACAGGCCGGAATTGAACTTTCGGTTGTTCTTCCGTTTCAGATTCATATTCACTAGACTGAAAGACCCATAAAGTTGAGTATGCTGGCCGAACGATGGAAAGCGCAGCGACAACAATACATCTGTTTCCTCTGACTCAACAGCTTCGGGTTCCTCCTCAAAATCTTCTTCATCTGATTCTGTCGCTCTTATGAGTGGGAGGTTGTCGGTGGGACGGAATGGACACGCTACCTTCCTCCTCGACAGCAGTTCGCCCAGACTCCTCTTTTCCCGCTACTATGACCTTGCCCTCCTTGGATATATTCACATCCTTTAAAGCAACATTCATTGATTTGACTTTCGTTGCTGGTGCTTTCCGCACGGGCATTGTTTCGTCGTCGTCTTCTTCTTCTTGTACGATATCTTGTTCTCCACCAATTGAGACATCACCATCCTCTTCTTGGACTTCCTGAGATTCTTCTTCATCCTCGTCAGAGTCTACCACAGTGTCAGCGCCTTTGGGCGCTTTTCCCGGTCTGTATATTGTTGCAGGACGTGCTAGACGAGGAGCTGACTTTCGTACAGTCGTCGACATGAAGGTAAAAGTTATGATGGAGGTGATTACTAGATTGGGAACACCAGGCTTCTCGCAAGACCCTGAGTCAAGCTTCAAGCTTCAAGTCCCGTTCACCTTGGTCAATCTGACGAGTCGTAAGCAATCTAAGTACGATTTCGTTTATGGAGTAGGCTGGATTTGAATCCGTCTGTCTCCTCAATATCCCCATAATCGCCACTGGAGCCTTAGAGACGCGACGCTCCACCATATGGACTTCGAGTGCCCTAGTAGAGAACAAATGGATCTTTGTGGCTCATGCGAATGAGATGCAATTGTCTACAAACAAACTACACGGTCAGGACCAATCTTCATCACAATCGACGCTTTCTCTCCATATCAGCGTGAATATCAAGCGGAGGTGCTCGTACGGGTCCTGATAGATATGGAGTCAGTAAGTTCGTGCCACGAATCATATTTGAATTTCATACCTCCAAACACATCCGAAGGTTCTATCGTTTCGTCACGGCCCATAAGAATATCCAGGTGGACGTTGGATTGAGGAAATGTGGGCATGTGCGGGTTCTGACAACAAGGAAAATGAGGAGCGAATAGAAGCAGTCGAGAGCAAACTTGCCATCGTCACTATCTTACGTTCCATCAGAATCCTCATAGGAGCGTGAAGACCATATGCATTGCGCATCATGGTGAGCTTGAGATTGTCTTGGGTCTCCTCCCACTATAATCCCATGAACCAATGAGGAGGTAAGAAAGATGAGATATGGGTATGAAGCGTACATTTTCCAACCGATTCCTGAGTCCACCTTCCGACTTTATTTCTGTTGCAATAACGCGAGGACCGAATTGGAGGGAATCATGGAGGCCTAGTGAGTTCGAAGTTTCGGCGATAGATGCAGACTTTGGGGCACCCAAAGGAACTAGACGAAGAGAAGGATCCTGCGGGATTCGTTAGTGAACAGTAAAGACATTCGATGAAGGAACATAAGTACCATGATGAAAGTGGAGGGAGAGGAAGGACCGTGACGCGTCCGCTAGTCCAGGTCTCGTGACAACATTTTTGGCAGACCCTGTTTCTTTTGACCACCATCTAGGCTTCATTATCATCACTCAAATAATGGCCAATAGACCATCTAGGTCATCGAGTATCCCCATTCCCAGGAGCAATTCATCGACATCACCCTCCAGAAACATAGAATCTATAATTTCTATTCCTTTCGCTACCCCTGCGAGATCTCGCCTTCCTAGTGATCAAGGACCGTTTGTTCGCGGAACAACTCACGCTGAAAGTGATCATCGAGGAGCAGGGACATCTACTTCGACAAATCAAAGTAATTCACCCTTACGATCCACGGCAAGGTCATTCACACAACCACCATTGATCCATACAAGAACCATTCCAAGAATGATTAACGTTCCCTTTGAGCCTCGTGTAGTTCGTGCAGAGTCATCACGAAATCTTGACTCGACATTTCAACCACCGACCTCTCCCACTAGGCTCAGGAAGCCAAGCATCGGTGTCCGACCTCCCAGTACCCAGAGAACCACACAGGAAACGCCCCAAACATTTACAACGCCCTCTACCACCTTTGAAAGACCAGATTATTTGGAACACTCTGCATTCCGACATTTGCTTCAAACTGAAGCACCCTCGTCACTTCCCCCAGCCCGAAAATCCGAGCATCCACCGCCCAATATCCATGCTTATTCCAGTTCGACTTCTACGGGTAGCGATGATGATAGTAATGCTAGTCCACCACCTAGAGAGATTCCTAGTTCTACGTCTGCTTCTGCTTCTACCCCGGTTATTTCCTCCGATCAGGTTCTCAAGCTGCCTACACGTTGGAGTGTCCAGTTCAGGCACCATATACTTAATCTTTCGGAAGATGGTCGAGAATTGACATACCAGGGTAAGCCTGTATTGTTCAATCTTTTTTTCCCCTACTGAATCCGATTATTGGGACTGAAAGGTACGGGTGGTAGTGACCGGGATCGGGAAGCTGCTGCCGCTGCACGCACAGTACAACACATCCCTCCTGCATGCGGTATATATTATTACGAAGTCGAAATACGGAGTAAGGGCCAAAAAGCGTCAGTTTTCAGTTCAATGTGACGTGCACTCCTCTTAAAACCTGACCATTTACATTTAGGCATATCAGCGTTGGGTGCGGTTTGCAAACTATTAACTCCTGCGTGCACTGTTCACGCTGCATTCTTTTTTACATAGATTTGCAGGAAGCGATGTGCGCATGTCGCGTCTTCCAGGATGGGAGCCTAATTCATGGGGATACCACGGTGACGATGGTTGTTCTTTCGCTGCCGAGAAGAATGGAACCAAGTATGGGCCTACTTTTGGGGGTGAGTTTTGGCAATTTTAAATAAAAAACCTTGGTGGATGTTCAACTGTCCTTCCCACCTCCAAGTCGGGGATATCATAGGATGTGGCATGGATTTCACAACAAATCAAGCGTTTTACACAAAGAACGGTGTTAATCTCGGTGTGTGGAACTCTGAACATCGTATTCTCTCGTACTGACATTTCCTAGGACCCGTCTTTGAGAACGTTGGAAAGGGCATCGACCTCTATCCGTCCGTTGGACTTCAGCATGTGGGCGAATCTGTGAAGGTCAATTTTGGACATGAGCCCTTCAAATACGACATCGAATACTACGTTCAGCAACAGCGGAATCAGGCGTGGGCCGAAATTATCGAACGACCGGTCGATACTTCGTTCTTCTCAGCAGGAAACAACGGGTCTGCTCCTGAAGAACAGACTAAGCGGACCTTGAATCGTTTGGTATTGTCGTACCTGGCACATCACGGATATGTCAAGACTGCCAGGGTGTTCCAGAAACAAGCTGAAACGTTGAATACTGTTAATACCGCCACCCCTTCCGTAGCGTCTAGTACGCCGACTTTGGCAGTAACAGGGACGACGGACCATGATGTCGAAATGGCCGATACGGCTGTTTCGTCGTCGTCATCATCAACAACAGGATTGGTTATCCAAAATTTGGAGGCGGCAGAGATAGAGCTGCGGACAAGGATAGTGAATTCTGTACTTGAAAAAGACATTGATTCAGCTGTCAACGAGACGGAGAGATGTTATCCTACGGCTCTGGAAGCGGAGGAAGGGCTGATGAAGGTCAAACTGCGGTGTCGAAAGTTTATTGAACTGTTATTAATTGCTGCAGAGATGAAGAAGAGTTTGAATACTAGTATAAGTATGGGTGGGGAGGATCATACGCCGTCTTATGACGGAGAAGAGGAGGACGGGATGAGCATGCAAGTCGACGATGATAGTGCTGTTTCGATGAATGGGTTCGGGCCTGGGTCGCTGGTGGGTGACCGACACGGTTCTAGGTCATCCAGTTCTGCACAAGCACGTTGCAAAGCTGCTTTGAGTGAAGCTATTGCGTATGGTCAATCATTGGAGAACGAGTATAGGTCGGACAAACGACCGGAGGTGCAGGCGATATTCAAGAAGACATTCAGTGTCGTCGCCTACGAGGATCCCTTAGCAGTAGGCGGGTCGATAGCGGAGGTTGTTGGGCATGAAGCTCGAGGACTGCTTGCGAATGAGCTAAATCAAGCAATTCTCAGTAAGCCCCACATAGGTCTGCTCACGAACATTGTTCTGACTTCTTTTTTTGTAGAGTCTCAGGGAAAACCGACTCACCCGCCGTTGGAGATGATGTACAGATACACTGCAGTGTATCTTTTGCAGCTGGGCTTATCAGGAGTTGGTGCTGCTGCTTTTGCCGACATTCAGAAAGAGCTTTTGGATTCCGAATCCTAAAGTGCTTTCCAGGGAGTTCTGCTGTTCCCGGCCTCACCGCTATGGTACAACTTAGTACCGCCGAGGCCATTGTACGTACCCAGTCGTGAAAAAGCTGAAGGTTATCTATTGTAGTCACGATGTATTTTCGCACATAAACGTTGTAACTTACTCATTCACCAGCGAAAGACAAAATAAGAGCGCAGGTCCTATATTATACTATATCGATACATAATGTTGGTATGGTGGATGCAGGATCTAGGATGAATTGCTTCGAGATACACCAGTTGGAATACTTAAACAGTAAAAGACTCTCCGCAACCACAAGCGTCCTTAATATTAGGATTCTTAAAAACGAACCGGGAGCTGATGTAATTTCCAAGTCAGTAAGATTCCACTGAGATGAAATCAGACACACCTCAAGGCATCGTCCTTCCAGTCCATCTCACTTCCAATAATCGAAAACAGAGCTTTACTGTCTACGATAACCTGAACACCGTCTTGCTCTACGACCTCGTCAAACTTGCCAGGTTTATCGACGTATTCCAAGTGGTAAGATAACCCGGCGCAACCCTTGTTCCGAACGCCAATTCGTAGGAGTTGCTGTGTTGGACCTCTTTGTAATGCGCGAAGTCTCATAACAGCTTCTGGTTTCTGAATTCGAAGATGTTGTTTGAGGGAAAAGGAAGAAGGAACGTGCAAGGAACACATACCATATTTAAAGCCGCCTTTTGAGCTCGAATCTTTGGTCTCGGTCTCTCAGCCTTCGGAGCAGGCGGTGGGCGAGCAACCGTTTGCGGCGAAGCGGCATCGGATGATAATGTTGTAGCAGAGGGAATGACGACGGGAGGTTCTGCGAGTGTAGGTTGTTGTTCATGTTCGTGTTGTTTATCTTGGGGTCGGAACGCTGACATCATGGCTCGACGGTTTGTAGTTGAGGTTATTGAGGAGAATGAATGGAGGAGAGGAAGAGATGAGGAGCGAGTAGCATGATGAAGACGATAAAGAGTGATTGTAGACATCGTTGTCCTCGAAGAAATGTAATAGGTGCGGAGAAAACCTCGTAAAATCGCAGAAAGTGGTGGAGATTATTTGGGGGAGGTCTGTTGTTGTGCTGTATTTATCTTTAGTCAGACGCACAGCCAATCAAAAGGCGACAATTTCACAAACAATTTAGGTGACTCGACTCTTGCGCCTCGATCCCTCACATCGAACTTTTGGTAAAATGGCATGATTGTTTCAATTTCATGTAATACAAATGATATAGGTATTGAATAAGCTACAGATAAATCATACGGTGCTTGGACAATGATATGACGGAGTGATGGCAGGTACAGATATTTGGGGTATGAGTAGAGAGTGGGGGGTATATGGAAGACGACGACGACGGGCTAATAATGCTGATCATGAAGAGAAATGCATCCTCCAGAAGTCCGGGCCGCGCTTGGTGCTCGACAAGCCCATGAAGCGTGTTTGCCCAAATAACAAGTCGACCTTCTTTATCCCTTTCGACTTTTCTAGCTTCTGACCCTGTGGTTGGTCGTATCGAGTATATCTGCGGCGGAACGACGCGTCAATCTGGAGACGCTGTTGTTCGTTACAACGCGCATATTGTTCCTGGGTGATCGGTTCTCGGAGGAAACGGTAGATTCCTTGTACGACGTCCCATACCGTGATGAATGGGTTACCTCCCTGGGGTTGAATTGGGATTTCCCAACCCAATTCAGGGACGATGATGATGATGAACGGGAGGGGAGGTTTGGTCACAGCCGCGGTAAAGATACGTGGATCGACGTGCATAGTTTCTACATTAGGTTGGAGAGTCAAGTCCCACCGCAAAGTGGTTAGGGCATGTGAGCCCAGTGCAGGATGAACCTCTGTGGGTGTTAAGCCCGGTAAAGGTAATGCTTGGTATGTGTATGGCCCCGACGAGTGTTGGGGAGGAGTTAAGGGACCGGGCGAGGACGGCAGAGAGGAGATGGATGATGGAGGTGAGGGCGTACTAGCCCAGTGTACTCGCTTGTTAATGCCTGGCATTGTGTTCAAAGACGACAAGTAGTGGTAGAAGTCAAGGTTCCTTGATTGCACCCATAAGATTGGATTGTCCAAGTTTATATGCAGCCCAAGAAGAACCAGGGAAAACAGGAGCAAGAGAGGGAACCGCCTCAAAATGTATGTCTTGAGTCATAGCATATCATCGCATGTAACTATGAGCATGAAAAGCCGAATGAATATTCAAGAGAAATGCGGTACCGCGCTCGCGCTGCGGGGGCGCTGATGGACAGTTAGACGCCTTTGACCTCCACGATTGCTGTTGAATTCACACGTCGGGTGTACGTCACGCACATTCAGCGCTCATCCTACAAAGAGCAAAATGAGCACTGTGGTCGGGCGCTAGCACTCACAGGTCCCAGGCAGTTAACAACATTTGCAGAACCAATGAGCTTTAGAAGAATGACGGACGGAATGAATGAACAATCTAGCCGTGATCGTGCAAGTCCAATCTTAGTTCGGAGAGTCAGAGCCATTGAAATTTGAATTAAAATGGTCGCCTGGTCAGAAGCTTCAACGGCGCTTACGCTGTGGGGGCGCTCTTTGCTCCTCGTGGCGGTGTGACAACTTTGACTTAATCAGAACTTGAAGGAGTCGTTTAACAGCAATGAGCTGAGGATAGCACATGTTCCTCAAATAAGAAGGATATGGATACGATACAGCTTTCGTTGTCGATAAGGCAATGAATGACATGCGTTGCAGTGCGCAAAAGTCTGTGAATCGTTCTACGTATCGTGAACATAATTACCTGTTCGTGATCTTCTTCAGTAATGGCCATTGACCAAAAAAAGGGGACTTTTCTTACCAGGGAATACTCCTTGCTGCCCATTTAGACGACCCGTCCACCAATCCTCTGCGCTCGCCGTCTTTTCTACGATTTCTATCCGGTCTCCAGCTTTAAATGACAGGTCACCATCGGCCTAGCAAGTATCTTCTTATTCATATACTTGACTTGAGGGCGAAATAGCAAACTCACCTGAGCATCAAAGTCGTATAAAGCTACAACAAATTGCGGTTTGGGTGCAAGCTTGGGTTTGGGCTTTAATGGCGGTGGAGGAGGAGGAGCTCTTTTCGTAACTGCTGCTGCCGCTGCACTAGTGCCTGACGCGGTAGGGGTATAGGGTGGAGGTGCAGACTGCGATACTGCGGATGGTAGAGGTGGTGCTTTCTTGAAAGAACTGGTACCGGAAGACGAAGAGGCCATCGATGGACTCCTGCCGACGCTACTCCCTACGCTGTTTGCGCGGTTGGCTTGTACAAGCTTGGCTTTTGAAATATCGGGGAAAATAAGAACACGGAATATCCAAGATGACGGGAGAAGCACCCACAGGTCGAAATTATGCGTTTCGTGATATTCAGCTCCTCGATCTGACTCCAAGCGTCTGTTCGCTGTTCTTCATAGTTTGCGGTGATTTGATTCCCAGGAATATTCGAGATGTCATATTTAGTCTCTTCAGCGAAACTGTTTATCTTCTCTAGAATCAAGTAAAAGAGGTTTAACCTGCATCCTGTTAGCCCGCGGAAAGATCCAAGTGAACGAGCGGACGGACTGCATATAAAATAGGGAATGAAAGAGGGGGTCGATAAACTGAGCGGCCATTTGCATGAACCTCGGAAGGTCATTCTTCAATGCGGTGTTGATGTATTCGTATTCATTCGAGGCCATCTCAAAGTCTTGCTCGAGCTGATCATCGTCGGTCAGAGAAACGCGAAATTGATTAAAATTGAAAAACTCACCTTGAACAGATTCTTCTCGTCACTCAAAGATTTCTCCTTTTTATCTCTCAACTTTGTCAAGGAGTTGTTGTAGCGATCATAGTCGGTCAACTATAGCTGTACATCAGTATGAGACTGAGGAGATAGGTACGCGGTATTGAACGTAACCTTGTGTTCACGCTTCGTGATTGTCTTGCGAATGATCTTCATTATCGATTGGAATTCCTTCGTAGGTCCAACTATCCGGCTTTCAATTAATTCTAATTCAGGTCCAACAGAAGCCCTCAATTCTTCCATTGCACTCGTATGCGCATCCACACTTTTAATGGTGTGGCTCGAGTCCGGATGTTTGTGTGTGAGATCGTATTCTCCAGTGATGGGATTGAATAACGCAGCGAGGTGGGTTGAGAATCCAGCGCCAGATGTGAAAAGGCCTTTGATAAGTAGTCATTTTGGAGTCTGAAAGTGGAAGAGTGAAGTGCATGATCGTACCATTCACATTGTCTGTGAAGGCCTTGGTATCCTTCAACAATTTCTCAACCGCGTTCTCCATCGAAGAGAAGCTCCGTTCGTAATTATCGAATTCGGAGTCGTTGGATTCTAACAGTGGTTGAGGTCCTTATGAATGAGATAACGATGCTAAATGTCTCCTACTTTTAGTCATCCCGACCTTGGAGGTCACCAGGAATGGCGTCCTGGAATGTAGCTTGTCTGTCAACGCGAGACAGGAATTTAGAGAGGGATAGAATACCGCTTTATTGTCTTGGTGAAGCCTTTCATTTCAGAGTGGAAGAGCCGTCAGGTAGGGCGAGAACCAGTGTATTTGATGTGAAGAATGACAGAGACAAGATGGTGTTCCCACACTGTTTATATTCACCCACCACCACCAAATCATTTCACAATGTCCAAGATCCAGCAACCTTCGAATCAAATAAAGTAAGGGACAGGCAGCTGCTTTCTGAACAGTTCAGAGCTAACCTCTAGAGTTCACAAGGCTAACAAACGTCTCAGTTGTACGACTAAAAAAAGCTGGAAAACGGTTTGAGGTACTTTGCCATCAATTTCACAGTACTTCAAGAATTAAAACGTTCTCTTTCTCAGGTGGCATGTTACAAGAATAAAATACAAGAATGGCGAAATGGAGTGTGAGTAAAAGTAATTTGTTACGCCCATGAAGAACTAACTGAAAAGCTGCAAAAAGCGAAACGAATCTAGATGATGTACTACAGATCAGCAGTGTATTCGTCAACGTCTCTAAGGGAGAAATGGCGAAACATAATGATCTACAGAAGGCGTTTGGTACAACGGATGTCCCAGAAATTGTTAGAGAAGTAGGTCGGTTCTTTTTTTTTTTTTTTGCGATCGGAAGGTGATTTGTTGACCTGTTCCTTCTAAGATTCTAAAGAAAGGAGAAGTACAAGTCGGCGAAAAGGAGAGAGAACACGATCTATCATCGCTGCGGAAAGAGATTGCAACTCTTGTCGCTGAGAAGTGTGTGGATCCATCGACTCAAGGGCCGTACCCAGTCGGAATGATTGAAAAAGCTATGGCGGAGGCTGGGTTTAGCGTTAAGCAAGGGAAAAATGCTAAAAGCCAGGTTCGGTCATGTTTTTTTACCCTCGTTGGTTTGGATTAATACATTGATTCTCAATGCCAGGTTTCTGAATGTATCAGACTTCTACAATCAGAGTCGAACCTTCCTATACAACGAGCAAGGATGCGAGTGAGGGTCACAATGCCAACTGCGGACGGCAACAGGTTGCGAGAAAAGGTGCTTGCTGGCGCTGAAAAGATAGAAGGGGACGAAATAGGTAGCGATAGGTGGGAAGTGGTTGGTTTTTGTTTTCGTGTTTTTATCTTGCAAATCTCTCATTTTCTGGCTGGACTGTAGATAATGCTCATCGACCCGAGCCAGTTTCGAGTTATCAATGAACTCTTGCAGAAGGAATGCAAAGGGAAAGGGCATGTCGAGACCATGATGTTCGCCGCAACGGCGAACTGAAGGATTTATCAGATTTATCCGACTTCAGATTTCGTTCTCTCTTCACTATCGTAAATTATGAAGTAATGCCATGTAGTATCAACGGTTTGAGTATTGAATTCCAGTGAGCATCCCACGAACACCATTGAAGGTCGCCTGTCGTTGAGTCCGTGACTTTGTCAAGGGATGCAGTGAGAGAGATGAGATGAGGAGCTTTTGGAAATGAAAGCAGTAAGTACTGGGTTGACATATCAGTCAAGTATTCGACGGATAAATGGAGGAGAAAGCAATAATACCTCTAACTGTTCCGCCAGCTGGGACGCGTCCTCGAATATAAGCCCATTTTTTCCATGCTTGACCAATTCGGGAAGACTTTAAAAGAGTCTCAAGGAACATTGGTAGCAACATGGAACAACAATACGCACCATCTGAAATTTAAAGCACAAACGGGTAAGCCGCACCCGAACATATCTACAACTTTCATGGGCAGATCCAGTTGTGAAGAGCTAGAATGAAGACAAACACCCAAATCCGCCGAGCCTTGCATAGAATATCGTCAGTAAATATCTGATAATGAAGGGAGGTCCCTACCTAGGAAAATAGGGTAGTCTTCGGCCTCGAGCCATAAGCTAATACACCGGACCCATTTCCAGTCTTTCTCCAATTCCTTTACTTCGCTCATGTATCTCTCTCTCTCCGGTCCCTTCCCAGTAACCACAACCAACAACTTTGGCAGTTTTTCACCGTCTCGCGCGTTGATTTCGCAAGCCCGTTGATCGTAAATCTTTAAAGCATTCAATAGCGTCCCGAAATCTTCATCTGGTGTCCAAGACGTGCTAGATACCATCAAAGCGGGTCTGTCTGGTCGAAGGGAGGGAGGATTGACGACGTTATACGTTGAGGTGTTCGAAGAAAACGGATGACGGTGGTCGTTTGCGTAGGCTGTGATTGTCGGGAAAGTGGATGGTGCGTTGTGAGGGTAGGAGGCGGTGTCGGTGAATGGGGTGGAATATGGTAAGGTATATTCAGGAAGGTATTCACGAAGTTCCTTATACCGTATAAACACTGGCCGCAACTTCATGAATAACTGTGCAACATATGTAAGCTGATGGAATCATAACGAGCACAAATCAACAAGACGGACGTCATGCTTTTCTTGAGGAGAAGAACGGTGGAAATGTCGTGGGGGTCTGTCATGGAGAACGAGTTTCAAGCCCCTGAAGAAAGACAAGTAAATCTTTATGAGGTATAAATCGAGCCGTGAAAGTCACTTTAAATCCCATTGTGCGACAAGAGCGTCCTTCATAGCGTAAGTCACGAATAGATGAGCAAAAGCTCGGCGACCGAAAGTGGCCTCAAACCTACAGATACTTCATTTATATTGGGGCGAAGGACACAATGAAGACATACCATCTTGCAAGTCGAACATATGGATGCTTCTTGTGCAGTTTCAGAGCCAGGATGCTATATCCCGTATTGTGCCAATCGATGATGACCTTGCATCCTCTGAGCCGACTTACGAGTGTAGCCAGGGCGAGAGTGGGAATACTCGGCGGGTTCTTTCAGTGATTGTCGTTAATGACGGCTTGAAGAGAAGAGAAGTTTGGTACGGACCTGGACCATAATATATTCGGGGGCTTGTGGTATATTGACGAGCAGTTCTCTCAAAATCGTGATAACTTGGTGCAAAATCTTGAAAGGAGCAGCAATCATGAAAGGAATGCACTTGAGAATCGGCGGAGGTTCAGGAAGGTAGCAGAGTTGAATGTTGGGGAGCCTTTCAAGAGCAGGAATAGGCTTAGAACCTATCAGAACAGTTGAGGAGAGAACTTTAGACATAACTAAGATAAACACACCTCTGTAACCCACGACAAAGGCCGTAAAGCCATTCTCTGCAAAGCTTTCTGCGTGGTACATCATTCGAGGACTCCTTCCAATATCACCCAGCACAAGTATCGCAACGGAGCGCAGAGAATGCTTTCCTCGATTTCTGAATATCTTGTAAACTCTCCATGAGATCCAAAGAGATACAACAGTAGCAAGAACCAGTATCAGGGCGTCCCTGGTCATTGTGGTAAACATCCGAGAGCACGCGTGACTTGACACTCATCTTTACCTCCATGATGTCGAGCCCGGCGACTTCGTGTGCACGTCGTTTGTCGCATTCGACGCGGACTTTGGTCAACGCCATACAGCCTACCGTATATTACAACGTTTTCAATCGTCGTACATTTGCAACTACATTTTCTCCTTCGCCTCGGCTGACGGCGCAGCGGGTGAATAGGTCGAATCCGCCTCTTTGTGAGTAACGATAATACACTGTTTACGCTTTCATTCTATATATCTGCAGCTCGATCTATGTTTATACAGACTGAAACAACTCCAAACGATGATTCTCTGAAATTTATACCAGGCGCTCCGGTCATGGAAGAAGGCACCGCGGAATTCCTCGATACTCGGGCAGCTCTTTCCTCACCTTTGGCCATACGATTAATGGGAATTGAAGGCGTCAAATCCATCTTCTACGGTCCAGACTTCGTCACTGTTTCCAAGGATTCTGAAAATCCTTGGGCCGTCATCAAACCAGAGGTATATTCCATTCTTATGGAGTTTTTCTCCTCCGGGCAAGCATTGTTCAGGAGTCAAGAAGAACGAGAGAACGCGGGGCCTCAAGATACCAAAATCCTTGATACTGACTCGGAGACCGTTGCGATGATAAAGGAGTTGCTGGAAACACGAGTAAGGCCGGCGATACAAGAGGACGGTGGGGACATAGAATATCGTGGGTTCGAAGAGCAAGGGTCTGGAGTGGTCAGGATCAAACTCAAAGGGAGCTGTCGGGGATGTGATTCTAGCACGGTTACTCTCAAAAGTGGCATCGAGAGAATGCTGATGCATTTTATTCCCGAAGTGAAGGGAGTCGAACAGGTGAACTCGCCTTTACATACAGATAATTTACATTTACTGAACGTGTTTTTTGTAGGTTCTCGACCAGGAGGAGGAGATTGCACTGGATGAGTTCAATAAGTTGGAAAAGAAACTCCAGGACAAACAAGATACTGGGTAAGCTCTATTTTAACATCACCGGGAGACACAGAACAAATTTGAGATAGAATTGCACAATATATGTCTGTATAGCCAGAACTCGATCTGAAGCTTATTCGGTTATTTTATATAAACTTTAAAGCATAAAGAAATGTTTGAATCCTTTTTGGCTTCCTCCCCCTCTGCAGCTCTGATGCCCTCTGTAACCTGAATGGCGAACGCTAACCTAACACTAAACCCAAACCACTGAAATTTAACCAACCCCGACCCTCTATTAAGTGGGAGAGGTAGTAGGCCTGGTGCTGGTAGAGGCATGCAAAAGTGGCATATGCCTGCTTTGCCACGAACTGAACCAGGGTACTACCCCTACCTTCAAATATCCACTCTTGCACCAGCGAACGTCGACCACTCTGGCACTGGCGGCATTTAGCTGTCATGTGGTAACTGTGTTGTCTATGTCATGTCGTAGTCATGTAGATCCCATGTGGAAAAGTTTGATGTGACCAAAATGTGACTCAAACAATGAAAATTGATGGAAGTTAACCTAAACGAGATTATGATTTTGTAGTAAAATATGTTAGTTATTGTGGCCAATGTAGCGATCATTTGCGCACAAAAGAGGTAGACAATGCACGGGCCAGTGGCCAGTGCCAAAACCGAACGAATGGTATGAGCGCTTAATGAACAAAGCGTCGACAAGCTGCGGCGGCTCGTGGCAGCATTGAACAACACTTTTTGACAGCGGATCTTGAGGACACCACGCCGCTTTCTGCCAATCCGGTGCCTACAAAGATGCCGGGATGCTGATTCAACATCACTGTCCGTGTGACTGTGTGACAATCATAATCTAGCTCTCCTTCCAACTTATACCCTCATACCCTCTCCTCGGCAGCAGTCGTGCGAGGATCCTTGGTAGAAACCAAAGGATCATTTCATCCCTCATTCCGATGTCGAATCGCTCCGAATTATTAGTGCGGCCTCAGCAGTAGTTGAGTTCCCGTCCTTGGCAGTAGTCGAGGATTCTATCCCTTATTCCGATGTTGAATCACTCCAGTACTGCGGCCTCAACAGTAGTCGAGTTCCATCCCTCATTCCGATGTCGAATCACTTCAGTGCGGCCTCAGCAGTAGTTGAGTGCCCGTCCTTGGCAGCAGTCGAGGATTCCATCCCTCATTCCGATGTCGAATCACTCCAGTGCGGCGTCAACAGTCCATCCCTCATTCCGATATCAAATCACTTCAGTGCGGCCTCAGCAGTAGTTGAGTGCCCGTCCTTGGCAGTAGTCGAGGGTTTCCCTTACTCTTCAACCCCAAATACCCGGAAGCTGGACTGGCTAACCTACGCAGGCCCGTTCTCTCTTAATTCTGCGTCAGCATCGAATCGGATTTTGCGTTGACGCAGGCCATGGACGATAACGACCATGATGACTAGGAACGGGAAGCTTTGCATCATTATATTGGCTGACCCGGACGTCTAGAAGGGTTTTATACATGGGGAAAGTGGTGAGTTTTAGCGATGAGAGGTCTTGATTTTTTTCTCAACCATTTACGGTATCTAGTTAACTACGATGGTTTGTGCCATATATTCAACGAACCATCCTGCACGCTTCATGGTTCCCAACTGGAAGCTCTCGATTCCGTTCATGTATCCACCACACAATCGCTTTTCGACCTCATGCAAACCGAGAACCCAAGGACATAAGGCTTAACGGAGTATTCTCAGGATGGCTTGCGCCATATATCCGAAGAAGCACTCCACAAGTCTTCTTGTCCACTTAATGGGAGCTCTTGGTTTACGAGCGGTTCTGAAGCATCGATCTCGAACTCCTCCGTCGACTATTCATCCTCCTCTGAACATTTGAGCTCCACAGAACCTTCTGAGGATGGCTTGCGCCATATATCTGAAGAAGCGCTCTGCCGGTGTCTACAAATATGAAACTATCTCATTTCCATGGAATTAATCTGAGCTATTTACACCAATCCGTAAGTCAAGAAATTGTGACATGGTCCAACATTCTTAACATCTCTTCGACTACTAGGCCCAAGTTCTCCTTTGATGCTTCTCGGTCATCCTCCTCTAGCTCTGCAATACTGTTTCCCCACCATTTGACGCATACCAAAAGAAGTAACCAACTGGTGGGCCCCCTCCCCTCGAGCGACTTCATGTCCTGAGGGCGATATGGACTTGTTTCGCCCGCAGCTCCCCCTCGTAGCGGCTGTAACGACTGCCACCATTCTTGGCACTTTGGAGGGAAGGCTACCGCGAAACCCTTGTCGAGCTTGGGGTATTTAGAGTTGAATCGACTTTCTTTTCCTTTAGTTACCCATGCCTTGATTTCCAGGGGACGTTTGTTCGTAGGGAGTCCGCGTGAAGTTCCACTGGTGGTCACCTCGATCTCGATCCAACGCTTCACGAGGTTTTTGTATTGTGGACCAAGATCAGCGGCGTTCAGATAGTGGATCGCTAGCAATATCCAGTTTTGCTCTAGCGGAAGAGTGCTCGCGACGGCTAGTTGCGTTAGGGTAGGCTCCTGAAGACCCAGAACTGTTCCTTTAGTGCCACCATCGGGTACTTGGAAGTAAACAAGTTACTCACCGACTCACCGAGTTTCTTTGACTGGGAGGGAGTGCTCTCATGCGTAAAAGTATTCTGGTTTTCGACACACTTTGGTGTGGGACCATAATCCTTAGTGGAAGAGATAACCTGGACTTCTTTCGGTGTGGAATCCTGGTTCTCAGTGGAATGGGTGATGTGAACTTCCTTCGACGTTGAATCCTGGTTCTTGGTGGAAGAGATGCCTTTCTGTAGAAAGTGGTCGTTCTTCAGCTCCCGCATCTTCTCCTTTGCCCTATGAACGCTCTCGTATGGTTGGTTCAGAACCGATGTCATGGCATGTTGCGGTGTTAAAACGCCACTCGTTTCATATTTCTTGTCCACTTCAGCGGGATCTGGCGTGGGAATATAGCCCTGGGTCAGAGAAGCGTCTTTCTCAGCCTGAAACGTATTGTCTTTCGATGTTGGACTCTCGATGGCTGCGCAAACATCCTAAAGGAACCTGCCGTTCAGAAATCGGCACAATGAACGATGCTTTTACATTACCACGATTCTTTCGGAACTCCCATTCATTCTAACGAGGCCTTCTAAACGCTCCATCTCTTCCTCAGCTCGAACCATCCTGTTATACCACTCTCCACTTCTTTCAACGAGGTCTGCCAGATCCCTCGACTCATCTTCAGCTCGAATCATTCTTTCGTACCATATGGTAGATGCGAAAGACTGTTGAGCGGCCTTCTTGCTATATCGTGCAATACGCTCTAATAGTTTATCCATTTCAGCTGTTGTCGCAGACACCACTTTAACTTTCTGTTCGATCACCGGCCGGGTTAGATTTCTGGTAGACACGCGCCGACGGCGAATGAGGTTACGTACATTTGGATGCACGGACTCCTCTGCTGACATGTCGAATGACTGGGGAAGAGGAAGAGCTGTAGAGGTGGTGACAGTGAATTGAGATCACTTACGTTCCGATGCGCGGCCTCCTGCGCTGTGCGCTTGGTCATGTTGAGTGGCAAGAATAGATGTAGAAGAGGAGATAAAGGAAGCTTGAGTGATGAGTGGCTGAGGGAGAAGAAAAGATGTAGAGGAGCAAAGGATTCAAATCGGTCACACTTTTACCAAAACAAGGCATGTCCTGCCTTTGATGGTCATTCGTCCAAGCTTACACTCCGGAATGCCGTCACGTAATAGTTGCAACGTGGTATTTAGATTCGTATGTAGCCACTCAAAGATCTCCGGTTCTCCATTTCTTCCACTCGACATTGAAGCAGATAAATTTCAGTATTCTACCTCAACCATATATGTACGTACAGTTGTTTGAGTTGGCCCGTGCATCAGTGATCAATCTGAATCCTTTCTCTTTTCAGGTTTTCCGTTAATGCCAAAATCAAAGACATCGAAATCGGAGCCTCCATTATCGGCTCTTGTATTTTGTTACTGCTGGAAATGCATGAAGTGTACGGCCAAAGATCCTGAAACCGGGGAAGAAAGGGTGGGGCGTCTCTTAACAAAGAGAACAAGGACTCGCCATCTGAAGGATAACACGGTGGCTGCTAGCACCGATACGTCGATGGCTTCTCAAGCTGATAAAGAGGCACAAGAGCCCTTTCGAGAAGTTAGAATGCCTCGAAGGAGAAAAGTGAACAACAGTTCTGATAAACGAGCGGCTGACATTTTTGACGAGGGGGTAGACGCGGGTTTGGGAAATGACTCCAATAACGGACTAAATTGTGCGCGTACCTTTTGCTATTGATAGACTTGTACTCATTCAAACGATGTCAACAGACGTAGCTAGTAACTCCACAGCAATAACGATGACGATATACCTATTGGCTGCTTGGCTTCATCTCGCCTGCAGGGTTAGCCGCGACAACGTCACCCGATTCTTGAAAGTCCTATACATCATAGTTATTATGGCGGTTACTCTCGGACGTGTTATAGAACGCCTTCCCCCTTCAGATGCTCCATTCATCCGCTCGCCCCCTGTCCATGTTCCCCGTGATATTCGCCCCGTCATGGATAAGTTGCACATCGAGCCAAAGATAGACAGGACAGTCGTGTGCCCCAAATGTTTCACTTGTTATGATGTCGAGAATCTACCACCAAGCTGCACTCATTACGATTTCCCTTCCGACAAGGGCAAGCCATGTGGAGAGACCCTTTTCCGAGAGAGGTGGACTAAAGGCGGTATCAAAGAACGCGTGCCTCGTAGTCTCTATTCCCATCAGGACTTCAAGTCTTGGTTGACGCACTTCTTGTCGAGACCGTCCATTGAGGATTTGATCGACCAATCTTATGCTCCTCGGAATCCCACCGCCTTCGTATCGTCTCTCTGGGACGCCCCTGGGTGGCATAGTCTGCCAGACTCGTTCAGTACTCAACCTGGTAACCTGACGTTTGGTTACTACATTGACTGGTTCAATCCCTTCTCAAACAAAATAGCTGGGAAGAAGGTCTCATGCGGCGGGGTCTATCTAGTTTGTCTCAACCTCCCTTACGAATACAGATATCGGCCAGAAAATATTTTCTTTGCTGGCATTACCCCTCCACCAAAAGAACCCACGACGATCGGTTTGAATCGGCTCTCGGAACCCCTTGTCAAACAACTAAATGAGCTCTATGACAAAGGAATGTGGCTTCACACATTTCGAAATCGTCGGGAAGAGACCCTCATTCACATTGCCATACTAATTGGCATTGGGGACATGCCCGCTATGCGGAAGGCATTTGGGTATGCGTCTCATAGCCACAAAACGTGGTTTTGTTCCTTGTGCAACTTGCCTTATTCCAGGTTAGGCGAACTCGACCATACTACCTGGCAGCCACGACTTGATTTGGAGGTCAGAAATGCTTCGAAGGCATGGGTTGAGGAAGAGCGAAAGACAAGACAGAAGAAGGTTTTCGATACGTTCGGCGTGCACTATTCCGTGCTGAACCATGGACTTCCTTACCGTGATTCAGTCAACCACACGATGTTTGGAATGATGCATTTTTGGCACGAGGGTGTTCTTCAGCACCTTGCCAGGTCCTATTGGGGGATCGGGGGCATCCTTTCATCGCACGTTGACCACGAACAGCAACGACCCACGGGAGGCAATTCGACCCAACCTTCATTGTTCTTCGCTCACACTGAAACCTCGAACTTGGGTGAAACCACAATGGATACCGATCCCAGTGACGGCGAGAGTAGCTCTGGGGATTGCACTGATCATGAAGAGGTCATAGCAAAGGAAAGGCAAAAGGACGAAGAAGACAGGTCAAAAGCCAAGAAGTATTGTGTTTTCACCCCTCAAGATATGAAGGCGATTCATGATTGCCTCGCAACCACTGTGATTCCTTCGTGGATGAACCGGCCACCCACCAACCTGGGTGAAGACTCGCATGGCAAGCTGAAAGCAGACAACTGGCAGAAGTTATTCTCTGTCTTCTTCCCGACGATTCTGCCAGAAATTTGGCTTCGATCTCGGACGGATCGCGCATTGGCACTACTCGCGAATTTCTATCATGTCGCCACCTGTTGCCAAATCATCGATTGTTATGTGACCTCAGATGTGCTGGCAGACACATTCACCGAACATTACATTGAATTTCGGCGTACCACTAGAGACCTGTTCGCTCACATTACCGAGCGGCCCAATCACCACTTCGCGATGCATACGGCGCAGCTCTTGAAATTTTGGGGTCCACTTGTCCTCCTGAACGAATATCCTTTCGAACGATTCAACGGCATGCTCCAAAACATACCAACCAATAAACACGTGTGTAAGTTCATGTCCAAAATCACAAACTGTTAGACCTTGATGTATTTGAAATACAGATGAGCTCGACCTGACTATGCTACAACAAATGTGTCGGCAGGCTCGTTTAGCTGCTGTTGCGGCTGACTTTACACAGACACACCCATCCAATAGCAACTTTGGCCAGGTTTTTAACATTTTATACAACAAATTCCCGTATCCTGCCTCGTCTCAAGCACAGTTACCTAATCTCTGGGAATACTGAGACCAGCTCAGTGAAGAGACGTATAGGCTTCTTTTCCAACGTCTTAACCATGGTCAGCCCCAAAGAACAAGTTTTGTGGATTGCCACCAATTCCCGATACCGCCTGGTTCAGAAGACCGCGTTTTGTTTAACTCGGTAAAACACAGACACCACTTGGAGTTTCGCGGATATGGTTATTCAGAGCGATCTCATGGGACTCTCGGGAATAGTACAATATCTTTTTTCAATCCGACTACCAAGGCACAACGAACGGGTTTCATTACGGAGATATTCACTATTCTTCTTCCTGCTTCAGTCGAACAAACGTTTCTCGTTGTTTCGCCTCACCTGTCCCTTTCCAGTTACGACAGGGACAAGGATCCTTACCTTTGGTTTCCTAACTTGCGCTGTCACATCGTTTATTGTCGGGATTCCTCGGAACGCATCCTCATAACGCCGGAAGAGATCATTTTTCACGTTGCACTTTACAGACGACCCAAAGGAACATATGGTATTGCCGAGGAAATATACGTTGTAAACGACACTCTCAATCGCGGTAGAGTCACTTAGCATATTGCATAGGATCGATAAGTTTAATTTATGTACGATGAAGCAATTAGATGACTTTACAGTGCCCTATCCAGTGCGAAGTCAGATGCGTCAAATGTTATATTATCTGTAGTGTACAATCGAAAACGAATGGGTTTTTACATTAGTTGATTCGATGAATGGTGAACTTGAAGAACTCTAATTAGTTCCTTTCCTTCGGTGACTGAACCGGGTGACTCGACTCTCTTCGGTCAATGATACGATAACTAGATGTTTTGTTAAACCTGATGTTGCATAGATCCAGAAGAATTCATACCAGCCATGCTTTCCGAGAGACCTTGCAAACACCTGGCAAGGCAATACACCTGGTCTTGAAGGTGAAGGTTTTCTCGCAGAGCCTGCTCAACGAAAACCTCCAGCTGATGGCATGGCTTTAAAACGCAACTTGATCGCGGAAAGATTTGACACAAACCTCGCGCATTTTGGCTGTCTGCATGTCAAATCGTTTAAGAATCTCTATCTCCGTCTGCATCTTTAGTTCAATGGTCATGATATTACGCTGGTAAAAAGGACTCAAGCAGGTCACGCACATAGATTGGATTGGTGGCCAGAAGAATCGAATCATCATGCATAACAGAGTCTTCATTTGGACTTGTCACAGGCGTGCTAAAGAAAAGCCGTTAGAGAAATCGCGTGGCGTAGAGGTTGTGCAGCACACATAGGAACGTCAAGGTCCATTGGCTCGCCTGTTTCCACGGCTCGCCGCATTCTTCCGTGTAACGTAGTTTTGCAACCCTGGTGAAATTTCTGCGAACCCAAAACCTTTCCACCGCCGCAATGAGATCAATCTGAGAAGAGATGGCCATGGAGGCGCACCTGCAGTTTTGGAGACACCGCCCTGGCCCGGGTCGACTTCTTTGTATATACAACGCCACTGCATATGTTTGAAACGGATCGAACAACCGAACGAGCATGAGTGGGCCCCTGTGTGAAAACTTGTACACGCGATTAGCGGCCACTACGATTCTTGAGGCTATAGCTTACATACCGGTGTTGAGCCCACTCATCGTTCCATTCTGGGGTTGACTTAGACTCGGAGTGTCACGCCTGCGTTTGTTCCTCTGAGTCGATCGAACCATGGTATTATAATGAATCTAGTGAATGAAAGATGGTGAGGACAGTTGGTGGGTTGATTGCGCTTTGAGTGGCGTAGAAAGAGTGGCTTAGGTTGGAAAGAGAACAAGAGTACATATGCTTGAACCGTTGATTGCGAAGCAAATAAATATTGTTCAGGGCCCTTTGCGGCCCTTTAGTCCCTTTGTCACCTTATCGTCTTTCTCCTATGAATGGGATCAACAGCAGATAAAGAACACTTTATTCCAATGACATGTGCATCTTTCACGTTAGACGCTACTTTTGAAGAACTACGAGGTTTAATCTAGTGATTTTTAGGACATATCCACATCCACATCCGGGTCGAGCTCGCCGAGCTCGTCGCTCAAGTCATAGGCTTCAGACACATCCGCGTATCGTTCTACGAAAAAGTCATCGTCTGACATCTTCTTCTCCTTGACTTTGATCTCTTTGTCTTCTGTTGCGAGCGACAGGTTAGGATCCTTGAGAAAAGCGATCCTCAACTTTCCCTTCAACGGATTCTCTTCATTTTCCCCGCCAAGAAGGGCTACACGCTTCGCATCATCAGGAAGTTTCTTGTAGAACGCCGGACTGTAATAGTCGAGGGGCATGCCCGTTGGGAGCATTTCAAGCGTGGAAGTCTTCTGAACATCTGCAGGTGGACGATTTCGAGGCCTGAGTCTCGATCGACGGAACTGGCTACTGTCACGCATACGCTCGTCAAGCTTTCGATACCAGATTTCCGCCGCTTCTGAACGCTCTGGCCGCTTTTTGATTTGATGGACTTTTGTGACCGGGTCCAACTCGTCGTCCGAAGTGGCTTTAGGGTCCGCTAAAATGATATAGCGCTCGGGATAATCGTTCTCTCTCAGAAACTTTTCGCGCGCATTTGCGAGCTAAAGAAGAGTCAGGAATTTGTCACTAATGTCAGCTTCAAAATTACGCACTCTCAAGCGATTCTGGTACACTGTGTTGAGCTCTTGGGCTTTTGCAACAGAGCCTGGTTTATTTCCTTCACTCATCCAAAGTCCATAGAAATAGTGAAACACGACGTGGTTGTAAAACATTTGATGAAGTTCACGGTTTGCAATTAGTTCGGAAGGGCACTTCATGTGGTTAAACACTCCCGCTACCAAGGCTTCGCTGAACGAGTCAAGGGCCACATATTTGCAGGCCTTATTATAAAGAGAGTAGGGTGTCGAGGGTAAGTTAACACGCCATTGCTCGATTCCATATTTCGAGAGCATGATTCGGACGTGTTCGAGGAGAGATTCGGGAATAGTGGTTGCGTGAACACCGATTGTGTTTTTCCGCCGTCCCACGACCAATTCAGCGCGCGACTTTAAAGAAACAAGCTTCGGGTTAATGATGGAGGGGGAACGTCCTGTGCGAGCTAATTGAACGTCTGTCTCGGACGAAAATTGGGACTGGAACTGTTGCAATGCCTCCTGGGTAGGGAGTTCAGGTACTTGACCCGCGCTCAAGAGTCCCCATAGAATGCGTACCCAAAGAAACATGCAGGTCTGGAAAGCAAAAAATGAGCACAAAAGAGTTGAAAGGGAGGGCGAGCTAACAGTACTCACCAAGAGCGCCCGTTCACCGTCTGACAGACCATCTTGTAAAAGGCGGTAAGGCTCGCCCGGGCCTTTGGTCGGCTGCTTGTCGGATGATTTCGTCTTCCGACCAGTGCGTCCTCTCTCTTTCCCTTTCCCTTTCCCTTTCTTGGCTGAGTCAGCAACGACCCTCAACAAGCCCAAAGGTTCCCTCGAAGATGACGCCTTTTGCTTTCCCTTGTATGAGGAAGAGGCGGGAGGTTGGGAGGAATCGGCTGAACCAGATGCATTGGCCCGATTATCCGAGTCGGGGGGAGGTTGGCGAGGTTGAGATTGACACTGCGAGGAAGAGGCTGGAACGTTTGGGCCATCTGTGGGACCAGGAATATTATACCCGGCATTCGGAATATGACTCGGTAAGGGTTGGCTGCGGTGTATGTCATGGGAGGCGAGATTCGGGTGTGCCTGTGACTGAGCGTTAGAGCCAGAGGAATCGCCGGAAACGAAGGCAGGATGTGCATGGGTATTGCCACCAGCAGTGACAGTATGATCGGAAAGGTCGCTCATAATGCTGTCCACGTCGTTCACAGTGGAGGGGGGTGAAGGGCTGGGTGGGGGAAAATCACAGGAAGGAGAAGGAATGTGCGAGTGCGCTAGAAGACGAGATATATCGGAACCTCTGGGGCGTTTGCGTTCAGGAAAGAAAGAAGATGAAAAAGAAGGAAAAGTTTGATGTGAGGGAGCGTTGTGTTGGGGCAAGCCATTTTGAGCATGACCAGATGCATCATGGTGCGACTGCAAGTCCAACGAAGTAGGGGGAGCGAAAAGAATGGATGGATGTATTTCATCGGGTTGGGTAGGAGAAGGATTGGACTGGGTCGATCCAGATGAAACAGATGCTCCAGGCATCATTTGAGAAGTCATCTTGTGGAAGAGCGGCAAGAATAGAGCGAATGAGATGAGGAATATGGAGAGAGCGGCGGGGCTTGCAGTACCGGACTGAACAAAGCCAGGAGACGAGAGGAGGAATCTGCGATCTATGTGAGATGCGGCTATGCCTTTTATATGAAGCGCACTTACCACTTGTTCCTTTGTCTTTGCTCCCCAGCATCGAGAGTTCGACCGCCCTTTGTTTAATTAACTTGACGGTAATTCCGTAGAAAGCATTCACGAGAAATGACGTTATTGTGCGGACCCTCGTGTCACTCGCGTGCTAATTACCCGTCGCCCGGAAACGGAACATGTATCTTAATTGAAGACTCCAAATCCCCAACCACAATTACTGGACGGACGTGAAGACTTTAAGCGAGTCTTCGGATACATGGCACAAGTGCGAGTTCGACGTAACCATTGAAGGAGCTTTGATTGAGAATCCCTGACTTCTGTCAGAGATCTCTCACAACTGCTGCTGCGAGAGTTGGGGACTATTGCGTGGCGAAGTGTGTTGAATCCAACTTCTGTTGGATATACGCGCTACATTTACAGCCATGTTGGCCGCGAGGGAGAAGTTTTGGAGAAGAAGAGCCTTCAACAGAGTTCTGCAGGACTAATGTAGTGTTGGAACGATGGACGACGAGGGGAGTTTGAACGTATTGTCATCTGGCCGTGACATCAGGTTCTGGGTAAGCAAAAAGGTCAGCTTGACGAGGATGATAAGACGTACGCAAGAGCATACAAATGGCGCCCATTGCAACGAGGGAAGGAGCCCGTAAATTGAAGGGTCAGATTTTGAGTGTAACTTTTTGTGACAGTAGGTAACGGTGTGCAGTCACACTCGCTTACGATAAGATAGTAAGATATGATGACAACGCGTACTCATCGACTGAAATCACTAATAATGCCTCGTACTCGAAGTTCACGCGCTAAAGTTGCTGCTCGCAAGGAGCCATCTCCCGAACCGTTCTATGAAGTCGGTAAGTAGTGTGCGAAGGTAGATATCCGTTTATAACTAATTTTGCGTCGTGTGTTAGAAACAATTGAGAAAGCGAAATGGAAGGAGGGGGAGTGGGTAAGTACCAACAAGATTTGTTAATCCATGTCTTTGCATTGATTGAATTATAGTTATACTTTGTAAAGGTGGGCTCCAAGGCTTCAGAAACACTTTTTTTTTGACTCGACCGTTCATGTAGTGGGCCGGTTATGACGAAACAGATAATACGTAGGTTACATCCGAGATCGTGCAGGCAAAATCTGAAGAAAAGCTTCAGATGGGAACCCGGATACTCCTTGAATTATTGCAGTTGGATGTTGGGGAAATTTTGGAGGGACGTGGGGATGAACAATTTTGACATGGTTCCAGAACGGGCTGAAGGATTCGAGTTAGCGAGCAGTGCCAATTTTAGAGGTAATACTTCATTTCAGGAGCCCTCTTTCTTACTCACAGGCCATTAGACTTGTGCAAGACACGACTTGAACAGCAGGAAGAGTTGTATGATACTGAAATAGATCCCCTATATACCGACACCCTTGAGTTGGATGGAGGTGCGCGATAGTCAAAATCTTATTACCTTCTCTGCTGAACTGATCATCTAGGTCAAACCTGTCTAATCCCAGACCCAAAGCTACTGTGGACCAATCCGGAGTGTCTTGGGCTTAAAGGCCTTACAGCTAACGACAGATATCAGGTTTGGGGGATGACCAGATTACTGCTCCTTTATAAACTCAAAAAACGACCCACTAGATTGTTTGCCGCTCACTGGAATCCAAAAAAATTGATGCATCTCAGATCCTCTACAAAAAGGTTAGAAAGGACACCAGAGAAGTAAGTTGACGATCATCCATCATCCATCGTGTTCAAAGATAAACTCATCTTTACCTGACAGGACTCGGGTTGGCTTGACAACTGGAAAGCTGGCTGTGTGGTGAGTAGTGGATTTTATGACATCTTCAATTTACGGATTGCCGGCAGATCTGTGCAGACCCAGAGAAACCCTTGAGCGGTTTACTAGCCTGCCGGTGCCGCTTCAAAGCTTACTGCTTGGAATGCCTGCGTTCACTCGAAGAATCTCATGAAGCCGGTAATGATTTGAGAGAAGGACGCATCTCGTGTGAGTACCGATCTCGCTCATGAGCATTGCCAGAGAACTGACACGCCTGAAGGCCCAACATGTCGAGACTTGGTTTATATCATTAGCTCCAGCTGGGTTATGCTTACGCAGGAAGAGAAAGCAGCCCGACTCAAGAAAAGAAGTGTTGAAAAGATAGAAAAACGGAGATTAAACAAACTCAATAAGCAACTAAAGAAGCATGTGTTCGGAAGTGACAAACCTGAGGATTATGACCAAGGAGCCGCCAGTAGCTCGACACCCATTGGTGTACATGTGATGATCGGTGCTGATCGTGCATCGCATATCAAGGTAAGTTACTACTACACCGATTGACACTTTTCGCTCCTCTACTAATGGTCTTCAGCAACAGGTGATGTCGTTGTTCTTGGCACTAGATTCCACTAGTCCAACGGAGAAGATTGTCAACATTTACCGTGCACAATACCCATCGTGTGATGCAACGGATGAGGAGATATTGGCTCGGTGGTCCACATAATCACTAATTCGTAGCGAATCAGTTTCTGAAACATGAATCGAGCCTTATCGTATGAGATGTAACAATCAAATCAAATCATATTCCTTCTACATGCAATGCAAGTTGTACTTCGAGTGACGTCCTCCCTTTCACACGTTAGTGTTAAGAATCTATTCCTCAACGCGTCAGCTCATTTTCCAATCCATTTTTGCGGATCTGATGAAGTACAGTCTGTAGTATCGTTTACCGTCGTGCATGCCTTTTGGGGCATCTCACACGGTCGAGATTCTCAAGAAAGCGAGCCCCAATGGATTGCCTGTCAAAGCACTTGCGGACTCGGATTCGAGGAGACGTGGCCAAGCTCGGTGAGGTACCGCACTTCCTTTCACTTGAATTAACGATTTTTTTGACCTGCAGTTGACCTGGCCTAGTCGGTCGTTGCGAACGGAGACGACAGATTCTAGTACTTACCACCAGAAACCTACGAAAATCGTAAATTGCCTTTATTCTCGATCGCCGCCTCTACTACACATGACATCTAGATTCCAAGGCTATTTTGACCAACTTGAAAAGTTAGATAAGTACAAGTGAGAAGAGAGTGTTCGACCTGATCAAAAAAACAAGAAAGACAAAAAATTCATCAGTAGCTAGTTTATCAAGATACTCTCGGTAGGATAGGTGGATGGCCAAAGAAACTAAAATACGTCTGTGCATAGTATCGGAAGAGTAACCTTTCCCACTCTTTCCCGGGGTCCACCAGTTGTGGGAGGTTGGGATCTTCTCCACGACTCCAAATGGCATCCTTATCTCCAGGCCAGGTGGTCATCAACTTCCAAAAAGCTCGCAAGGCATTCAATCTCGAAGACCACGGTTCTGCAGAGAATCCTTGTATTGAAGTGGCGTGGCTGATCGTCAAGATATCCCCACCGTTTCCAAAGATCTCACCCACGATTTCCCTTCGACTCCGGCGGTGATTGACAACGAGGACCTTCAATTCCGCAGCTGAAAGAGTTGGAGCCGGTTTAGGAGCAGTCTGATCGGCCAGCTCATCAAGAGAGAGAAGCTGGTATCGAAAGTTGAGGAATGTGAGTTCTTGCATGAGAGACCTTCCCTCCGAAGGAGAAATCGTATATGACGGTGGGAATGTGATGGGCGCGCTCCGACTCTGACGAGAAAACATACTATTGAGCAGTTGAGTCGCAGACTGATGATCACGATCTTGATTTGACTTGGCCAGTTTTTCGCTCTTCCACACACCGATCACTGGGATACTGAGAACTTTCTTCCAAACACCAGCACTGACCGGCTCTGGGAGGGCCTCCGAGTCACGACAATATGAGAGCCAAGGTCTGTGGCAATGTGACCACTGCTTCAAGTAGGTCATCCTCCGCTCTTCATCTGGCGTACTGAAAATGAGAGCCGGGTCAGGGGCAATTGTGATGAGTCTTGGGGGTTGTGCCGGGTTGTGATGCAGGAGTGATCGCTCCAGACTGATGGCCGCGTTGACACCTTTACATGTAGGTAAAAGTGGCGGTAAAAACGGGCTCCCGACGACTAGATCATCAAAGTGCGAGCCGTGACTTTGACCCTGCGAGGCTGCAAATAGCTGTGTAGTCACCTTGAACGTTTGACAAATAAATGGAACACATACCGCTCTTAACACTCTGAGATCCTTTCTTGGCTTGTAGACGTGTTTCCTTATTTTTGGAATATGGGCTGTGATAGACAACTGAAGAACCATTTCGGATGGGGCCAGCAGTAGAGGTGGACGGTAGCGAAGCAGTGGGCGATATAATCCGACTGGAGGATGCGGCTGATAAAGAAAAAGACGACACATAGTCACCGGGTAAATGCATGTTCTCAAAAGGACTCTGCACATCAAAGCACGAAATGGAAGCAGCACGGATTGCGGCGAACTTCTCATCCGAC